>NC_141543.1:36905000-37277500 GCF_021556685.1 Rattus norvegicus | reverse complement strand
AGAAATACAGGATAATACAAAGAGGTGAAGGAAATGAACAAAACTGTTCAAGACCTGAAAATGGATATAGAAACAATAAAGGGAATTCAGGGGATAGAAAAACCTAGAGAAGAGAACAGGAACTAAGATACAAATATCACTAACTAAATACAAAGGAAGGAAGAGAGAATCTCAGGCATAGAAAATGCCACTGAAGATATAGACATCAGTCAAAAAATTGTTAAAACTAAAAGGTTCCTCAAAGAAAACATTTTGGACACTGTAAAAAGAGCAAGAATAATAGGAATAGAAGAAGATTCCCAGCCCTAAGCCCCAGAAAATATTTACAGAAAAATCATAAAAGAAAACTTCCCATACTTAAAGAAATGACTGTAAGCATACAAGAAACTTACACAACACTAAATAGATTAGACCAGAGAAGAAAATCCTTGTGCTACATAATAATCAAAACACTAAATATATAGAACAACAACAAAAACATTAAAAGCTGTAAGGGGGAAAGGCCAAGTAACATATAAAGATAGATCTATTAGAATTATACTCAACTTCTCATCAGAGACCATCAGCAGAGCCTGGGCAGATATCTTACAAACTCTAAGAGACCACAAGTATAAGCCCAGACTACTAAACTCAGCAAAATTTTTAATCACCATAGATGGAGAAAACAAGATATTCCACATCAAACCAATTTAAACAGTATCCTTACACAAATCCAGCCCTACAGAAGATACTAGAAGGAAAAATCCAACCCAAAGAAGCTTATACCCACTCCCCAACAAAAGAAAAGAAAAAAAATGAAATAAATAATCCCACACCAGCAAAACCAAATGAAGGGAAATGCACAAATACACATGGACATGCACATGCATGCACACACACATACACACACACACACACACACACACACACACACATACACATACTACCAACAAAGTAACAGGAATTAACAATAATTGGTCATTAATGAATCTCAACATTAATGGACTCAATTTCCCAATAAAAGACACAGCCTAATAAAACAGATGCAAAACTAGGATTCATAATTCTGCTACATATAAGAAACACATCTCAGCAACAAAGATAGACATTATCTTAGAGCAAAGGGTTAGAAAAAAGGTTTTCCAAGCAAACACAACCAAGAACAGCTGGAGTAGCCATTTGAATATCTAATAAAATAGACTCTCAATCAGATTTAATCAAAAGAGATGGAGGACACTTTATATTCATTAATGGAAAAATCCAAGAGAACATCTTAATTCTGAACATCTATGCCCCAAATGAAAGGGCACACATTGAACCCCACACATAGAGGGAGGCTTCAATACCCGACTCTTATCAATAGACAGATCATTAAGACAGAAACTAACCAGAGAAATAATGAAACTAATAGATGTTATGAATCAAATAGTCCTAACAAATATCTACAGGAAATTTCACCCAAACACAAAAGAATATACCTTCTTCTGAGGACCTCACAGAACCTTCTCACAAAGCAAGCCTCAATAGACACAAGAACATTGAAATGACCTTTGTATCTTATCAGATCACCATGAATTAAAGCTGGACTTCAACAACAACAGAAACAACAAAAATCCTACAAACTCATGGAAATTGAACAACTTTCTACCCAGTGACCATTGAATCAGGGAAGAAATAAAGACAGAGCATACACATTCACAAAAAAAAATTACTAAAGCTTAAATTAAAATTACACATAGAACAAAAAGAAAAAGAAAAAAAGGTAACTATCCCCAAGAGGATTGGATGGCAGGAAATATTAAAACTCAGGGCTGAAATCAACTAATTGGAAACAAAGAGAACAACACAAAGAATCAGTGAAACCAAGAAGTGATTCTTTGGTAAAATCAACAAGATAGACAAACCCTTAACCATCATTCTGAAAGGCAAAGAAACAGTACCCAAATTAACAAAATCAGAACTGAAAAGGGAGACATAACAACAGACACTGACAAAATCCAAAGAATCATTAAGTGTTACTTCTAAAATCTACACTCCACAAAATTGGAAAAATCTAAAGTAAAGGAGGATTATCATGAAAGATTCCACTTACCAAAGTTAAAACAAGTTCAGGTCAACTATTTAAATAGTCCTATAAACCTTAAAGATATAGAAGCAGTCATCAAAAGTCTCCCAATCAAAATAGCCCAGGGCCAGATGGTTTTAGCACAGAATGCTTCTAGACTTTCAGAGAAAGCTAATATACTCTTCAAACTATTCCACAAAATGGAAACAGAAGGAATAATTGCCAAACTCATTCTATGAGACCAAGGTCACCATGATACCTTAAACCGCACAAAGACTCAATAAAGAAAGAGAACTTAAGATCAAATTTTCTTCTGAACACTGATGCAAAAATATTCAATAAAATACTTGCAAACCAAATCCAAGAAAATATCAAAAACATCATCCACCATGATCAATCAGGCTTCATCCCTGGGGATGCAGGGATGGTTCAACATATGAAATCCAGCTATGGGGGTTGGGGATTTAGCTCAGTGGTAGAGCGCTTGCCTAGCAACCACTAGGCCCTGGGTTCGGTCCCCAGCTCTGGAAAAAAAAAAAAGAAATCCAGCAATGTAATCCACCCTACTAACAAACTGAAATTTAAAAAAAATCACAATCATATCATTAGATGTTTAAAAAAATCCTTTGACAAACCTAATACCCTTTCATGATAAAAGTCTTGGAGAGATCAGGGTATAAGGCCCATACCTAAACATGATAAAAACAATACACAGCAAATTGATAGTCAACATCAAATTAAATGGAGAGAAAATTAAAGTAATCCTGTTAAAATAGGGTACAGGGCAAGGCTGTCTACTCTCTCCACATCTATGCAATATAATACTTCAAATTTTAGTTAGAGCAATAAGACAACTAAACAAGATCAAGGGGATTCAAACTGAAAAGGAAAATGTCAAAGTATCTCTATTTACAGATGATATGATAGTATACATAAGTGACCCCCCAAATTCTACCAGGTAACTCCTAAAGCTGATAAATTCCTTCAGCAAAATGGCAGGAAAGGATCTTCAGCAATCCAACATCCAACAGAGTGCTGATTAAAATATATAAAGAACTCAAGAAACAAAACGACTACAAACCAAATAACCCAAGGAAAAATGGGGAGCTAAAAAGAGAATTCTGAACAGAGTAATCTCTACTTGCCAAGAAGAACTTACAGAAATGTTCAACATTACTAGTCATCAGGGGGATGCAAATCAAAAAGACACTAAGATTCCATTTTATACCCATCAAAAACTCAAGTGACGGGGTTAGGGATTTAGCTCAGTGGTAGAGCGCTTGCCTAGCAAGAGCAAGGTCCTGGGTTCGGTCCTCAGCTCCTGAAAAAAAAAAAAAAAAAAAAAAAAAAACCTCAAGGAACAGTAGATGCTGACAAGGATGTGGAGCAAGGGGGGAACACTCTTTCATTACTGGTGGGAATACAAACTTGCACAACCACTTTGGAAATTAATCTGGCAGTTTCTCAGAAAATTGAGAAGTGTTCTACCTCAGGACCCAGCTATACCACTTCTAGGCATACACCCAAAAGATGCTCCATCATCCCATAAAGACACTTGCTTCCCTGTGTTCATAGCAGCTTTATTCATAATAGTCAGAAACTGGAAACAACCCTGATGTTCCTCAACAGAAGAATGGATAAAGAAAATGTGGTACATTTCCACAACGGAATACTATTCGGTTATTAAAAACAAGAATGAAATTTGACAAATGGATAGAACTAGAAAATACCATCCTGTGTGAGGTAACCCAGATCCAGAGGGGGAAAAAACATGGTATATACTCTCTTAGAAGGGGATATTAGCCATAAAGTGCAAGATAACCATGCTACAATCCACAGACCCCCCCCCAAAAAAAACCTGATGAGAACCCAAAGAAGGATACTTGAATCTTATTCAAAAAGGAAAATAAAATAGACTTTGCAAGTAGATGGAGAGAGGTAACTAGTTTGGAGAGGGTATAGGGAGGGGAATAGGAGTACAGATCAGGTGTGGTGACAGCAGAGGTGGGGTGAGAGGACTGGGAGTGAGAAGAGAAGTTAGCAGAAGGGGCTGCATCTCTGGGACAAACTGGAGATCTGGGACAGGAGAGGCTCCTAGGAGGATATGGACCTCACCTTAACTGAGACTCCTAGCAGCAGGAGATATGGTGCCTGAAGTGGTCAGCTCCTGTAGCTAGGTAGGACATCCAGTGGAGGAGGAGGACACCAGCCCACCAACAAAACCCCTGACCACAAATTTTTCCTGCCAACAAACTGTACAGGGGTAAAGGTGGAGTAGAGATCGAAGGAATGGCTACCCAATGACTGGCCCAAATTGAGACCCACCCCATGGGAGAGAGTCAGCCCAAGATACTATTAATGATACTCTGCTATGCTTGCAGACAGGAGCTTGGCACAACTGTCATCTGAGAGGCTTCATCTATCAGTTGACAGAAATAAATGCAGAGACCTACAACCAAACATCAGGCAGAACTCAGGGAGTCTTGTAGAAGAGTTGGGGGTAGGATTGAAGAAACACCACAAGAAGACCTACAAAACCAAGTTACATGCTCCCATGGGGGCTCACAGAGATCAACCAAAGAGCATTCGTAGACTGGACATAGCCCCCTAGCCATATGTAACAGATGTGCAACTTGGGTCTTCATAAGAGGGTCCCCCAACAATAGGAATGGGGACTATCTGTGACTTGGACTCTGTTACCTGCCTTTGGATCCCTTTCCCCTAGCTGGGCGCCTTGTCTGGCCTCAGTGGGATAGCATTATCTTAGTCCTGATGAGACTTGTTGCAGCATCAGGAAGGGCAGATTGGTACAGGGGATGAGGTGAGGAGAGTCCCATTCTCTGAAGAAAAGTGAATGGGAGAATGGGAGCAGGGGAATGGGTGGGTGGGATTGGAAAGAGAAGGGGAAAGGTGGCTGTGATCTGATCAAAATGTGAAGTGAATTAATAAATGAATTAATTAAATAAAAGAATAGAGAATGTGTATAAAGGTATACATGATAAAACAACTCTTCTGGTCATTATTTACATATATTGAAATAGGATGAGCAATGAATAAGTTAAAACATCTTCAAGCATTTATTGATCTTAGAAATGATAAAAATAAAACATAATATAATATGAAATGTAAAGGTTCCAGATTTTACATTTATTTGGTATATGATCCAGGGGTAGGGTGCATGCCAAGGCACATGATGAGTAGAGGTCAGAGGACAATTATGGGAGATAGCTCCCATAAAGCCTGCATGGGGGACTGGCATGAAGAATTTAGGGTGTTTTGAGGCTCAAAGCAGAGAACTCATTCTTCTTGCTATCACTTTCTTTCTGAGTCCGTACTGTGACATGAAAATTTACTTGGAAAAGAGACACTATGTCATAATTCTGTATTTTGTTCCTAGAGTTCTAGTGGGCCAAACCAAGCTGGCCCTAAGAATATCCAAAAACACAGACAAGGTACTGGAGAGATGACTTAGTGGTTCAAAAATGCAGACCAGAGTTCGATTTCCAGCACCCATTATTAGGTAGCTTACAACCACCTATAACATCGGAACCAGTGCCTTCTCCTGGCCATGAACGATGGATACCTGTACTTCCACGAGCATATGCACGTACCCAGATACACACATACGCATACGTTTTTTAAATAGGAAGAGGGAACCTACCTAATTCCATCATCCAGCTGCCACCAAGTTCAACTCCTGAAATATTTATAAAGATGGCTCCCTCTTCCCCTACCTACAAACAAGAAAGGACTTGGTGACCATTAAAGGATAACATTCATATCAATTCCTTACCATGCCACTCAAAGTTATGGAACAAACAAATAGAGAAAAGTATGGAGAGGTGAAAGAAAATGCTCAGTAGATGACTCTGAACTGGATCAGAGATTGTATTTAACAAAGACTTTAAAATGCATCAAGGAAATTAAAAGAGCAAAGGGGTTAAAAAAAAGAGCA
Organism: Rattus norvegicus; assembly: GCF_021556685.1. Taxonomy (NCBI): domain Eukaryota; kingdom Metazoa; phylum Chordata; class Mammalia; order Rodentia; family Muridae; genus Rattus; species Rattus norvegicus. Next base: position 37,271,501 of record NC_141543.1, on the reverse strand, counting down.
AGAAGTTGAATTTTTTTAAAGCCCTCTAAAATTAAGCCACGTATAAATTCTATATTTCAATTAATGAAATTCATCAAGTTAAGCATTTTTTAAAGACCTAAAGCATTATAGACATAGCAGGAAAAAATCAGTTATTTCAAGCAGGGCATTCCATTTAAACTGGCTGAAAATCAAAGATGAAGGAAAAAGTCTTAAAAGCAAGTATAAAATAAATTCTTAGGCACTTAGGATGGCTAATCTCAGTTTTCAATTTTATGAGATTTAGAATCACCTAGGACACAGGCCTCTGTGCATGTCCGTGAGGGATTTTCTAGATGACACTGAGATAAGAAGATATACCGGGACTGTGGGTGTCACCATCCTATGGACTGACATCCTAGACTGAAAGGAGAAATCAGAGGCAAAGGGAGGTATCTTGGTGAGTTAAGAGCATGTTGTATAATCCCAGGGACCTAGATCCAGATCCCCACCACCATGTATAACTCCCTTTGTAGCACATATGTATAACCCCAGCACTGGGGAACAGAGCCAAGTGAATCCCTAGGAATCCCTATCCATCCAGCCCAGCCAAAACAGTGGACTCCAGATTCAATCAGAAATTCTGTTTCAAAAAATAAAATGGTAAGAAAAAGAGGAGACCATTTTGACATCAAATGAGGGTGTCCAACTTCACCTACATAGATAAGCATACACACATACACACATGCATACATGCATAATAAACCTGTCCATGTACAGGTCCCTCCCACGCATATACACACAGAAGAAAAACTGGGAAGCAAGCTGACGGGCAGCATTCATCTCCCTCTACTTCCTGATTAAGGTTGCAACTCTAACCAGCTGCCTAACGCTCCTGCTGCTGTAGCTACCCCATCACAGAGGGCTAACTGGGACTCAAAATAAAGCCTTCTGTAAGTCGCTTTGGTGGAGAATTTTGATGCAAAAATAGAACAAGTACCCAATACAAATGAAGAGGTAGGAAAAATGGACTATATCTGGGGAAATGTCAAAAACTATGTCTGACACCTCACAGAAAACAATGGAAGATGAAATTAATGACATTGGCATCGTTAATGTGCTAAAAGGGAAAATTGGGGAGTTTTTAAAAATGGACAGCATATAGAAGTGCATTCAAAAGATCATGTAACCAGGCTCACAAGCTCCAGGGATCAACAAAAGATAGAAGTTCAAATTTGAAAGAGAAACAAAGACTTCCAAGAAGATCAAAATGCGTACACACATACACACACACACACACACACACACACACACTCACACACACACACACACACACACACACAAATCCCAAAATGTAAGGGTATTGAGATCTGAGTAGATAGAGCATTGTATAAAGCACTTGCTGTGTAAGCAGAAGGATGAGAATTCAAGTTCTCTGAGCCCACAGAAGCCAGGCACAGTGGGACATGTAATCCCAAAGTTCTCAGAATGAGATGGGATAACGAGGCAGGAAAGTCCTAGAACCTTGTGAACCAGTTAGCCTGGTGAGTACACTGAACAACAAAAGTCCGTAAATCAAACAAGGTCGAAGGTGAGGATGTACATCTGAGACAGCCACTCATTGACCATTACCATACATGTGTGCATGTACATACACACAGAAGTTTCTCTTTATAAATTTGAGTACTCAAAGTCACGATGAAGGAAATACATCCAGGAGCCCATGGTACATGTACAAATAACAATTATCACATGGGAGAGATCAAATGGCCCCACCCAAGTATAGCTCTGCTTCCGTTGTAAACTGGTTACTCAGAAAAAGTATACACAAATGCGGACAGGAATGGCCGTGCAGGGCTGCCCTATTGTACGAACTTTGTGTCTATCTACATCAAAGCATTAAAGGTGGGCATAGGGCTTTTTCTTTGATAATGTCGTACTTCAAAAGAAAATGACTAACAATCTGACCCGTGGCCCAGACAGATGTCACCACAGGAATACTACCCGGCAATGTCATCCATATCACGGGCTCGCCTTTGCTTGTGGTGCAGACCTTTTTCTCATAAGACCTTGACCTCTAACACTCTTCCTCTAAAACACCTAAGTTGATATTCTGAGGCCAAGCTCCATGAAAGCTGCCAACATCTTGCCCCCTTTGAGTTTTTTTTTTTAAGATTAATTTATTTATTATATATAAGTACACTGTAGCTGTCTTAAGACACATCAGAAGAGGGCATCAGATCTTATTACAGATGGTTGGGAGCTTCCATGAAGTTGCTGAGATTTGAACTCAGAACCTCTGAAAGAGAAGTCAGTGTTCTTAACCACTCAGCATCTTTCCACCCACCCACCCTGCTTTGAGTTTCATATTCCTGCTAATATTATGCAGTGATGTCTGTGTGGATTTGTATATTGTTTTAGATATTCTCTTCCCCTTCCCCTCAGTGCTGGTCATTAAAGTCAAGGCCTTGCATGGACCAGACAGACCACCTACCACTAAGCTACCTCCCTAGCCTTTGTCATTTTAGTTCATACACTAAAATTATTGAATCTTCAGAGGGATGAGAGTATAGTTGAAGGTTCTCTACAGACATCAATAGGACAATGGAGTGGAAAGAGATTAAACAAGATCCTATTTCTGGAAATCTTTTTTGATGTTAATTAAGATGTAAAATACAAATTAAATAAGCCGAACAAAATGTGGGAAGTTCAAAGAGCAGACTGTAGTCAGTAGATTAGTTCTCAGTGTCTGTTAATTCCCCCATCTGACCCTACATTTAGTTGTCACAACTAATTTTGGTGTATAGTTCCTACTGCTGTACTGGCAAGGGCCCCTGCTTTTTCTAGACCAAGTTTAAAAGTTACCAGAAGCATCCCTAAAACCACCTGTAATAAACTAAATACTGACTCCTCAAAGATGCTCACGTCCTTTCCAGAACTCACAAATATGTCAGTTTCTCTGTCTGAAACAATTATGCAAGATGACTCAAGGATCTCAAGGAGTAAAAATCATCATGGATTACTACCCTCGAGGTGGGTGGTAATTAGGGTTTCTACTGTTGTGATGAAACAACAGGAACAAAAGCAACTTGAGAAGGAAAGGATTTGGGGGAGAGGTGGTCCTTACATATCCTGAATTACAGTTCATTGAGGGAAGCCAAGGCAAGAATTCAAACCAGGAAGGAATCTGGAGGCAGGAACTGATTCAGAGGCCACGGAGGAATGCTATTCACTGTATTACTGATCTTGGCTTGCCTTCCTGCTTTCCCCTAGAACCCACAATATGATAGGCCTTCAAACACCACTCACTAATTTTTTTAATGCCTTATAGGCTTGCCTACATCCTATCTTATGGAAATATTATCTCTTTGTGGTTCCCTCCTCTCAGATTACTTTGCATATTATGTCAAGCTGGCAGAGCAGTGGGTCAAGTGTGATTACAGATTGCCAAGAAAAGGGAGGTGAGAGGGTCAGAGTCAAAGAGGAGGAAATACAATGGAAGGTGGGAGTTGGAGCCCCATGCCAAAGGATGAAGGCAGCCTTTGGAAGTCAAGAAAAGTAAGGAAAAACATTCTGCCCTGGAGCCGCTTCAGAGGTTTGAGTTCAGTCCATCAAAAAAACACTGTGGACAGCTGGTTTCCAGAACAACAGGGTAACAAGACTAGGGAGTGTAAGCAACAAATTTGTAGTCTATGATATGAACCATATTGCACTAGCATTGCCTAGTGAACCTGGCTTTGCCTGCTTCCACAATCCAAGTTTTCATTTGTACAAATGGCCACCACTGCAATAATAAAGGCAGTAACATATGACCAGAATGATTAGTCCTGCACAATTGTTGGGCACTGTCCAATCAATGATGGTGCCTAAAACTGAAATAGAAAAACAACCAAACTAAAGTACCCTTGGATTGGGGTAATATGGAGATATCAATAGAATGTGTATAGAATGTTTGGGGTAAAATCCTTAAAACAGAGTATAAAAGGGTTTGCTTACTAGAACTCAGCAAAGTTCTCACTGAATCTTCACCAGTAATAACCATGACTCTTAACCGACAAGCAAGGCAGTCCCCAGCCACCTCTGGGTTGAATATCATATACATAGCTGCCATTTTTTAAAAATCTTGAAGCATATTTTCATAACAGATTAAAGTTCTCTTTGCTGGGAGGTATCCCTATTATCCCCATATAAACATCATGTTCTTGGTTCTCAAAATTTCCCCCAAACCCTAGTTGATTACTAAAACCTTACCTAAATTTTGTATGCATTACAAACAACTTGAAAAAATGTGGCAATTGGCAGAATTCTCATGCAGTTAGAGATCTCTGAAAATCTCAAGCTCCTCTTCAAAATATATTAATAAATCAGATGTCATGACTCTTACCAAGCTCAAGGAAGGCAAATACATAGAAGGCTAGGGCAGGAGGACAAGGAGTCTGAGGCAGTTCTATGCCTTGTCTAAGACCTTGCAATAAGAAAATAAAAAGTAAACATATATGTACATGTGTATACATCTATGTGTAACATATTCATGTCTCTATACATTTTACACAGATTCTATGGATATCTTCCTATTTATATATAGGCCTACATGTATATGTTGCTTATTTTAAAAACAATTACATATATATATATATATATATATATATATATATATATATATATGCTTAAAATTGAAAAACTTCCACTATATCATCAGAGTAGCCAAAAAGAACAGCCATTTCTCTTAGTGGTAACCACCTTTCTTTCACTCTCTACCCTAAGACTCTGAAGGCAAAGCTTGTTATGTCCAGTATCCCTGCTCTAGCAGGAAACTTGGCCCCTCTAAGTTAACCCCCAGTCCTCAGATTCCCATTTCCCATTATTGTGACCCTTTGGCACAAAGACCCTCCCCTATCTTTTCATGCTGTACTCCATCATTTTATGACCCTCTAGTCAAATTTGCTTGACTTCGTTGTCTTGATCATCTCCGGTTTCCCTCCAACACTCAAAAGGCTCCATGAGGAAAGGAGAGACTGTCTGCTTTTTTTCTCCTGTTTCCCAAGCACATATCACAGTGCAGACTCCCAACAAACATTAATCAGAGACTTTATCAAGCAGTGAGAGAAGGTGGGAACATAGAAGTCAGTGAGGGACCTTTCATCACTGTGGCAACTTGAATGAGAAACATACCCACAGACAAGCCCAAGCCCTTGAACACTTGATTGCCAATTGGTTAGTGAAATTTAAAAGCTTTTAGGAGCTATACAGCCTTGGAACAGAGAGTACTAACTAAAGATAACTAAAGATAGGCTTGAGATAACTTCAAATAATCTCTCTCTACTTCATGCTTCTAGTTAAGATGTGATCTCTCAGCTTGTTATTCCTACAACTCACCCACAACTTACTGCATCCCATGATAGACTCATCCCTATGGAATCATAAGCCAAAATAAACTCTCTCTTCCTCTCTCTTTTCTCACTCTTCATCACAGCACCAAAAACATAAAAAGTGCTGACATGGAATGGCTAAGACAATTAGCCCTATATCCTGAGCTACAACTAGATTCTTTGTCTCTCCAATTCAAGACAACCATTGTTGGACTACGCAGTCTACATTTGACTGTGTCTTGGGAGGACTGCTGAGAATTACATCAGTCAACACTCAAAGGCAAGTGGGAGAACCCTGGCCTAGTGTATAGCCTGAGTTGAAGATATCTACAGACAGTTCCAGCTAGCCATTTGCGCATCTTACTTTTGACTACTATCAGGAAGTGACATTTGCTATCTTTTCTAAGGATGCTTAATGTAATAGCCACATCCAAGAGAATTGGTTCTTATATGGAAACACAATGTATAGTCCCTGGCATTGGGTGAGCACTCAGTAACATCTTTATTTCCAGGTAAAGCAAGAGAAGAGAGAGGATGAAGTCACTCAGCAAACAACTGGCTAGCCTTGTGTTCTCCAAGTTGTATCTTCAATCACTTAACAGATAGGAACTAGGAACTGTCTTTTGATAGGCCTAGGAGCTGGCCACTGGTGGCCAGCTGGTGGGATAAGAATCCTGAGAGAAGCAGCCCTGGGGATTATAACAACACATAATGAACAAGAAAAATATAGACTATTTAGTGAAACTTACAGAAAGCTTAGCAGAAAGAGATAAATAATAACTTAAAAGTGAATGAAAGTGTGTTAGTCAAGAAAAGAGGGAAAGAACAGTGTTTGTGTGACTAAAGGTTCAGTGGGAGTGGAAACAATCAATATCCACGTGTTAATAAGAGAAATGGGGTGAGAGTTCTGAGGATTTCCATAACTTTGGGACTTCCACAAGATTTTACTAAGATTCTCCAGGAGAATGGTATGATAGTATTTCTTCATTTTTTAAAACTATTTGAATTTTAAATTTTCTTGATAGAGTTGGGAGTGTAGCCCAATTGGCAAAGTGCTTGCCCCACGTAAGTGAAGCCCCGGGTTTGAGTCCACTACTACATTGTTGTAGACACCTGTAATCTCACCTGGGGAGGTAGTGGTAGCAGGATCCAAAGTTAAAGAGCTTCTTTTCCTATGTAATAAGGCTAAAGCCAGCCTAGGACATATGAAATAAATAACACTTCCTTCAAACAGTTTAAGGAACAACCTATGTACCAAACTCAGAAGACAGAGGATAAAAATAACAGTTGGGGAAAAAAGCTATAAATATGATCAGACTGGCATTTTACAAGGCTAATGCTCAGCAGAGATGGTTTGCTTGAACTATGATAGCTGTAATAACAGGATTAAAGAAGATCCCATAATCTCTGCCAAGAACACTTTCATAAGGAACCCTTCCTGTCAAGAAGCTTCAGTACATCCGACTTAAGTCCTTCCTCCTACAAATTAGATTCCTCTAACCTCCATGCATCACCCTTTATAATTAACGCTCTTCTTATTGAGGATCATAATGGAGTGCTTCCCCTCTTTACTCACTCAACAACTCTTGGGAAATAACAGTACGCAAGCAATCTTTCTAATGCAAGTATATACTCAGTGATGAACAATTGTGCTTCCTATGCATTCGCTCCAGAGGCTAATATTTTCTAGAGTAATGTTATTTTGTGAGTCTGTTTTTACCTCTGAAGAACCATTCTGCCTTCCCACTGATCACTTTTATATCAGTTACTCTTCCTGTTACCATGGCTAAATCTCTGATGTAGGCAACTCAAGGGAGAGTGTATTTGGCTCACAGTTTGTAGGAACAGTCCACCATGGGGAAGGCAGGATGACAGAAGCAGAAGCCAGATGGTTACATTTCATCCATAGTCAGGAGGCAGACTGGTGCCTAGCTTGCTTTTGCTTTTATCCAGAGACCCCAACACATGGGTTGGTGCCACCCACATTTAGCGTAAATCTTCCAATCTCAGTCAATCTAATATGGAAACTCCCTCAAAGACATGCACAGAAGACTATCTCCTGCAGAATACTAGATTTTTGTCAAGCTGATAATGAAGATTCGCCATTGCAACTATCAGCCATGAATATTCTCACACAACAGAATGTGCTGTCTGACAGCTAAACTCCATGTTTTCTCTCACCAGCTCTCTGTGAAGTAGGGAATTAAGAAAGCTGAAATCAGAAGTTCTTTGCTCTCAGACATATATCCAGAAATAGGCAGATGACTACCCTACCTGTACCTTTTCTTCCTACGCTTCTAATGGCAGTCTCTAGATGCCTGGCCCTTCACATTTCCCTCATGGTCTCTGAGCAATGACAAGGATTAGGTACCTTTATCATCACATATTTGTTATTGTTTTTACTAAGAAAGAAAGAAAGAAAGAAAGAAAGAAAGAAAGAAAGAAAGAAAGAAAGAAAGAAAGAAAGGAAAGAAGGAAGAAGGAAGGAAGGAAGGAAGGAAGGAAGGAAGGAAGGAAGGAAGGAAGGAAGAAAAACCACTACAGCGAAAGAAAAGACACCCCAAGCAAGTAGTGATGGAGTACAGGGAACATCATCTCTCTGTGGAATAAAGGAAGACCCTTGCTGTTTACTATGACAATACAGTGTGTACCTCACCCTTCCATCTATGTGACTCTGTGGGCATCTAAGTTTGAGACTCTGACCTCCAAATTGAGACATCCCCTCTTATGGGGAGGAAAGAGGAGCCTAAGCTATGGCCTTTATGAAACTGAAGAAGCCATAGAAAATAGCAAGACTAAAGAGGGCCCTCTCGGGTGGTAGATAATTGTGTCATTCATTACCTGGCAGAGGGCTCTCTAGTGTTACAGAGGACGCAGTTCCATGAGTCAATCCCGATGCTGGAGTGGACTTTTCAGCTGTGCAGCTTGCCTGAGAATTGTCCATGCTCCTTTAAGTAACCCCAAAATAAACCCCTTGGTTCACCGAGCAGGACTTGAGTGGAATGATTTCTTTAGTCTGCCCAGGGTGAGTAGATAAAGTGCTGAGAAATATGTGGAACATTAGGTGAGAGAACCATCCTGGGAGGTATCAGCTCTACCTTCTCTGTATCTCAACCACTCCACGCTCCCCTTCAAAGAAAACCAACTGGACAGAAAGTCCCAGATCCTGGATGCCAAAAAAAAAAAAAAAAAAAAGTCAAAGTGTCTGAAAAAAGATAAGACAATCCATTTCTAGTCCTACCAGAGTAAAAAAGGACAATACTGACACCCAGTGGTCCATTGGAAGATCCCATCTGATCAGTACAGTTACTGAAGAGCACAAGGATGCTTGGCCTAGCCTACATCTCCTTTCCTATTGCTAACATTCAGCAAACAAAGGTCATTATCAGCCAGTGCTATGTAAAACAAAGTTAAGTACATCGCTGCGCTTTCTCACATTCTGATCAGGTTCTGGTTACACCCTAGTTTGGCTTCGGTTCATTCATTACCACAAGGCATTTGTGTTCCATGAGGTATTTATTTTGCATCATGGAAACATTTGTGCCTTTGAAAATAAAGTGCAAGCATTATTTCTCAGGAGGTAAAAGAAAAAAATCCCAACACTTTACACTGTTCTAGGAATTTTTTTTAATTTAGCGATTAAACTTCTAAGCTATGAAGAACATATGAAGAACACGAGGACAGGGACCCTGAACTGTTCGGTGGTTCTCCTGAGCACCCAGCAATTCTCTGACAGAATGATGAGGCTCTTGCCAGAGTGACAGCAGAGGCAGAGGTGGCAACAGGAACACATTCTGAGAGTGGCTTTTGCTTCTGGTGGGCTAAAAGTAACTATAGTCTCAAAAGCAGCAAGACCTAAAATTAAACTTTAGGGGGGCATGCATTCTGGCCATTGATTTCAGGAAAACAAAGGAGTAGGAAAATATATTTTCATAATTGTTCTTTCACATCAAAGATCTTGATTTTTGCAGGAAGGGTCTATAACAGCCTGGTCTCCCAATCCTAACAGGAATGAGATATTCATGTAACATTCCAACTCAGCCTTGGATGACTGGCGTTGGGGAGAAATATGGGAGGACTAGAGGAGGGCTGGAAATTCATCTAAGGACCATGCTATTTTAAATCTTGGTAAGAAAGAAAAACAAATAGACACTACTTTGGTGTCATAGCCCAAAGGCTCATTAACAATGAGGTAAAAACAGAAAAATAAAAAGTAAACCAGGCACAGTTAAACAAGAAGAGTATATACCGTCATATCTGAAAGATGGTGACCAGAAAAAGACGTGTTCCAAGTCAATTCTCCAGGGACTCCGGACTGGATAATGAGGAAGATGATTTTGTTTTGTCACCTCTGACTTTTATAGCATGATCCAAGAACATAACAGTCAGGACAAATACAAGGACAATAAAAGAACAATGGGTCTGCATATAGTGAATGTCATTAAGGTAGTGTCAGCTTTAGTCAGAGAAGTCCCATCCAGTAGTAGGCAAGCCAAGGCTGCTAAGTGCTCCACCGTAAACAGGACATGTGTAGCATGTCTGAGGAAACTTGTGGAAGAAGGGGTGAAAAGATGGCTGGATCCAGGGAGTGGGGAAGAATATTATAAAAGGCTGTCTTCTGGATACGATGTGACCATGGCAGTCAAGAATATTTATAGCTCACTACCTGCACAGGAATGCCTAGCAGAGAAGAGTGGTGTGAGCAGGAATGAGGACCAGGTAAGATCAGTAATGGGAACAGGGATGCGCTCACAATACACTGTGTACACACATGAAATTGTCAAGAGATTTTACATAATAATTTCTTACAAGTTTTATGTCATGTGCATAGTTTATTATGGATATTATAAATTATAAACATTATGAACAAATACAGTTTCTTATGAATAATTATACATGCCATGTGTGTGGTTTGCTTAAATTGTATATAAATTATACATTATGAAAAGTATTTTAAATTAAAATATATATAATTATAAATTACTTTAAAATGTGGTTGGCAGAGATTTAGACACAGAGGTGGGGGGAGAGAGGATAAACCATAAGAGGCTTCGCTGTGTTGTAAAGTGATTCTGTATGAGGATGGAGTCTTGGTTTCCTCACACATGTATTAGAATTCATAGAACTGGCAAAAACAGAGTGAACTCGCACATAAATGAAGAACTCTAGTTAGTAGGAATATGGTACATACATCTGCCATCCTGGTACTGGGGAGGCAGAAGCAGAAGGATACTGCACCTTATAGATAAACACTGCCTCAAAGCAAAGAAACAAGGAAAGCCCTTCTATATTAGTCCAATGAAGCAAGCCTACGTGAGTGGGGAATATGGCTCAGTGGGTAAAGTGCTTACCACACAAATATGAGGACCAGAGTTTGGATCATCACCATACAGGTAAGCAGCCCAGAGTGGATGACTGTGTCTAGAATCCTGGGATTAGGGCAGGGACAAGGGATGTGAAGACAAGTGGATCCCCAGAGCTTGCTGGTCAGTCTTGACTGAATGGCAAATTTATATTCAATGACAAGACCCTGTCTCAAAAATAAAATTGAAAAATGGCTGATGAAGACATCTTAAAGCCACCATTGATCTCCACAATATGAGCACGTTTTCCCCAACATGTGTAGTATATACACATATGGACATGCACATCACACACACACACACACACACACACACACACACACAAAAGTTAAAACGTTATTTACTAAAAGTGTGTATATGAAACACTAAGCTTTCTTTCTGCTCAATTTCCCAAAAGCCTAAAACTACTCTGGAAAAAAAATGTTTTTGTTTTGTTTTGTCTGTTTTTCAAAACATATTTCCTTTCTCCAGTCATCAATATCAATCCAAAGAGAAATCTTTAAAAACTCCTTAGAGGAATTATAGATTAGGGGTGACAGTACCTTAATTGCATATTCATAATTCTTCTCAATTACTGGACATTTTTCCTATTTAATGACTATTCTTATATATCAAGCAATTTAGGCTAGTGTTTACAAAGTACCTACTCTTTACAAGGCACTAGAAAAAAGAAAAAAAAATCACTCTGAAGTGAGAAGGAGGGATGACCAAGCCGTATTCCCAGACACTTTTCCTGCACACATGGGTCACCTTGTTCCTGGTCGTTTTCTCCAGCAGTCTAACAGGAAATTGGGACTCCCTCTTTCTCCCCAACTCACCCTCCCCCCCCATCTCTATCTCTTGCCATCTACACAATTTTATAGATTCCTGGGCTCCGCTCAGCAGAAGGATGATCATTTCTGCCAGCCCACAGCCACATTGATATTCATGGGGCAAACGTTTTGTGAGTGTACAGCAACACCCCACTAATGTAAATTTCATACATAGCTTCCAAAAGGTTAAACAATGCTGCCCAGCTCTACTGTGCCTGGAAAGCAAATGGCAGCAAGAGGCTCAACCTTGCCTCAGATTCTCCTCATTGAGAAAGTTCTCTCACAACAAAATAGTACTCTTTGCGTAGGAGAGAGCCTCAATGTACTTTATAGTTAATTCCCTGCAAATGAGAAACACACACACACGCACACACACACGCACACACACACACACACACACATACACATTCAAATTCACACACTCGTACACACTAAATATTCTTGTGTCAACAACCCATATCCATAAGTAAGAGATAGAAGAAAAACAAAGTATTTCCAGGTTTGCTTTAGGCATGTACATTTCAAACTCCCCCAAGTTCTGGTCCTTATATTAGTTCTCTGGTTCCATCCTCTTTCAGTCAGTCAGTAATACTTGCAGAGCATGTCCCATGTGCTTAGTACCCACAGAGGTTGTAGGGGTAAAGCAATGAGACATTCAGATAACTTGTGTGTATACTAAAGGGTTTATAATCTGGGAAAGGCAGACAATGAGCTTTGATTGTGTTCAACACAGGTCATGTTGTAACAATGAGAAAAGAGGGGGTAAATACAGTTTAAATGGGGAGGCCATACAAAGGCTTTATAAAAGGGTAAGATAACATTTCCATTGAAACTTGACTGCTGACAAGAATCTAGAGATGCATGGAGGCCTCTGGGTGAGAAGTGAAGTTAGAATACGAAAGGAGGGAATAAAGCCTGATTCATGGAGGACCTTCTAACCACAGGAACTATTCTGGCTTTGTGCTGTATAAAATAAGGAAGCTTTCAAGGGTTTTATTCAGAAAAGCAAAATTATCCAGTATTACAGTGATATACAGGGATGAATACAGAGGAAGAAGGATGGAGAAAGAGAGAGGTCTAGGGCAAGATAGAAAGGAATATATAGAAGAAAAGGGTTTGGCTCCATAACTTGGCAGAGCTGTGGAGTCCCCAGTCTAGTAGACAGAAGGAGCAGAATCTTGTCACCACACATCTGTAAGCCCTGGTACTCCATTTGGAAAGGGTCTGATTTCGGATTGAGGGAGTCCTTTTTTAAACATCTGTTGTTGCTGGTGTTACTGTTGTTGTTGTTGTTGTTGTTGTTGTTGTTGTTGTTGTTGTTGTTGTTAAGCATCTGGGTGAGTGTCTGCCATGGTATACATGTGGAGATCAGAGGACAACGTCCAGGAATGGTTCCCTCCTTCTACCACATGAACGAAAGAGATTAAACTCACGTCCTCAGGTTTGGCAGCAAGCAGCTTCACCTGATACTGAGCCCTCTCAGCAGTCCCCAAAGGGAGGCTTCTGACACAAAGGAACAAACTTACCCAGTATGTGAAGATGGTCTATCTGCTCAGGAGCCCCTTAAGCCAAAAACAGAAATCCCCAGTGTCTTTAGAGAGAAATCCTAATGGGGAAAATACTATAGAAGATACTAGAACAGAACCACTGATAGATTTAGCTATGAGAAAATAGACAAAGAAAAACTGACTCCCAGGTTTTTAAGGCATAAGTGTCGTGATGAGTGACCCTGCTTTCTGAGTTGGAAATGAATAGCTTTGTGGTACTAAAAACAAAAATTGTGCCAAGAGTGACTAAATGTCTTATGGATGACATAGGGACAGTCACATCAGGGGAAGAGTAGAAAAGAATAGAGAACTGTAGTGGGTTTGGATCAACGTTGCTTATATTATGTTAATTTGGGTCCCCAAAATTGCATGAGAATCCACATGTCCACATGCAAGACACTGAGGGGCCCTGATCCCAGTTGGTTTTGATTTGTAAATAAAGTTGCCGGCAGCCAATGGCTGGGCTGGGCAAACAGAGGCGGGACTTTTAGAATTCCCAGCAAGGGACTGAAGGAGGAGGAAGGAGGAAGGAAGGAGAGCCACCATGCCAGGAGAAGGTGGAGGAGAGGAGATGCAGCACCTGAGAAGGTGACAACCATGTAGGAGCTGGAGTGGCCCCAAGAAGACTGTCTGACTGAAGTTCAGGGCAGCAAAGACAGAATACAGATTGACTTGGGAATATCAGGAGGTGGATTGCCACATGGAGGTTAGAAGTGGCCCAGTCATTGAGCTGCTTTAGGCATATCGACATATCAAGGCTGTGTATTTCTTTCATTGGGGAACACAGAACACTGGTGTGGGGAACTAGGAACATAATGATGCAGCAAGGATCAATTCGAGTAGTTTAAATGGGTACTCCTACCAGAGGACTCCACTCTTGGGGCGATGTCAACATACAGAGGTCATGCAGAAGACAAGAAACCAATACATGCCATGATGATCCTATCGTTGGCTTCCCTGAACTCAGGAAAAGAAACTGGACATGAAGACCATTCTCTGCACACACAGCAATCTGGAGGATAAAGATTGGGCCGTGGTCACTTAGCGTGTGTTTTATAGCAAATTTTCAACCAAGCATTCCCATATCAATCCAGATGGTACATCATCTACAAATTTAATTAAGTATATTTGTGCAGAATTTCAATGTGACCATAAAAATTTAGTGCTTAATATAGTTTAAGGTTCAATGGCCTTTCTTTTTAAACTGAGACAGATGAAATGGCCACGGATTAATTTTTCCGGTCATTCTCAATATATCAGAGTTATAGAGACAACTGAGAAGACTAGATACTCCATGAAGCAAGATGAATATTAGATAAAATATCAGGCTTAACTGTCTTCTATCAAACTTCCCTTGAACAAGACTTTATTATCCCTGACTAACTAATTATATGCTTATAATAACATCTAAGTAAATGCCTCCTAGAGCCAAGTATTTCTAGTCATGTCTAGTAGCCACTTGCTTTTGAGACTAGGCAGTCCCAATGTGTGTTTGCTGATCATTGTGAGGGTGTGATAGAGATAAAAGCCTGAAATATGTTTTATAGACCAATAATCACTTCTAAAGCCTGTGAATTCACTCTTACAATTAGGTCCTCCAACTTAAGTAGTATTGAGATGAACCACACTGCATCTGAAACTTAGTCTTAGCTACTATGCTTGCCAGCTTTGTGACCTTGGAGAACGCAGCTACCATTGGTTTCTTCATCTATGAAAATGGTTGAATAAGTCCTCATATAGGTACTTCATGGAAAGTAAGTGAACAAAATAAATACAAATAGGGTATGTATAATTAGTGAGTGTTTCGGTTGCTAGAACTCAAGAATATGGCCAACCATTTATCTTAAATAGTTTACTCCATGTTAGTTTAAATTATCAACCCAGTAGGTTCCGAGATCACCTAGGAGAGATGCTTCCAGGCACAGCTGTGAGGGATTATCTACATTAGGGTAACCCTGACTGTGCCTTCATTAGAGGAGATAGAAAAACCTACCCTGGAAGGAGATGTCACCATTGTCTGGGTTTGAGTCCTGGGCTGTATATAAAGAAGAAAACTGAGCACCCTGACTACAGATAGCACAAGGATGAGCGGGACCCATCTCATGGCCCCCTGTCTTCCCTATCATGATGGGATGTACCCACAAACCATAAGCCATTATAAATCCCTGTGTTACTTAAACTCAAATTCTATCACAACAGGAAAAGTAACTAATCTGTCACATAATCGTAGAATAGCAGAAATTAAATGTGTCTGGACTGATAGCAACACAGGATGAAGCCTGTGTTCTTTCACACTGGCACAAAACAGTCCACCAATAGGTGTTGCTGTAGTCTTTCATACTGCCATATAACAGTCCACACTGTATTCTTTCACACTGACACATTAATAGTTCATCAATAAGCCTTCTAGTTCTTCTGCCTCCATTTTTTTTTCTTTTCTCTTTTTCGGAGCTGGGGACTGAACCCAGGGCCTTGCGCTTGCTAGGCAAGCACTCTACCACTGAGCTAAATCCCCAACCCCCTGCCTCTGTTTTTATAACTGGAGGGGACCAGAGATTTAGCTTATGCTTATTGTTCTAAACATGAGAAAACCAAGGCCAACAAAGGTAAAATGGTGAACTCACAGATTTGCCCAAGTCTTTCCACCTTAATTTCCCCTTTTGTCAACCTACGGGGCTTAGAATAAATAAATAATTTTGAGTTACTCATATAGCATAGGCTACTCACATAGATAGGGAAAAACAGAATATGCATCTCCATTCGTTCAGAGCAGGTCAGCTCTTTGATATAATATATTCCATTTCTACATCAGATTAGTGAGAAAAGAGGGTCCCATGCAGCTAACAACTGCTGAGTATCTTATAGTATTTCTTGCTACCCCAGATAAATGTTTCTTTATAGCTGAAACATGATGTAAATGAAACTATCACTGGGCAGAGCATGCCTCTACAAAGCACCAGGTCCCAACAGCTCTCTTCTGTCATATACCAACCCACTTCACTCAGGCAAATACTCTCTGGATGGCTGGAGATCAGTCCCGCTTGTCATCTTTCAGGTCTTAGAGAATTCTATGATTTACTTGCTTGGGTTCTTATCTCCAAAATTAAAACGTCAAATTGGTGGCTGCAAAAATGTAACAGCAGGTTAGATGAGATGGTATATTTCATTTTCTTGTAGCAGTTCTGAATATGTGCATCTGTGCACACTGTAATTTTTCGGTAGTGTCTGGTAGCAATGTTTCCCCCTTCTGTGTCATCATGAACCTGCCACCAGGCATCCATTAGCTAAGAAAAGAACTCAGAATTCCTGAAGGGAGATGGGCTACTGGTTCATGCTGTCCTGTCTCACTTAAATTCTAAATACTTAGAGCAGCAACCGAGAAATATTCTTTCCACACACACCACACAGTGCCCAGTCAAATATAAAGTCTGCATGGCTAACCACATGGCGATTGCTATAGAAGGTAATATATCAGGTGCAAAACAAATCTTCACACATTCCTAAGTTTGAAGTAACATACTATATCATTTCTGATGACAATGAAATAAAAAATAGAAGTTAACATCAGAAGTTTTCTTTTTCACCTTTTTTTAATTGAACATATGGCACTCCATGTGTTAGTAGTTAAGTAGTCTAGCACTGAGCTACTGTCCAGGCCAAGAAACTTTAGAAAAATACACAAATACATGGAGACCACAAAGCACACCTTTGAACAAAGAAACTGAAGAGATGCTACCTGGTTCAAAACAGATGAAAGCGAAAAAAAATAGTATGTTAATATCTATAACACAAACATAGAACCAAGAGAAATTCATACCAGTGCATACATATATGCAAGAGGAGAAAAGTAAGATGTTCCCTGCACCCAAATCCCATGGGGAAGAGAGCGGACCACCCAGGACTGCACACATTCTGAAGCCGAAGGACAGACTGCCACCTCTGCACACCTCGGCCCACATCCCTGGTCCAAGGGAAAACTGCACAGTGCCTCAGGACACAGGGATATAGGAACAGACAGGTACCCGCGGTTCTGGTCTGTGCCCAGGACCGAACTGATCCAGCCAAACAGTTCCCTGCACCCAAATCCCTTGGGGGAGAGAGCTGGAACCTCAGAAGTGTGGATACTCCTGAGAAGACAGAGGAGAATACCCTCTGCCAACAGTCCAGACCCAAGAGGGAATCGCATAGTGCCAACTGTGCCCAAGGGGTGCAAGGACCTACACGAGGATTCAGGGGCTGGACCCTTTGATTGCTGCCTATGCCTAGAGCTGGAAGACAGTCTCCAGGTCTCCAGGAGTGCCGCCACATCTGAGAGCAGAGCACCAGTTCTCAAGAAAGGCTGAAAGAAAACAGAAAATCAGTTCTACAGGAGTGCTGACACAGAGGCCTACAGCAGGGCCAAGTCACTCCAAGAAACAGCAATACAAACAAACACCAGAGACAACCCAATGACTAGAGGCAAGCGCAGGAACCCAATCAACAGAATCCAAGACTACTTGGCATCATCAGAGCCCAGTACTCGCACCAAAGAAAATACTGGATTTCCAAACACACCAGAGAAGCAAGATTTAGATTAGAAATCACATTTTTTGATAATGGTGGAGGACTTTAAGAAGACATAAGGGAGACATAAAGAACTCCCTTAGAGAAATGCAGGAAAGCACAAGTAAACAAGTAGAAGCTCTTAGAAAGAAAATACAAAAATCACTGAAGGAATTACAGGAAAACACAACCACACAGGTGAAGGAATTGAAAATGGAAATAGAAAACAATAAAGAAAGCACAAAGAGAGACAACCCTGATATAGAAAACAAAAGGAAGAGACAAGGAGCCTTAGACACAAGCATCACCAACAGAATACAAGAGATAGAAGAGAGAATCTCAAGGGCAGAAGATACCAGAGAAAATATCGATACAACTGTCAAAGATAATGTAAAACTCAAAAAGCTCCTAGCCCAAAACATACAGGAAATCAAGGATACAATGAGAATATCAAACCTAAGGATAACAGGTATAGAAGAAAGTGAAGACTCTCAACTTAAGGGGCCAGTAACTATATTCAACAAAATTATAGTAGAAAACTTCCCTAACCTAAAGAAAGAGATGCCCATAAACATAAAAGAAGCCTACAGAACTCCAAATAGGTGGGACCAGAAAAGAAATTACTCTTGTCACATTATAGTTAAAACACCAAATGCACAAAACAAAGAAAGAATATTAAAAGCAGTAAGGGAAAAAGGTCAAGTGACATATAAAGGCAGACCTATAAGAATTACACCAGACTTCTCACCAGAGACTATGAAAGCCAGAAGATCCTGGAAAGATGTCATTCAGACACTAAGAGAACACAAATGCCAGCCCAAGTTACTGTATTCAGCAAAACATTCAATTAACATAGATGGAGAAACCAAGATATTCTATGACAAAACCAAATTTACACAATATCTTTCTACAAATCAAGCCCTACAAAGGATAATAGATAGAAAACTCCAACACAAGGAGAGAAACTACACTGTACAGAAAGCAAGAATATAATTTCCTTGCAATGAAACCAAAAGAGAGACAAACGTAATTCCACCTCTAACAATGAAAATAACAGGAAGCAACAATCACTATTCCTTAATAACTCTCAACATCAAGGGACTCAATTCCCCAATAAAAAGACATAGACTTACAGACTGGATACATAAAGAGGAACCAGAATTTTGCTGCATGCGGGAAACACACCTCAGAGAAAAAGACAGACACTACCTCAGAGTAAATGGCTGGAAAACAATTTTCCAAGCAAATAGCCCAAAGAAACACGCTTGAGTTGCCATTCTAATATCAAATAAAATTGACTTTCAACCAAGAGTCATTAAAAAAGTTAAGGAAGGACACTTCATATTCATCAAAGGAAAAAAATCCACCAAGACGAACTCTCAATCCTAAATATCTATGCTCCAAATGCAAGGAAACCTACATTCATAAAAGAAACCTTACTAAAGCTCAAAGAACACACTGCACCTCACATGATAATAGTAGGAGATTTCAACATCCCACTCTCATCAATGGACAGATCATGGAAACAGAAATTAAACAGAGACATAGAGAAACTAACAGAAGTTATGAATCAATTGGATTTAACAGATATTTATAGAACATTCCATCCTAAAACAAAAGGATATACCTTCCTCTCAGCACCTCATGGAACCTTCTCCAAAACTGACCATACAATCAATCACAAACAGGCCTCAACAGATACAGGAAGATAGAAATAATTCCATGCATCCTATCAGATCACCATGCACTAAGACTGGTCTTCAATAACAACAATAATGACAGAAAACCCACTTATACATGGAAGTTGAACAATGTTCTACTCAATGACAACTTGGTCAAGGAAGAAATAAAGAAATTAAAGACTTCTTAGAATTTAATGAAAATGAAGATACAAAATTCCCAAACTTATGCGACACAATGAAAGCAGTACTAAGGAAAACTCATAGCTCTGAGTGCCTGTAAAAAGAAACAGGAGAGAGCATATATCAGCAGCTTGACAGCACACCTTAAAGCTCTAGAACAAAAAGAAATAAACCCAAGAGGAGTAGAAGGCAGGAAATAATCAATCTCGGAGCTGAAATCAACCAAGTAGAAACAAAAAGGACTATACAAAGAATCAACAGAACCAAAAGCTGGTTCTTTGACAAAATCAACAAGATAGATAAACCCTTAGCCAGACTAACGAGAGGACACAGAGAGTGTATCCAAATTAAGAAAATCAGAAATGAAAAGGGAGACATAACAGCAGAATCTGAAGAAATGTTAAAAATCATCGGATCCTACTACAAAAGCCTATATTCAACAAAACTGGAAAATCTGGAGAAATGGACAATTCTCTAGACAGATACCAGGTACCAAAGTTAAATCAGAAACAAATAAATCATCTAAACAACCCCATAACTCCTAAAGAAATAGAAGCAGTTATTAAAACTCTCCCAACTAAAAAGAGCCCAGGTCCAGATGGGTTCAGTGCAGAATTCTATCAGACCTTAATAGAAGACCTCATACCAATACTGTCCAAACTATTCCACAAAATTGAAACAGACAGAACATTACCAAATTCCTTCTCTGAAGTCACAATTACTCTTATACCAAAACCACACAAAGACCCAACAAAAAAAGAACTTGAGACCAATTTCCCTTATGAATATTGACGCAAAAATACTCAATAAAATTCTGGCAAACCAAATCCAAAAATACATCAAAACAATCATCCATCATGATGAAATAGGCTTCATCCCAGGGATTCAGGGATGGTATAATATATGAAAATCCATCAATGTAATCTACTATATAAACAAACTCAAAGATAAGAACCACATGGTCATTTCATTAGATACTGAGAAAGCATTTGACAAAATTCAACACCCCTTCATGATAAAAGTCCTGGAAAGATCAGGAATTCAAGGCCCTTATCTAAATATAGTAAAAGCAATATACATCAAACTAAATGGAGAGAAATTTGAAGCAATCCCACTAAAATCCGGGACTAGACAAGGCTATTTATTCAATATAAATCTCTGAAGAAAGAAACTGAGGAAGATCTCAGAAGATAGAAAGATCTTCCACGCTCATGGATTGGCAGGATTAATATAGTAAAGAAGTAAAGATGGCCATTTTGACAAAAGCGATCTACAGATTCAATGCAATTCCCATCAAAATACCAATCCATTTCTTCAAAGAGTTAGAGAGAACAATTTGCAAATTCATCTGGAATAACAAAAAGCCCAGGATAGCGAAAACTATATTCAACAATAAAAGAACTTCTGGAGGAAATCACCATCCCTGACTTCAAGCAGTATTACAGAGCAATAGTCATAAAAACTGTATGGTTTGGGTACAGAGACAAGCAGATAGATCAGTGGAACAGAATTGAAGACCCAGAAATGAACCCACATAACTATAGTCACTTGTTCTTTGACAAGGGAGCTAAAACCATCCAACAGAAGAAAGATAGCATTTTCAACAAATGGTGCTGGTTCAACTGGAGGTTAGCATGTAGAAAAATGCAAATTGATCCATTCTTATCACCAGGTACAAAGCTTAAGTCCAAGTGGATCAGGGACCTCCACATCAAACCAGATATACTCAAACTAATAGAAGAAAAAAGTGGGGAAGAGTCTCAAACATATGGGCACTGGGGAAAATTTTCTGAACAAAACACCAATGGCTTATGCTCTAAGATCAAGAATTAACAAATGGGACCTCACAAAACTGCAAAGCCTTTGTAAAGCAAAAGACACTGTCATTAGGACAAAAGGCAACTAACAGATTGAAAAAGATCTTTACCAATCCTATATCTGATAGAGGGCTAATATCCAAAATATACAAAGAACTCAAGAAGTTAGACTCTAGAGAGCCAAATAACCCTATTAAAAATGGGGTACAGAGCTAAACAAAACATTCTCAGCTTAGGATTATCGAATGGCCAAAAGCACCTAAAGAAATGTTCAAGATCTTTAGTCATCAGGGAAATGCAAATCAAAACAACCCTGAGATTCCACCTCACACCAATCAGAATGGCTAAGATAAAAAACTCAGGTGATAGCAGATGCTGGTGAGGATGTGGAGAAAGAGGAACACTCCTCTATTGTTGGTAGGATTGCAAACTGGTACAATCACTTTGGAAATCAGTCTAGAGGTTCCTCAGAAAATTGGACATTCCACTACCTGAGGACCTAGCTATACCTCTCTTGGGCATATACCCAAAAGATGCTCCAACAAACAAAAAAGACACGTGCTCCACTATCTTCACAGCAGCCTTATTTATAATAGCCAGAAGCTGGAAAGAACCCAGATGCCCTTAAACACCGTAATGGATTAAAATATGTGTAACATCTACACAATGGAGTACTACTCAGTTATCAAAAACAATGACTTCATGAAATTCATAGGCAAGTGGAATGAACTAGAAAATATCATCCCGAGTGAGGTTACTCAATCACAGAAAAACATACTTGATATGCACTCATTGATAAGTGGATATTAGTCAAAAAGCTCAAATTACCCAAGATGCAATCCACAGACCACAGGAAGCTCAAGAAGGATGACAAAAATGCGGATGTTCGCACTACTTCTTAAAAGGGGGGAGAATATCCATAGGAAGGGATATAGAAGCAAAGTTTAGAGCAGCAACTCAAGGAATGGCCATTCAGAGCCTGACCCACATATACATACAGCCACCAAAACTAGATAAGATTGATGAAGCTAGAAAATGCATGCTAAAAGGGGCTGGATATGGATCTCTCCTGAGAGACCCATCCAGAACATGTCCAATACAGAGGTCAATGCTAGCAGCAAACCATCTAACTGAGAACATGCCCCCTTGGGGGGAATTAGAGGAAGTATTGAAAAAGTTGAAGGAGCTTGCAACAACATAAAACAACAATGCCAACCAACCAGAGCTTCTAGGGACTAAACCACTACCAAAAGACTATACATGGACTGACCCAGGGATCCAACTGCATATGTAGCAGAGAATAGCCTTGCTGGGGTACCAATGGAAGGGAAAGCCCTTGGTCTTGCCAAGGTTGGACCCCCAGTACAGGGGAACATGGGGAAGGACAATAAGGAGGATGTATAGGGGGAATACCCGTATGGGGGAGGGGGTGGGAATGGGGGCTTACGGACAGGAAACCGGGAAGGGGAATGATCTTTGAAATGTAAGCAAAGAAATATATAATAAAAAAAATTTTTAAAAAGTAAGAAGATATCATCAAATGATCCATGGTCCTGTTAGCTTAAGGCTGAAAGGATGATTTGACTCGTGGAAACCAAATCAAGACAATTACTTGAACTTCTAGCCAAAAAAACTAAAATTGTCTCAGTATATGCAGAAATAGTACTTGACAGAATTCAACAGTCCTTCATGATAAAGGCTCTGAACACATTAGGGATGAAAGGAATGTACTTCATCCTTTAAAAATAAGGACTGTGTATAACAAACCCTCAGTCAACACCATTAATGAATATAGAAACCCTGAAGGATCACTGGTAAGATAAGGAATAAGACAAAGGCATCTCCTCTCACTGTCCTTATTCAATGGACTATGGGAAGTTCAGCCAGTGCAATTAAACAAGAGAATGATAGCACATACACAAATAGGAAATAAAGAAGCCAACCATTTGGCTATGACCCAATTGTATAGAGAAAGATCTTAACTCCACCCAAAACACAATTTGAACCAATGAAGCAGCCAGACACAAAAATCAAGACACAAAATCCAGTAGCTTTCCTATAGTTTCCTGAGGCCATGGGGGGATTGTGAAAGTGGTCCTAGTTCAAAACTACTACAAAAACAATAAAATATATAATTAAATTTAACTGAGGAAGTTAAAGACCACTACAATGAAACTTGTAAAAAGAAATAAAGTATAGAAATATCATGAGGAGGAAGTAAAAGTAAGTGGAGGGGAAGGAAGAATTGCTAATTAGAGTGACTGACTTCAGAATTTACCAAGGAAAGTGAGATGATTAAGGTGATAAGATACAAGCGAGGGTGAGATGGAATTGCTCCATCTCAGCAACTTGTAAATCCTCTTGAATGACTGTGGGGGAAAGGCTGGAGACACAGCTCAGTAGAAGAGAACTTGACTAGTATAGACAGACTTTGGTTTAATTTCCAGCTCTAAAGGAATGAAGGTACAGAAGAAGGGAATCCAAGGGGTCAGGACAAGGGGGAGGAATGGAGTAGGGAGAAAAATGGAGTAGGAAGGCTATAGAGTGTGTGAGGAGGCAACTTGGAGCTGAAGCCTACAGGTAGTGATCAAAACTAAGAAGGATAGAGTATGTTCAATTGTAAAAACAGAGGGAGACTGCTAATCCCAAAGATGTGAAGAGAAAGAAAGACCACCAACCCAAATCATCTCGGCCAAATTATTAAAGTTAGCAATTAATTAAAGCAAGCTTTTTTTATTCATGCACATGGGCTGCCTCCCTGTAAGGCACTGTTCAAAAGGTAAGCATTGGATGTGAGGAAGACATACGCAGGGTTATAGGGTCAGAACAGAAGCAAAACAAGCTAGTCCCAACAACCTCCTAAAATAAAGGCATACATGCACGGTGGTCATAAGGTGGTCACAACAACAGGCAATCATAACACCAGGTGGTCATAACAACCTTTCTAAACAAAAACATGGTTGCCAGTTTCTGGAACAAGCAATACAGAAACAATTGTAGTTAAAGATACAGGTAGAAAACAGCCCAATCTTGGAGAAACAGTTATTCAATCATAAACAGGTATAAAAGCTAGTTTGTTTTTAATAGAAGATGTCTCACAAGCCCAAGATGGAGGTGGGCTGGTTTATCAAAATCTATAACCTTTGATACCTACAGCCTTGCCTTTGTCAAGTTCGCAGAATGAATGTGTGTACCTCACTGCTGTCTCTATCAGATCATCCCCATGGGGCTCCCAACATCCCTTACACTCTCTGCATATCTGCTCCTTTGTTCCCATCCCTTTCAAACCTCCAATCTAAAGTCCAAATCCACTTGAATCCAGCCATCCATAGCAAACCTTAGATTATTAATCTCTCCCATCAAACTCTCCTTTTCCTTCTTCGATCTACCCATCAGACATAGCTCTGTCCTAAGGACACAAGCTCCCTCACTGTCCCCCAAAAAGGTGGATCATTTTGCCCAGCACAGGGAGGGAAGTTTTCCCCTTTGCTTATGACTATGAGTTTGTTTCTATTCAGCCCCTGTTAAAAACAAAAGGACAATTAGCTTACAGCCTCATGTTACTGGATGACATCAGGAATACCTCCTCATGGCAGCAGATAACCCTTGGGTCACTCCCCAAAGTCATTAGCAGTTAGTTTCTGCCTCATTAGCATTTTATTACTGTCCCTTCCTTTGTTCTTGAGGGCTCAGCATAAATGAATTATCCAAAGTATGGCTTCTTTTTGTGTGTCTGAATATCACCCATTACCCTAACTTGGTGCTATGGGCTAAGATGTGCCCCTCAATGCATAGGTTCAAATTGAAAATTTCAATGTGATGGCTTTTGAAGAAGTGTATCTTGGGGAGAAAATCAGGCTGAAAGAGGATTACAAGAGTGAAACCTTTTCCATGAGATTAGTGACTATACAAGACCCTACCCCTGCCCCCAAAAGCCAACCCTCTCCCTCCAAGTGAAGACAGTAAACAGTAACCACATCAGAGAGGCAGCAGTTGCTAGAATTTGACCAGGCTAGAGTAGTTTTCTTTACCTTTTAATCTATAAAACTGTGACAAAGTAAACTTCTAATATGTAATCGAGTTGTTGCTTTTAAACCTTGGTCTACTCACTCTTGACTAGGTGATCACCCCTGTCCCATAAAAGAAATGACATCTAATGAAGCTTTGTAAGAACCGTGCTACTGCCTCTGTTCACAGTCAGGAGAAAAAAAAAGAGAGACCTAAGTGATTTCTGCTCCCAAACTTCCACTTCGTGTTTTACTTAACTCAGTGCTATGGAGTGCTATGTGCACTAAATGTTTTTAGCTCATCTTTCATTTCCTCATTTAGAAAGGGGAGGCATCATTCACCAAGCAGTCATATACTCAAAGCCTGAAGAGGCGCCTCAGAAGGTAGGACCACACACTGCTAAGCGTACGTTCTCAGAAGACGTGAGTTTGAGTCCCATCTCCCATGTGAGGCAGCTCAGAGCCATTTGTAACTTCAGGTCTAGGTCCCCCTCTTCTGGGTTCCTTAGGCATCTGCAACCTCACATATGCAGGCACATTTCTGCCCACAGATATGCATGCTTACACCTAAAGGACGAAATAAATCTTTTTAAAAAGCAAACAGGGTTAAAGTCACGCTCCACCTTTAGACACTGCAACTTGGGGTTGGGGATTTGGCTCAGTGGTAGAACACTTGCCTAGCAAGCGCAAGGCCCTGGGTTCGGTCCCCAGCTCCGAAGGGGAAAAAAAAAAAAGAATAGAAACACTGCAACTTGACATTGTCAGCCACAGAGTTCAGGATTGAGAATCACATAAACAGCTTCATTATGTTGTGTTGCTGCATTGACAGCCAACCAAGACCATAAGGTGGACACGCCTAGCTTATTATAAATGATAAAAGCACAAAATCACACCTTAACTTGAAATGTAGGAGAGTTACACAGACAAACCTTTCTCCTTCTTATCTACTTGGGGGAGCAGAAGCATGCATTCTCTTGGGTTAACCTGAGTGCCTCCAAATTCCTATTCCCTTGCTAGAACCATGTGATTGTGAAAAAAAAATAAATTTCTCGGGTAGTTTGTGTCTGAAAAGCGAGAATAACAGTGCTATGTGCCTTCCTGAGTTGTCATACAAACTAAAATAAGAGAGGATTAGAGGTGAACAGCTATAGGCCATAAGCTGCCTATGGTCACCTATTTTTAGGGTTAAAGCTTTATTGGAGCCCAACCACAGCATTTGCTCAGGTTTTGTCTATGGCTTCTTTTCCCTTACAATTATAGAACAGAGGAGTTACAGCAGAGATCGTCCAGCATGCTAATCCTAAAATACTGGCCATCTGGCCCTTTGTTGTGGAAAAAAAAAGATACTTTGTGGTCCTCTAGCATTTGCAGTTTTAAAATAAACTGAAGAAACTTAAATTCTCAATAAGCTATGATGGATATGTCTTTTGAAAATAAAAAGTCTTGTCTCACTGGGACAGTGATGAGATACACCATGAATCCCAGCACATAGTAGGCAGAGGCAGGTAGAACTCTGTGAGTTCGAGACTAGCCTGGTCTACAGAGAGAGTCCCGGGACATCCAGGGCTATGCAGAGAAAACCCTGTCTCAAATTTTTTTTATTTTAGTCTTGTTTCAGTTTGCTGAGAATTATAGGAAGAGGCTGGATGGGGGAGCATAGGTAGAAACAGTCACTTACACTGTGAAGTTTAGCAGTAAACTTCTAAGGCACACAGCCCTCCACAGAAGCTAGCTTCCTCTCTAATATGTGCAGTGAGCACAGAATGGAGCTGTATACTTATTGGATTTTCCTGTCTCTACTAATGCTGGCTAATAGACCTCATACCAAGCATGAAATATGCTCCTAAGGCCAAAAGCTATGGAAGAAACCCCAAGCAAGGTTCCCAGATCAAAATAAGGAAACAAGTCTAAGAGAGAAACAAGGAAATGCTCGTATTATATGACCACTCAAAAGCTAATAGCTGTTTAGTAAAATAATAGAGGAGAGTCAGAAGACATGGATACCTTGTAGTTTATTAGGTGAGATACATAGAAACAGATTACTGTTGTAACTTGAGTTATGATAAACCTTGAGATGAGCTAAGAGCTTTTCATAAAAATGTGTTTATATACCAGACACTAACACACCAAAAAATAAAAAATAAAGATAACTTTAATATCTCACTACATGCCTCAAATCATCTTCCCTCACACACAGAAACTGGTACTCACACAACACATGTCCTCATCCTGCACATTCACTCAACAACTCGCACTCATTTTCCAGCTGACAAAAGATGGGGAAAATGAAAGGTTGTGATCATGTGGAACGGAAGTTAGCCTCTGGGCTCGAGAGCATCTAACAGCCCAGGCTTGAACTGTAGACGTGACACCAGCTGCAAAGGGCAATGAGCTCATGAGAACTTTTGCATCCTGCTTCCATGAAATATTGTGAGGACCTAAAAAGGGGTTGTACGTTTAAACTGGTACCCAATACATACGTCTTCGGGTTAACTAACACGTAGGCACTATTAGCATCATCATGTTTTAAAGACTGTGCTTAGAGCCTTGGAAACCTCTTGTAATTAGTGATGAATTAGATTTCTCCATGGTAGAGCCTATCCCTTGTTATTTAATGTGGAGGACAGTGAAAAGATTAGTTTCTACTATGCCTTTACTCTCCTAAGAGGTGGATTTGTAAGACAATTTAAGTATTTCATCTTTATCTTAAATTAATAAAATCTATATCTCACTTATTCAAGCTACTACCGCCCTCCCCCAATAAAATACTGTCCATCTGTAAATAACTACACCAGTAGACTCTAGATGCTCTCCACGTAAACTCTCATAGAGCATATCAGAGCTTCATGCTTTACATACTCACACACTAATTCATGCTGGTGCAATTATGTGGATTAAGGGTGTGCTCTAGCCTGTCTGGTCTGACATACTAATCTGCCTTGTTGCTTGAGGACAGCCCTTTAAGGGTCCCACGAAGACCTCAGCTGTCCAGCACCTCATCCTCAGCACACACTAGTTCAGTGTGAGCATCCTAATGAACTCCCTCCCCCCTCCTCAACTCCCTCTCCCCCTCTCCTCCTCTCCCCCTCTCCCCCTCCCCCCCCCTCTCTCTCTATGCTCCACCTGCTTCCCAGTTTCACTACAGCAGCTGGGGCTCGTCTTCCTCACCTCATGAACTGGACCTCCAGGAGAAAGGCCATGAAAAAGACTGGACTCAAAATTCTCTCCTTTTCTGTGGAACTGTTCCTGGGTTCTAACTACTTTAGCTTTATACTCTGAGTTTGTTTACCATACCCATAAGTTTGCTAAAAACTTCTCTCCATTTCTTAGCCTCTACACCCGTGACGACCTTAAATTGGAACATACTTTGAGGGGATAAAAGCAGCACAGAATGGCAGATCCCATCCAAGGAGTTTTTTCCTAGTGGATCTTGACTTCTCAGTTCCTGGCTGGCTTGGAAATTCCTTGATCCTTTCAAAGAGTCTCTATATATAGATGAGCTTAAGTTAAAACTGTCTTGACCTCGATTCTCTCTAGGTGCACATACCCACGTGTGTGCAGGCACACATGTGCAAATGTCTGTTCAGGGGCGTATGCACATGTGCTTACATGAATGTAGAGGTCAGAGGAAAATCTTGGGTTTAAATACTCAAGTGCCTTATACCACTTCCTGATGTCTAGGCTGTCTCTCACCGACCTTGAGTTCATCCAGTAAGACAGGGGTCCCAGACAGAGAGCCCTGAGGATCTCCTTGTCTCTACCTCCCCAATGTTGATGTTACAAGTGTCTGCCATCACAACCAACTTTTCTAAATGGGGTCTGGGGACTGAATGTGGATGGCCATGCTTGCAAGAAAGGTATGTACCAGCTGAACTATCCCCCAAGTCTCTCAATCGTCTTTTAATTTTTTTAATCATTCTCTTATGTTAATGGGTATTTCACCTGAATGTTATTTCAAGCTGCATGACTTTGCAATAGAAGTTCAAGTTGAAAATTAAAAAAAAATACTTTCCGCTTCTACAAAAATTATGGTGACTTCGAAAGAAATTTTAGAAATTTAATTTTATTTTTATTTGTGAATAGGATTTCTTGCATGCATGTTATGTGTAACACATGCATACTTTGTGCCTAGGGAGGACCAAAGAGTATAAGATTTCCTGGAGCTGAAGTCAAAGATAGTTTTAAGCTTCTTTGTGAGTGTGGGGAGTTGAAACCCAGGTCCTTTGGAAAAGCAGTCAGTGCTTTAACCACTGAGCCTCCCCTTCAGTTGTCTATTAGAGACTCCATAGAGCCCACAGTGAGATGGGTTAGACCTACCAGCATTCACCATATTAAAAAGTGAAGCTAAATCCCTAAGAAATGTTTCAGTACTTTAAATTAAATGATTTTTCATTTTCAATAGCAATAAACCTATTATAAAAAAAACAAGTAGCGTTATGAAAAATACTTATTTTCCCTTAACACAACTGGTGGAAGGATAGCATTGTTTTTCACATTAAAAAAAATCTTTCTAATGTTCTGCTTAATAGAGGGGACCAGATTCTGCCACCTGCTCTGCATTTGGTCTGTCGCTGTCTATTGTCCTGGGTTATGGTTTAAGAAGAAGAGCAAGCCGCACACGCGTGCTCTGCTGGAAGCTGAAAGAGAACTATCATCCTGTTTCCTGACGATTATGGAATTGTTCCTTTGAGGTTACAGCTACACTCAAGCTGCTACACTTTCTCTAACAATGATTATAAAAAACATAAGCCCTTCCCTCACATCCATGAACATTTTTGGCCATGTTAAATTTATATACAATGGTCTATCTTGTGCTTTAACTAAGTACTTTACAAATCAAATAGCTGTGATATCATACTCTGGCCATCTGGAAAATACTAGCTGACAGTAGTCATTTAAATGTTAGGAGTTTTTTCTTTTTCTTTTTCTTTTCTTTCTCTTTTAATTTTATTTAATTTTTTTTACACTCCAGATTTTATCCCCCTCCCGGTCCACCATCTGACTGTTCCACATCCCATACCTCCCCCTGCACCCACCCTTCCCGGCTCCACAGGATGTCCCCACTCTCCACCCCAACAGACCTTCCAATGCCTGGGGTCTCCAGTCTCTTAAGGGTTAGTATACGTGTTGGGGGCCTCATATCAGCTGGTGTAGGCTGCCTGATTGGTGGTCCAGTATCTGAGAGATCTCAGGGGTCCAGGTTAACTGAGACTGCTGGTCCTCCTACAGGGTCGCCCTCCTCCTCAGCTTCTTCCACCTTTGCCCTTTTTTTTTTTTAACTACAAATTTTTCTTGAATTTTGTTTTTGTCAATATCACTGCTGTTCTGATCAAAAGGTCTAATTATTGAAAGACTATCAAACTTGTGGTAGTAAAAATAAATTTTTTCTAAATTTTTTTTTTCCGGAGCTGGGGACCGAACCCAGGTCCTTGCACTTGGTAGGCAAGAGCTCTACCACTGAGCTAAATCCTCAACCCCCTAAATTTTTTTTAAAATTGACAACAAATAGAAAATACATTTTTAGTTTTTTTCAAGTATAGAATTACCTTTTCAATTTTGAAACAATGTCTTACTATGTAGACTAGGTTGGCTCAATTCATATTGTAGCCTAGGATGCCCCTGAACTCACCACCCTATTATCACCATAGGTAGGATTACAAGTATAAACTACCAAACCTAGAGGGTTCTTTTTTCTTATTTACAAAAAATCGAAGTATTAAAAAAGCAATAACTGTCAGATACCTTTTCAAGAATATATAATAAAAACATTAGCCAGAACTGCCTATAGCAGTCCCTCAAATGATTTGGTATCTAACAGAACATTTTGGATAGAATTGCCATTCTGTTACTCAGAATGCTTTAAAGAATAAGACGCTTTCTCAAATTTCAAAATTTAATTATTCTGCATCAAGATCATTTGAAGCAAATCTTTTATTCTGTTCTGTATGTAATGAATGCATATGTATAAATTTACTACATATATTTCGTGTGTGTGTGTGTGTGTGTGTGTGTGTGTCTTAGTTAGGTTTCCACTAATGAGAAGATACACCATGGTCAAGGCAACTCTTATAACAGATAACATTTCATTGGAACTGGCTTACAGGTTCTAAGGTTCAGCCCATCATTATTATGATGGGAAGCATGGCATCATCAAAGCAGGGTGCTGGAGGAGATAAGAGGTCTACATCTTGTTCTGAAGGCAGTCAGGAGAAGACTGACATCCTCAGGCAGCTAGGAGGAAGCTCTCAAAGCCCATCCCCACAGTGATGTACTTCCTCCAACAAGGCCACACCTACTCCAACAAGGCCACACCTAATATTGCCACTTCCATGGGCAATATTACCACATATTCAAATCACCACAATAGGTATACATATACATATATTTTGCGGCCTATAAATTAATTTGCTGCACTTTGGTAGATATACCTGAACATATAGAGGGTAGTAAGCAACTGAAGCCATTAGAAGAGATCAAATATAGATATTCTGCCATCTTGTTTCATATCCTAGATTATAAGCGAGTATTCACTGAATAACCTCTTCAGTGCCTCACTTTGCACCTCTGTAATTTTGGTAGTGATATTACTGCATGAAACTGACTTTAAATGCAGTAGTAAAGTGCTATGGAGTATTCCCAAGCACGAGAACATGATTACAAGCCTTACAGAGAAATTGGGTATTAGAAAATCTTTCTTCTGGCTGATGAGTTAAATACTGTTAGCCACCAGTTCGCTGCATTGGCCACAGATCAATCACGTTTTATAGGGTTTCTTTAAATAGTAGCATACTTTTAAAAAGGTGATTAGTGAGTGGAAACCTGTGACCAGAGGCTCTTAAGAATCTACTCCTATATTCTCTCTAGAATCAGTGGTTCATTGCCCACTAATTTGGGCTTTTAGTATCTTTATAGAATATAATAACAACTATACATAGATGTATCAATGTGTGGGGGGGTGTATAGGTAATATAGATTAAGCATTTTTATGTGCTTGGTGGGGAAAAGTCTTGTGGTTATTGATAGGATTTAGGGCTATGTTTTCTGTCTTGTAAGATATGGCAGTTTTATTATCTACCCTGCTTTGTACTCTGAGCACAAATGCCAAATATGGCAGAAATATCTCAATGTTGCTATGAAGATAGTAGCAACGTTCCTAAGAATGTGGGAAAAAGTAAGCTCTTCATTACCAGATTAAAGTATTCATCTCTGCATGCATATACATATATATATATATTTCCCTAGTATTATATATTAAATTATACTACTTTTGTTTTTTTTTACACTTCATGGAAATGGTGCTTTTAAATGCTTTCAAAATGCTAGCTCCTTGGAGTCTTAATAAGCCTAGATAAAAAATATGTAAACAGAGGCAAAAATTCATGCCCAATTTCTGTTTTGTTTCTTGGCCATTTCTTAGTGAATGTTTTAGTTTTATGTTGACAGTGTTGTTAATTAACTATTCCTATATTGTCTCTAAATTAATTCCATTGAGATACAAATTAAATTGCTTACAAATTATCTGTTTACGTGGTTCTGAACAGGACATGATCATATTCACAGCATGACTTGAGGGAGTTATCAAAAGAAGGAATAAACTTGGTTTGTAATAAGGCCAAAAATAAAATTAAAGGGAAAAGAAGCCTTTTATTTTTACATTATAGGCATTATAGCCCATAGAGAGGAATATCCATTGTATAATTTATATTACCCTTCCATCTAAAATGTAATTTGGTAGAAGAAGAGTGACTATAATTTAGAAGAAGAAGAAGAAGAAGAAGAAGAAGGAGGAGGAGGAGGAGGAGGAGGAGGAGGAGGAGGAGGAGGAGGTATGAATAACTAAAATGGATATAAGTTTGAAGTAAGGAGAAAAATTAAATAAATATAATAGCATACAACGTTGGTTTAGTTTCAAGACAGGATCTGCTACATAGACCAGACTGGACTTGAACTGGCTAATAGTTTCCATGAGTTCTGGGATTACAGAACTCTGGCCATTTATAAGGTTATTAAAGATGATATTTGAATTATGAAGTAATCTGAAAAAAACTGACATAGTTCTTTCCGGAAACTACAGGATACTCTGAATGACCTTGTACATGAGAACAGCCTTGATCTTGAAGGAAATGCACAGTCTCTCTGCCATCAACCTTGCAGAAAATACTTATTATAGGGAATAGATTATGAAACCTTTCTCTTTTCATTCTGGGATCTAGGGAGAGAGGGAGACATCAATTATACATATATACATACGTATGAATGTAACTGCAATTAGATACATGTAAACAATGGTGCATAGATGGTGGTGTCTCATGTTCAACTTTCTTCTGTGGCAGCAATTTTGATCGTGACAGCGAGTTGAGCCTGACAACGTTATTCTGCTAGATTCAGTCATTGTCATCTGAGCATCTTATAATTCCCCTTTCTCGTTCCCAGTAAATAAACATCCTGCAGAAGCTCCATTCAGTTGTATCAGAGGAGGGGTAAGAAGAGACTAAGTCCACAGTAAGGCAGAGGAGCAACCATTCCTGAGCTAAGGCTGGACAGCCAGCCTTCTTCCTAGAGAAGGAAGTGAGAGGCTGAGGTATTGTGAAGGCAACATGGTAGCTGATAGAGTGGGTAACGGGGCAGAGCGTGAAGACTCACACTGTAAATGCAAAGATAAATGCCTTGTCAGAAGAATTAACTCACAGCCATAAAACAAGAAGGAGATCATGTCATATACAAGCCATTAACTCCCTCTAGGGTCAAAAGGCTAAAATAATTGGTTTCACATTAACTATGTGCTAATGTTTGTGTTTCTCACAAATTATCTCTTGGGATAGAGAGATGATTCTGTGGTTAAGAGTGCTTGGGTGCCAGGGAACCCATGCTTGGTTCTCAGTACCCTCGATGGGTGACTCATCTGTAACTCCCAAGGGCAGCCACATACATACATGAGGAATACACCGCAAAATACACACACACATGCACACGCGCGTACACACACACGTTAAAAATAAAAACATTGTTCTCTCAATATCTAGTTTTTCTAGTTTGCCACTGATTTGACCAAGGACAAGAATAGTCTAGCCCAACAGGAAAACATATAGCTTGTTTGTAATAGTAGTAATAGTATTTTTATTTCTCCAACTTTGAAACTGGGTAGCAGTCCTTATCAGCAAATAAAAGCTTCCAGTAGCAGCGAAATAAAGTGATTGAGAAACCTATAAAAAAAAGGCAAAAGGAAAGAAATCTGGATGAAATAAAAGCAAATATCTACTCTATACCTCCGTTAATCTCTTGGGCAAATATAAAAAACTAGCATGTTTACTGTCTGTGTCCTGACTGTAAGTCATTACTATTGCACTGTTTCCATGGCCACTGATACCTTCTTAGTCGGGACCGCCCAGTAAAATTTTCAAATAGAACACTTATAAAGATGAAAGTCACAACTGCATTCAAATGCTAAGCTTACCAAGTCGTAAGCTTACTGGCTTCCTTGGAAATACAGCAAATGCATAAACAATAGAGTGCTAAAAACCAAACAGGCTTTATACAAAATTTGTCTAAACTGTGTTCAATAAAGAAAATAGGCATTTCAAATTAACCAAGTGATGTTTTTAGATTGCTCTTTCAGGAGATAAACAGCTTGTTTTTTTTAAAAAAAAGTACAGCTAATGGCTGCCGAGCAAGCATGGGGACACCACGCAGGTCCTCAGAACTCACATAAAGCTTGAGACAGTAGCACACATCTGTGACCCCAGAGTCCCTACTCTGAGATGGGAGGCAGAAATGGGAAATTTTGCATAAGGTCCAAGGTCAGCTAGCCTGGCATATGAAAGAAGGAGTCAATAAGAGAAACCTGGCCCAAATAAGGTAGGAGGTAAGTGCCCATATCTGGGGTTGTCCTCTGGCCTCTACACATGTGCCATGGTGTGCATAGTTATGTGTGCATCACACATGCATACACACACACACACACACACACACACACATGCACACACACACACACACAGAGAGAGAGAGAGAGAGAGAGAGAGAGAGAGAGAGAAAGGGAGAGAGTGGGAGAGAGAGGTTTTTAGTACAATTAATATAAGAAAAAAAGTTATTCCTATAATTCTGTATTAAACTGTATCTCTACATCTAGAATTAATAACCCCACAGTAACAGAGAACCACTGTGAAAAGAAAATGAGGTCATGAACTTTAAGCATATACCATAAAATCTTTTTTTTGTTGTTGTTCTTTTTTTTCGGAGCTGGGGACCGAACCCAGGGCCTTGCGCTTCCTAGGCAAGCGCTCTACCACTGAGCTAAATCCCCAACCCCTCATAAAATCTTTAGATTAAAAAAAAGAATTTACACTCAATTTATGCAATTCCCCAAATTTTGAACATAAGGACTCGGGGCAAGGGGCGGCTACAAGGAGAATATATGGGAAAAACAATCGATTATTTCGTGTATAAGCTCTCTAACTTTGGAATGGATTACAATAGCAATTGCTGTCCTTGTCAGTGGACATACACAAGGATAAGCAACTAAGATATTTCAATAGCCCTCAAGCGAGGCAATGGGGATGGGGCACAGCTCCATAAAGTACAGGCCCTAGGTCAAATGACCAGTAGGAAAAATGAGATTTTATTGTAAGCTCATATCTTCACAGTAGAAGTCCATGTTGAAAATAAAACCTTAATTTATTAGTTTTCACAAAAATTATGGCAACCACTATATATTATATATATATGTATATATATGTATATATATGCAAGTACTGATCTGCAAAACAACCTGTGTCTGAATGAAAAAATGGTTGTGGAAACTTTGGTAAAGAGATTGATGCTCTATGTATTTACCTATGAAAAAATTTAATTAAAGATGACAAAAACAATGGTGCAAAGATAAATATTTTGTCATAGAAAATATCACAGCCTAAAACTGGGAATGGTGAAGGACATAGATGTAAGATTGTCTACTAGAAAATAGTCAGAAAAAAAGCAACCAGCACAAGATGCAGTAGCATGAAATTATATACCTTCAAAGTATCTACTTCTGATTACTTTCTTGTAAAACTATTTTATCAAATGTACTCACTGTGTTGGGGCAGGGTGGCACATATGGCACTGTGTACACCTGGAAGTCAGAGAGCAGCTTCAGGTACTCATTCTTTCCTTGTACCACATGGCTCCTAAAGACAGAACTCATGTTATCAGATGGGAACCAGTGCCTGTCTACTGAGCCATCTTGCTATTTCTTGATTATTTTCTTTTCCCTATCATCTTCACTAATTCCTCCAAATTTCCTCCAAGTGGAGACAAAGAACATTAGTGCTTCTTTCTTATTTTACTGGGAATTCCTCTAACGTTCTCTTTTTAATCTAGGAAGTGGGTGTAGTGGAGGAGAGGGTGTTTTAGAGTGACCTACCAAGGTTCAGCTGGCTGTAGCCACTGTTATTTCCAAGAGGTCCCTGAATTCCAATTTATTATCCCTTCTTGGGAGAAGCCCTATCGCAAGCTGCTGCACCCCTCCTGCAGGGGTCTAGAAATGCTGACAAGGCAGATCTGATATAGAACACTTAATGAAAGGCATGGATCTCCCATCCCAATTCCTCTGGTTAGAGATGAGTCACATACTCTTACCACAATGAAGAGGTGAGATGATCATACAAGGCTAGGGAGGGCATGCACATAGAATTGTAGCCTCTATCCGGCAACCAGTCTGGGCACTGAATACTGCCATGACTATATAAGTGAAACGAGCCTTGAGATGTCTTCAACTTAGGTAGCACCCTGACTGCAGCCTGCCAGAGACCCTAAAACAGACGGTCAGCTCAGTCACAGACGTCTGAGACATTCAGTGTGGAGGCACCACATTTGCAGTAATGTGCTATGCTGCAACAGATAATAAATGACACCATGAGTGTAACTGTGATCCTGTCCTAGACCTAAGGAGAAAAAGCAGAAGGTATTACTAATATGGTTAGAAAAATTTCAATCTGCATTAGATAATGTTAAGTATTGATGTGAAATCTTAGGCACAAAGTACTAAAGATTCAAAGGAAGACAAAAGAATGGCAGCAACTCACTTTCAAGTAGTTCATCAAACAAAATCCAGTTTGGCTGGCTACAGGCAGTGTACGTTTTCAGGGAGATGCGCACATCCAGAAGGTCAGGCAGGCTAAACACCAGCAAATTGCAAATGCCTATGAAAGGTACCTGAACACTTGCTAAATTGCTCTATAGAGATGCTGTCATTATAAATGTCATTCCATAGGTCCAAATTGCCAGCTACTCTGGAGCTTTTATACTTCTCTACCCTAATGCTTACATTAGGTGACTAAGGCTGGTTGGTATCCTTAGCATAGAAAGAGATTAAAAAAAAATACAATGACTCTATGAAGATAGGAGGAGTGCGTCAAAGTCCCAGGTCCCCATCTATTGAGCTTCCCAGCCTCCACAATGGCCAAAGACTCTGGGAAAAAGAGCTCCAATGATAAACAGTATTAGAAACCCACTACAGGAGATTGCTCTACAACTCTGAACCCTTCCTGCACATCAGCAAAGCCATGCATCTTAATCCATTGCAGGACTTGATCGTAATGACACTGGTTTGCCTTTGGACGGATAATTAACTTCAACTATCTGAAAATCTACAGCTTCCAAAAAAAAAGTTACCAGACAACTAATGGGATCTTTTGAGTTGAACAGTAAAGTTCCCATCTCTCCAATTTATTGGTTATAGCACCTGCATAGGAATGAACTGTGAATCTTGTTAAAATGCAGATTCTGACCCATTAAGACTAGAATGAGGCTCTAGGGTTTACATTATAACGCCCCCACCAGATGATTTTGAGGCTACTGGTCCTAAGACCACACTCCTAATGCCAAGCATTCTGATCAGCATCCTAGCAGGCTATGGTTTTAAATAGAGTTAAAACTGTTAGTCACAGAAGCATTGCCAACTTCCTGGAGCTATAGTTCTCAAAAAGGCAAGTGGGGGAACTGGGGTGAGGAGAGAGTCACCAGAACAAAGTAGGAAGAACAATTTTTTAAAAGGAGCCAGCCAAATATCCACTGATAAAGAAAAATGGTCATGTAAGTGATAGTTTATCTATACAAGGCAATGCTCATTCCTGTGACCTAGAAATTCCATTTATGCTTCTCTTATTACACAGAGAAATGAAACAGGCCCACAGAAAGATCCCTGCAAAAATGTTTATCTATAACTTCCTAAAACAGACTGGGTGACCATAAACAGGAGAACTAGATGAACAAACTGGAGGGTAGCCACATAACGCCAGGGTACTAGTAGTAAGAAGGAACTACTCGTGAACTACATATACCAACATGGATGGCCCATGAAAGCCTTAGCAAAAGAAGACTCATGCAAGAGTTCATGGTTTGGTGGGGGAGGGTGTAGCAACAACTGTCTATGTCTGGGTAGAGATTTGAGATACATAGGTAGACACATATGGAAAGTCAACAAATACTACAATTGTCATCTGTAGATTGCATTGCTTATCAGATTCACCAGCACAAAGGAAATGAGAATGTATCCAAATGCTCACACACACACACACACACACACACACACACACCCCGAGTGATGACTCACACAGGTGTAGAAAAGCTCACCACCAACACCTACTGCTTACTTCGAAGGGATCAAAGCAATTGGACAGACTGAGAGCTACGTAGAGCTGTGACTAGCAAAACACGGAATGCATGCATGGTAAAGCCTTAATGGAAGAATCTATGTAATGACTAAAGTATCTTTAGCTTTTTTACATGCTTACTTCCTTTTCATATTAAATTGTTGAGTAAAGTACACTACCATCATGTGGAAGATTAAAAAAATGAGTTACCAGTCTATTGACATATCCATATGTTCAAGTGCAAGGGGTTCTGGTAAGGCCAACACGAATTTAAGCTCTGTTACCCCAGGCAAAGTTGTTGGTAGTGGAAATAGTAAGGGTTTCAATTCATAGCAGTGGGCAGAGGTTGTGAGGAAAGGAGACAAGTTTAGAAACAGTGACACTGTCAAAAACAAATTACACAGGCAGAGAAAGTAATGACCCACAACAGCCAGAAGTGAGGCTGGGCTTTATATAATGATATGTGTGCTGAAACGCAACCCAAGCGTGTATGTCTCTGCCCTTTATAACTCACACAGAAGCACAAGGCACTGCCTCGACCCTGGTCCTCTGTGCAGCCAACTATATGACACCGAGAAATATACAATTAATTCTTTTTACATTAAAAGAAGTACTCTAGCTTGGGAGGTAAGCTAAGTTGTAAGAGCGCTTTGCCTTTGCATGAACTCTGGTCTGAGGTTTGATCCTCAGCACAAACTACACCAACAAGTACCGCCTATAACCCCAGCCTCTGAAGGTGGAGGTAAGAGGATCAGCATTCACTGATAAATGGATACTATCCCAAAGCTCAGAATACCCAAGAAGCTATAAGAAGAGCCAGAAGACAGAAGACTAAAGGGATGCTTCAGTTCTTCTTAGAAGGGGGAACAAAATAATCATGGGAGGAAATAAAGGGACGAAGAGTAGAGCAGAGACTGAAGGAAAGGCCATCCGGAGTCTGCTCCACCAGGGGATCCATCCCACATGCAGCCACCAAATCTTGACTAATGCCAAGAAGGGCTTGCTGACAGGAGCCTGATATGGATGTCTCCTGAGAGGCTCTGCCAGAGCCTTACTGATACAAATGAGGATGCTTGCAGCTAACCATCAGACTGAGCACAGGGACCCCAAATGGAGGAGTTAGAGAAAGGACTGAAGGAGCTAAAGGGGTTTGCAACCCCATAGGAAGAACAACAATATCAACCAACCAGACCTCCCCGCCCCCCAGAGCTCCCAGGAACTAAACCACCAGCCAAAGATACACATGGAGGGACCCATGGCTCCAGCCACATATGTAGCAGAGGATTGTCATCCTCTAGCATCAATGGGAGGAAAAGCCCTTGGTCCTGTGAAGGCTCATTTCCCCAGTGTAAGGGGAATGCCAGGGTGTTGAGGTGGGAGTGGGTGGGTGGGAGTGGAAGCATCTTCAAGAAGCAGGGGGAGGGAGAGGAGAGAGGGAGGGAATTTCTTTTAAAAAAAGAAATTCAAAGTCATTCTTGGTTATACAAGGAGTCCAAGGTCAACTTGAGCTACATGAGACCCTGTCTTTAAAAAAAGAAAGAAAGAAAAAGGAGTACACTGCTGTGCTGAGGTGGACCAATAAGAAAAACAAACCTTAGTTTCTTTCTCATACCTAGTATCTTCTACAAGGTGGAAATTTAGACACTGGGATATGTATGAGAATGATTGAAAATATTGTTTGTAACACAGACCTATGAGGCTACTTAAGTAACCAACCCATAGAACTTCTCTGAGATGATTCCCACAAAGATGTAATTACCTATAGTTCTCCACTTCCCCAGACCTCTAGCCATGTCTAATCCCACTAGGATAAACAGAGCCAGGATGTTTCAATCAGATTCCAGGCTCATGGTTTCTATGGGAGATTCCAAGCTTGGGGACTGCAGAGATGCTCACTTCTACTACAGGGATTGAGAAGCAACATAAAGCTAATCTGTTGAGCGAGACCACAGTAACAATGGAATCAATGGGGCTGGCAGTGTAGCTTGGTGGCAGGACCAGAATACTCGCCTAGCATGCACAAGTCTCAGTCTCAGGTGTTCCCAGGAAAAGAGTCAATAAAACCCCACAGGGGGCAAGTGGCCTGGAAAGATGGTTCATCATTAAGAGCACTGGCTGCTTATCCAGAGGTCCTGAGT
The DNA here is from genome assembly GCF_021556685.1 of Rattus norvegicus. NCBI lineage: Eukaryota > Metazoa > Chordata > Mammalia > Rodentia > Muridae > Rattus > Rattus norvegicus. Next base: position 37,230,458 of record NC_141543.1, on the reverse strand, counting down.
TCAATTCCCTGCAACTACATGGTGACTCATGACCATCTATAAAGAGATCTGATGTCCTCCTCTGGCATTCAAGTGTACATGCAGAGGTGTACATGTATATAGAGCATTCTTATACATTAAATAAGTAAATCTTTCTTTAAAAAAGTAATCCACAGGGATAGCAAGAAGACAGTGGTTTCCAGACACACTGTACAGTTCTGGTGCCTTCCACATCACATTGATTAGGTCCCTGACCTTGGGCACTGAATTTCTTACTTTCTTCAGCAAGTCTGAAGAATTTCTCCACTCTAAAAAAATCAATTATCACAAAAGAATATAGAAAGTACAGTCCCGGAGGTCAGGGATCATGCCATTTGAGACTCTGAGATCTTGGGGAACCTCACACTGAATCGACTCTAGGCTCTCAGCACTGTCAATGCCGAATGGGAGGGATGCATGCCTCTTCCTGTAGTCTCCTTGCTCTAGACCTCTCAGCTGAGGGCCAGAGACAGAAATGCTAAATACTATGGGAAGTACTAAAGTCTGTATTATGTAGTTAGAGAGCTTTTGACCATCAATTACAAGCAAATGTTAACCTCAACCTCTTTCAACGTAGAAATACCCATGACATCAATACTCTGGCTCATTCAAAGGTAATCCAGAAGTATGTCTGGTGAGACTTATACTTTATTATTCATTCTTCTACATCATATCAATAGAGACATAGCAGATAACCATGAATTCGAACAGGCAGAAACCAAGACTCTAGTGATGTGGAAACTCTCATAGCTTGAGAGATGCAGGTAAGCCTCTGAATGCATTCTGAACACATTCTGAATGCATCATTTTGGATGTTCACACATAAACACCAAGAGCCAACTTTACCTGCTGTCACTGCAACTCTGAGTAGGGGCCATGGCTCTTGAAGCTTTCTAATTTAGTACTGTGGTGGCTTGAATGAGAGGGGTCCCCATGTGTATTTGAATGCCTCATCCCCATTTGGGAAAGATGAGGAGATGTGGTCTTGTTGAGAAAGTATCACTGTAGATGGGTTTTGATGTTTCAAAAGCTCACACCATTCCCAGATAGCTTTCTCTCTGCCTCATGCTGGTGGGTCAGGATGTAAGTTCTTAGCTATTGCTCCAGTGCCATGCCTGCCTGCCTGTCGGCCACTGTTTCCCATGATGAGGACCATAGCTTCATCTGAAACTGTAAGTCCTCAACTAAATGCTTTCTTCTGTACATTGCTGTCTTCATGGTCTCTCAGAACAGCAATAGAAAAGTAACAAAGATGGGCCCCCATGGAATGACATCATTGACAAAACTGTCTCTAAGAGAAGATGATGTCACATAGGAACTGAAATGAGACCTTGATGAGTACAGGTGAAGCACACAATGAGAGACACAGAGTTCTGTCCAAACTTTCCAACCCTCCACTGATCTTCATGAATCCACTCAGTGTCTGTGTGCCTCATCTTACCAAGGCCCCAAGATAATTTATTTTCAGAAAGCGCTTAAGGGTTACTCTGAAGCATAGGCTCTTTTCCCAACCTTATTTCACCTGACAGGTACAACATTAAATGTGTCACACATGCACACCACTTTCCAACATGAAGCATAATGTCCAGAACCTAGTAGAGTAGGCAGCATCAAATAAAAAGCATTAGCGTTGGTTTTAAAACTTCACATTGCAAACTCAGGACTGAGATTAGCCAGTGCACATAACTCTTGATGTCTAGACAAATCAATGGGAAAGAACTGCAGGCCCAAGACTGTCTGGAAAAAGGCACTCATCATGGTGTGGGGTGGAAGATGACTTTCTTACACACGCACCATCTGAAGGCAGTGGAAGGTTGTATACTGTTCAACATACAGTTTAACTGCCCAGACAATGAGTTGTCAATAAAAATGTATAACTACCTTGATACTAAAATAAAGTCTAGGAGATAATAAAACAAACAAAACTTAGAGTATAAAATATGTATCAATAAACATATATTTAAAAGTGGGACATGCTGGCCTCTCAGCTTTGGGCTCTTGAACTGAATTAAAAAGAGAAAGCCAGCTGGGCACACACAGTCATCTCTCTCCTCCCAGTTTAAGTGTACGGGACCAGCTACTTCATGTTCCTGTTGCTTTGACTTTTCCGCCATAAGAGACAGTACCTTGAACTGCTAGCTTAAAATTACCTTCTCTGGGTGCATGCATGAGTGTGTACAAGTGTGTGTACGTGTGTGTGTGTGTGTGTGTGTGTGTGTGTGTGTGTGTGTGTGTGTAAAAAAAATAAGTGAAATGTTTAATCAATAAAAAAAAAACAAAAACAAAAAACAAAAAAAAACAAAATCCTCAAAGGAAAAAGTGAATGACTACAATGAAACAAAAACTTCAAGATCATAAAGCCATAGACACATATTTGGTAGAAAAAATAGACCAAAAGGCAAAAGGCAAGTCCCTGGCTTCATGAAATATTAGGAAAATTAAGTTTTGGGAGACGAATTACCCCCTCCACTCGTCTAAGATACTTAGGAAAGAAATGCAAATGGCTTTTAAAATAGGCTCAAGCAGGCACTCGGAAGTAAAGAGATGCAATTTAAAGCCATATTAAGAACACTAAAAAGTTTGGAAACAGTGTTGATGAGGGAGAGGAAACAGGCTTCCCTGTGCAATTATTGATGGAAACATCAGTACCACCTTTTAGAAGGATAATTTGGCTGTATCTTTAATAGTTTCAATGTTAACACCTCCTTTACAGTTATACTTCAAGCAATCTATCTTCGCAGATGTGGTAACAAGGAAATTCTGAGGCTGTGGGATTGCTGAGAGTAAAATCTAGCAACTTGAACATAAGCCAAGGAAGAATGAGGAAACATAGCACAACTGTATTTGTGCAGTAGTGAGCACATATTCAGCTAAGGTTAACTTATGTGGCCGATCCAAACAGGCTTTTGTGATATACTATTGCATAATAAAAACAGTACAGATATTATATGTGCATACCTTCACCCAAAAGAATGTACTATCAAGTAATAACCATGGTAATTATCTATCATGCCCAATATGGCTACAATCCCATCTGCTTTATTAACCTATGGTTATGTTGCCAATGGGAAGCAGAGAGTAGACTCCACCCCAGGTGTGGCAGATACCCAAGCTCACACCGTGAGCCTTGACACTTGATGCCATCAAATGATGTCAAGATGACAAAGTAGCCACACAACAAATGGCAAAACATCCCTACTTCCTGTGTTTCAAACAACCTGGTATAAAAAGAAACCAATCTACAATGAAACGATGGAATTTTACAAGAGAAAGCCTCATTGGTCTTCAATTGAAATGGAAAAAGCTGCTTCTGCAAAAATCGTACTTAACTACATTTTCATCCAGAGATAACCCACACAGACAGATCGTGTCAACATTCAGAGCCTTTCTCTTCTAATCCATACAAAATCTACTGCCAGGAATTTTCAGTGTCTGGCTACATGTGAAACTCACTATTTTCCTTATAGGCTTGAATTAAGTTCTAAGGGACTTAAAACTTGAATGAGTCCCTGGCTTGTTTGAAAGCACTGTGTGTTAGATAAATATGGATTCAGCTGCAAATATTGCACTACTCATTGACAACCCACTCAGAAGGACTTGGGATTCACAGGTGAGCACTGGAATCTTCAGCAGAAAGACCTACAACACCTGCATCCTTCCTTTGTGTGAAGACAAAGGAAAGCCAGGAATGAGAATGTCTCATTCTGAGACCTCAGGAATTTAATTTTCTTTAAGAAATACCAATGACTAGGGTAGGCTAGAATGTGAAAGGCATGCCCACACTCCAGGATGCTATCAAGAGGAACTAAGTGACCCTATAGAACAAAACAGATCAGACACAGCCAAAGTCTTTATCTCCAGAACCAAAGTACAGAGTAAAGTCACTAGAAGCCTATTTTACTACGAAGTCTGATAAATGGCAGTTTCCTAAAGAGAAGAGTCTTTGATTCTTGTTATTGAACTTCCCAGAATTCTCTGATATCCATCTCCCAGAAAGTTCTTCCTTTCCATGTATCCTTTAAGCTACTTGAATTTAATTTATATTTTTCTAAGCAACAAAATAATTTGTATTTCAACTGTTTATCTACCCAATGTTCATTACCTCTTTTTCAAATAGAGTCTGACTTTGTTTGGTATAACAAAAGTAATATTAAATACCCTCTTTTGCAATGAAAGATATGACCCACTCACAGTCAATCGGAAAGTATAAATCACAAATGGAACGTTCAAAATCACCTTAATGATAACTAGATAAGCCAGTAAGGTAGCTCAGTGGGTAGGGATGATGACCCAAGCTTGATGGCCCAAGTTTGATTCCCCATATGCGCATGGTAGAAAGAGAGAACTGCCAGATCATCAGAGCGCATGTGAAGTAGAAGCAGGAGGGTCTGGAGTTCAAGGTCAGCCTCAGCTACATGGTGAGTTTCAGGTCAGCCTGGGCTACATAAGAAAAGCAAAACAAACATGAGCTAGATAAATAATGGCTCAGTGGTTACAAGCACTGGCTACTCTCTAGAGGGGTTGGGTTTGATTCACAGCACTAACATACAGGCTTACAACCCACTACAACTCCAGCTCTAGGCCATCAAACAGTCCTTTGCTGCCACGTGTACTTCCATACGCATAAATAAATCTTTTTATTGGTGTGTGTGTGTGTGTGTGTGTGTGTGTGTGTGTGTGTGTGTGTGTGTGTGTTGTTGTTGTTGTTGTTGTTGTTGTTGTTGTTGTTGTTGTTTAAGACAAGGAGGATGTCCTGAAACTCATTCTGTAGACCAGGCTGGGATTGAAGATGTGTACCACCACACCTGGCCACAGAAATAAATCTGTAAGAAATATAAATAAAAACAAATAGAAAAAAGCCAACAGCAAAAGGAGGGCTGAGAGATGATTCTTAGTAGTTAAAGTTCTGTGTAAGCATGAGAACCTCAATTCAGATCCCGGCACCCCTAAAAACTGGGCACAGCAGTGTACACTTCTAACCCCAGCACTGAGTGGAGCAAAGACAGGACAATCTCTGGGCGTCGGTGGCCATATAGTTTAACCAAAGGAGCCTAGCTCCGGGGTCAGGGAAAGACCTTGTCTCAAAAAAATTAGGATGGTGACCCATGGACACCTAGTATTGACCTCTGTTCCTGTGTATGCACAGGCACATATGCACATACATGCATATCACACACACACACTTCATCAAGAATAAACAGAAGGACAGCACATGCTTCACAATGTAATATGTAAGCACCTGAAGGAAGTGCCATGCCATTTCATTTGAACTACCATGAAAAGGTGTTCTGGTTTCATTTCTGTTACTGTGATAAAAATGCTTTGACAAAAGCAACTTGTGGGGAAACGAAGTTGATTTCAGCATACAATTTCATGTTACAGTCCGTCACTGTCCAGAAGTTAAGGTAGACACTACAAACAGCTAGGCAGGGCTCATCCAGTCAAGAACAGAGAGAAGTGAAAGTATACATCCTTGGCTGCTGGCTTGCTTGCTTGTACTCAGCTCTGTTTCTCTACTTTTTAAACAATACAGGTTCCCCTGACTGGGGAATGGCTCTGCCTATACTGATCTGGGTCTTGCCATATCCATTACTGTATTAAATGATCCCCACAGATACGGCCCCGGCAAACCCAGTTTAGACATTTCTTCACTGAGACTCTCTTCCCAGGTGACACTAGGTTCTGTCAAGTTGACAAAGTTAGCCATTACACCAGACTACCATTAATGCTCCAGCCAAGAATGAATAATCAAAACATAATCCCAAGGAACGAATTTAGAGCCAAACATAGAAACACTGTCTTTTAAAATGTGTATGTAAGCCAGATATGCTGGCACATGTCTTTAGTCCTAGCACTCTGAAGGCACAGACAAGAGGAGATGCCTAATTTATAGAGGGAGTTCCTGGGCAGCAGGACTACATAGAGAGACCTTTCATCCAAATACAAACAAACAAACAAAAGGAATGTATCAGGTAAGGGAACTCTACATGCACAGTGGCATCCAGGATTGGATTTTGAAAAGGTCCGGTGGAATAATGGTGAATGTGAATATAATCCTCAGCTCAGTTAAGAGTATTGCATGGAAAAATAATTTCCTAGCTTTGACAAATGTACTACAGCCACAAATTACATTTGCATTAGCAGAAACTGGGTAAGGGACATGCTGGAACATTTTGTACTGTCTTTAGAACTACTCCATAAATCTAAAATTGTTTCAAAATAAAAACGAGATGAGATGAAGCTGTGATTATTTTTTTGAGAATTTTAGTAGCAAGAAGACAAAGTTTATGAAAATGAAGCTGAGTAAAGTTGGCTAAAGATCCAGGACAATTAAAGATAAGGCTGACCTTGACCAGATCCTGTGCTTGTGGGTAAACTTTAACAGAAGACACTGATCCCATCCTTAACAACACTGAAAGAGGAATTTTACAACATTAAATTCCCTGGCACAGTTAGTAATTATATTGTGGCTGTATAAACAGCCTGCTGTGTTCAAACTTCAAAACTACCACTAAAGTGTTCAGATGGCGATACATATATACACATGTGTGCGTGTGCGTGTGCGTGTGCGCGTGTGCGTGTGCATGTGTGTGTGTGTGTGTGTGTGTGTGTGTGTGTGTAAGGGGTAACATGGTGACAAGTTCAATAGGGACAGTTGCTAACACCAGATGAATCCAAGAAAGAAACACTGCAGAGAAGACAATGACTACTGAAAGGAAGGAAAGGACACATTTTACAGGGTTGGGGTACAGTCCTTGACTAGACTGCCCTCACCCCAGAAACTGACCATAGGCCACAAGTTTTGGGCTTCCCAGGCCATCCATGATTTTAGACAGTTACCTATAAACTCAGAACTTCCCACTGTCACTTCTGACAACTTCCCAATATAGCTACCGGATCCTCAGGTCCCCTCTCCCTGCCACTGATAAACAATCCAGGTTATATCCCTTTAATGTATACATTCACTGCATCAGCTCTGTTCCTTCAGATCACTTTAATAATAGAAGATTCACTTCATGTCTTCATGGCCAGAACTGGATCAGGAGAAGCACTGTTTCCAAACATAATAACAGCATAATCACAGTATAGAGATCATCTGGGGGTGTGCAGATGTCAGAGTATGATCTAGACAGTGATCAAGACAATTATTTTAACTCTGGTGAGAAAACAATTTTTTAAATGTTAGTCTTCTATCCCTTAGACATAAGGAACTGTTTCTCCTAGACCTCTGTATAGCTATATGGTGGTTTCTTTTTTATTTATTTATTTATTTATTTATTTATTTATTTATTTATTTATTTATCATAGTACACTACGGCTGTCTTCAGACACACCAGAAGAGGGCATCAGGTCCCATTACAGATGGTTGTGAACCACCATGTGGTTGCCGGGATTTGAACTCAGGACCTCTGTAAGAGCAGTCAGGGCTCTTAACCACTGAGCCATCTCTCCAGCCCCTTAAATGTTAGTCTTAGTATACCTCTCTCAAATGATCTTTGTATTCTATTCTCTTCTCTCTCTCTCTCTCTCTCTCTCTCTCTCTCTCTCTCTCTCTCTCTCTCTGTGTGTGTGTGTGTGTGTGTGTGTGTGTGTGTGTGTGTGTGTGTGTGAGAGAGAGAGAGAGAGAGAGAGAGAGAGAATGCATACAGGACCCTGAGAAACTGTAATTAAGCATTTTCTAAATACCAGTTGCTGTGGATATCACCGGATCACCCTTTCCATCCATCGTCCAGTAAGCAGTCCCATTCTATGAATGGTAAGATCAAGCCCAGGGAAAGAACTTCTGTGAAGTCACCTGTTAAGATTGTTGTAAAGCATTCAGGGAGAAAAGCATTGTATCTGTCATATAGAGATTCTAGTTTCTCAACTGTCACATATGCATATTCTGGTGAGAGAAAATGTGGATAAATGACAGGAAACTAAAAAAGGATCCCCATATGGCTGCCAACAAAAAGAAGAAGGGATGTGAGGGGAGGGACCGGGAAGGCAGTGGAGGAAACTGGAAGAGGTTAATGATGGGGGTGAAGGGGCATAAGAGAGAAGAAGAGCGAGGGAGATGAGGGGAAGCCAGGGAGATTTAACCAAAATGAAATACATATCAAATTGCTATTTTGCAATCTTATTTTGAATTTAAAAAAAAGAAGATGGTGGTAGAGCTGGAACATCCCCTCCCTTCAAACATGAATCCTATTATTCTCCTGGTCCTGTGTCTCTGTCCTTTGTTGTGTGCCAAGGGAAATAGTACAATTTGAAACAAAGATTAATCCATCAAGAAGAGCTGCCAAATATCCTCCCAGATGTCTTCCACCGACACTATAAAAGGCAGCGATAAACCATGGAAGCCTCAGGTCCAACTTCCAACCATCAGACAGTATGTTGGGTGGAAAGGCATGTTGCTTTGCAGAAAAGAAACTGCTAGATCACCTTAATAGAATTCCCCAGGAAACCCAGCAGAACAGCATTCCCAAAAATACCTGTTCATGCAAATTCAATACAAGATGTCTTAGCTTCCTTAAGTGTGCCTCAGGAACATCAACAACTCAAGTGACTTAAGGCTGTACACTGACATGTGGTTAAAAACTTTGAGAAGGAAAAGACTAAGTCAGTCTGACAGAGCCCAGTGCCAGAGAATCCCCCAGCTCTTGGTGGAGCAGGGGATGGTGGATTGGGCCCTCCAAGGCTGTCCATGATTGAAGCCAGAATGTCCGTCAGTGAATCACTTCATGTCATAGCAATGATGAGTTTGCAGAAAGTCATTTCCTCACTTTCGGAGAACAAGGCCCTCTATTGGTCCAAGAATGGCTGGCCACAAAAGGCCCAATCTGAGAGCCTAGGTTTCCTTTAGTCAAAACGTGCAAGATGTGAGAAAATATGGCTCAAGAAGACAAGGTAACCCTGGTACATCTTCTCAAAAACTAAACAACAACAGAGGGGTTAGGGTCTCTAAACTGCGGAGCTCACACATCCATGGAAGGGGTCTCAGGGCTGTGAGAAAGTAGGTATCAGGGTTCCTGAGAATGACCGGGCAGTTCCCTGGTAAGGTCTTCTACAATTTATTGTGAAAGACAAGCATGAAAGTCCCCGAATTTAAAGAACATAGAAATTCATGAGGAAAACTAAGTCTAATGTTTCTACATTTAGTTCTGCGGGTTCTATGAAAAATACTCTGGGTATGTGACTATGAATGAAATATTTCCCATGGAATAGTTGGTCCCCAATTGGTGGGGACTATTTGGGTAGGTTTAGGTGGGGTGGTCTTGCTGGAGGAAGTCAGTCGTGGTTGGTGGTCTTCTAGTTTGTGCTCTCTACTCCATGCTTGTGGTTTAAGATACGAGCTCTCAGCTTGCTGCTCCAGTCACATCCCTGCCTCTTTCTACCTTGTTGCCCCACCACAATGAGAACTCTTAGTGCTCTGGAACCATAAACACCAATAAACTCTTTCATAATTTGCCTTCATCATGGTGTTTCATCACAGCCATGGGGAATTTAGAAATATTGAGCACAGTAAATTTGGTTTCAGGGAACAAAACTAAATGACAGACAGTCTTAAGGCAGAAAAGCTTTGCTACAAAGGGTTCCAAGCAACAAGTAACATTTGTGGGGACTTTCATTGTGCCAGGCCTGAGCATGGTGTCCTAAGTATGTTTTCTGGCTTACTTCTCAAAACTGTTTGGGGTGATGCTATCAAAATCCCTGTGTAAAGGCTGAAGCCCAGAGAAGGCAAATAACTAGCCCAGGGTCACACAGCTGGTCATTGGTAAATGAGACTTAAACATAGCTTTCCGTCACTTTGTTCTATAGGACTCCTATCTATCTATCTATCTATCTATCTATCTATCTATCTATCTATCTATCTATCATGGTTTTATTTTTCTAAATGTATGGTTGATTGAACCTGTTCATGAATCTTCTTTGCCAGCAGCTGGGGTATCTCCTTCTTCTGTATTCCTGAGCTTTGTGTTTTGAAACCACCTTTTAAGTCCTTTACTAAGGATTTCCAGATACCTCAGCCAAGGAACCATGAGCCTACAGCCTCTCTGAGACCACAGCTCTTAACCAGAAACATCCTTACAGAGTTGCCCAGGCGTAGCCTTGTCAAGCAAGACTAGATGGTTGAGGTTTTCCTGAGCTTAGCCTTTGGGCTAAGCCCAAGCTTAGCCTTAGTTCTTAGAGGCCATGCCTATGGACTTGTTTCCTGGGTCTTCATCTTCCTTGCCAATTTAATGCCATCTCTCTTCTTGCTGTCCTGCTTGGGTGGCATGGCAAAGTTCAACGAGCAGTGCCAACCACTGTAGCCTCAATTAAGATGTCAGACAAAAAGGTGGGATCCTCTTAAGCCTCTCTGTGATGATGAGACAGAGTATATGGCTCCGTTGGAAAGGTGTTTGCTGTGCAAGCATGAGGACATGAGTTGGTATGTGCTTGTAATTCCATAGCTGAAGAAGTAGCAGTAAGTAGATTCCTGGGTATGCTGGCCGGCCGGCCAGCCTAGCCGAATAGGCCAGCCCAGGTCCCATTGAGAGACAATGCCTCAAAACACAAGGTAGACAGCTCCTAGTCTCTCTAGGCATGCACAGACAGTGCATGTATACCCTTGCACACACCTACATACATAATAAAGAGACTGCCCACAACTCTTTATTGCACACAGCAGATGGTTTATTGAATTTACCTAAGGTGTCCCAGCCACAGACAGGAACCTTAGTTCTGACAACTGAAAGCTTATCAGATTTTCTGACAGAAGTTTCTGAGTTCTGAGGGCCACATTTGCTGACCAGTGTACTCTGCCATCTGTTCAAAAAGGAAGAGAATATTAAATATTGACCCCTTACAGCTCAGGCAGGCTTTGTGAGGTTTAAGGATCTAATGTCTAAAAATCACCACTCACCATTACATCCAGAACACCACAGTAACCCTCCTATAGATCTCAGTCATCCAGGGTTGGAAGGAACAGGGCCAATCAGAGAGGTTCATTCAGACACTGCACTGGGAGGATGGGGGATCAAAGAGAGAAAAGTTCAGGTAAAGGATGGATTTGTGAGCAAAGGATTGTTCCCTGAGCAAACACAAGACATACATGAGTGGTCTCTTTTATGTGGAAGATGGAAACCGTTTGTCTCGTGAAGCAGGAGGTTAGGTTTTATGAGACCATGAAAGGTAGCTGCAGGTTTCCGGGGGGAAGGGGGAGTATTCTTTGTTTTTGCTTTTGCTTGTTTTCTTCTATCTTGCCTGTAAGAAAACTCCTCAGATTTGATTTAGAGAAAACTACAACTTCCTTACAATAACACTAAAGCTCACCCAAAGAGAGGTAACTGTACTCTGCTGTGATCTGGGGTCACATGCCTTTTCAAGAATGGACAGGAGTTAACCCATCAGTTATGACGCAAAGAATATGTCAGAGAGCATAACCTTGGACAACATGTGCTAGGAAGATATGACCTTTGTGTACTAGGATTTTCTCAGACAACGCCAGAAAACCTGAGAAGAAAATAAATAGCCTCTTTTTGGTGTCTTTGAATGGAGGTGAGGGTGGATCACCAGTCCCACCACAACTTTATTTTTTATGTATAAATACTTAAGACTTTTCAAATTATAATGTTTACAACGCAGAAAGAATCTGATACCAAATATCTGGATGGTAAGAACAGAGTTGTGTTTTCCTGTACATGATAAAGAATTTTCAATGTGAGCCCAGCTTGCAGAGAATTTTAGAGAAGAATGTGCAACCCTGGGGAGAAAAAAGAACAACAACAAACAAACAATCAGTTCCTGTCAGCAGAACAGTCCCTGTTTTGAATATGAAGTCAAGGGCAGATTAAGCCCTGCTTCCAATCAAGTTTGTTCAATTAATTGATATTCTTGCAGGCCTTCAAGACAGAACGGTAATTCAAGCACACATGAGTCCTGCCATGCTGTAGCTGTTAAACTAAGGAAAAGACAAAGAACAGACCAAAGAGTCAGTAACCAAACGTTATGGTAAAGGCCCCAGGATTTTAAAGGGGGTGGGGGTTTTCACAGAGACCCTGATGAAAACGCTGAGCACAATTTAGACAGGTTCACTACAGATGTCGTCTATAAGAAAGTAGCGTTGAGCTCATAACTGAAGGATGAGGAACAATGGAAGAGGGAACATTCCAGACTGAAGTGTGATGTCCTCCGGCAGGACAGAATTGTACAACTCAGTTAGCACGCATCACTGAGGGGAGGAAGGACCATATTAATCCAAGAAGTTGACCAGGGCAGACCATCCAGGCCCTTGTACACTAATATAAAGCTGGCATTTTATCTAAAACAGACACGGTGTGTGGTAACTGTCTAGTGCAAGGGGGTGACACATTCTGAAAGAACCTGAAATCGAGGCCTCTCTGGCTCTTGTGTACCAAATGGCCCAGAAGTTTAAAAGTAGAAGCAAGGAGGTGACTGTGAACAGGAGTCACCAAACCTCTGCCTGTGAGCTGAATTCAAAGGCATTACCTGTTTTCCTCGAGTTTTAGCATTACCGCATGCCGGCTTATTTACGTGTTATGGCTGGCCTCACACTGTAGCAGCAGGTTTCCTTTTAGAAGGTTCCCAGCTTGTCAGGGGCTCAACTTCCTGATTGGTGGGAAAGGCAAACATGTAGTAGAAACCATACTTGCAGTTTTGAAAGGCAAGCCTTTAATAGAAACCGTACTTACAGTTCTGAGTTTTAATCCTTTTCTGCGCCAGTGACAGGCATGATTCCCTCCCAGGCTGCTGAGTCATGATCACTGCCCTATAATCAGAAGGGAAAATGACTATATTATTAGGCAGTACAGAGTTGGTAAGCTGTGAAGTTCACTAATACCATAAATCAGAAATGCATTCATCAACTTACTTCAGGTGTTCTGGGACAAACCCTTTATGAGTCAGGGCCATTTGTGGGTGCCACAAGAGCTCTCTGGCTTGAAAATCTAAAACTACTTCTTATCTGGTCCTTTTCAAAATAAAAAAAGTCTGTCAACCCCTGAGTTAAAATGTCACATTAGCCAAGGTGTTGATGGCTAATTAGTATCTATCTAACTAAAATTATTGAGAGTTTGCGATGTTACTGGGAAAACAAAACCCTTACAATGATAAATGCCATGTAGGAGTAGGCTCCACTCTTTATGATGCATAATCTCCTAAGACCCAGTCTCCCACACATCCTTACAAAATCTTATTCTCAAAGTACCTGAAAAATTATTCCTCTAATCTTTTAAATTTAGTTTGAGTCTCCTCCATCAATAGTTTGCTCCCATTTAGACTGTTTCAAACACATGAACATATATATATGCACAAGCATTACATACATTAAATTTATTTATATCTTGGGATGATCCTGGTTATGAAAAATGACTTTCCATACCATCTACCAACCTCTGAGGAACTATTCAAGCTTTCCCATGAAGAAAATCTTGCTGTAAGAAGAGTACATTAATCCTGAGAGACACAGCCAGAATACAGCAAATACATAGGCGAATGCCAGCAGCAAACCACTGAATTGAGAATAGGACCCCCGTTGAAGGAATCAGAGAAAGAACTGGAAGAGCTTGAAGGGGCTCGAGACCCCTTATGAACAACAATACCAAGCAACCAGAGCATCCAGGGACTAAGCCACTACCTAAAGACTATACATGGACTGACCCTGGACTCTGACCTCATAGGTAGCAATGAATAACCTAGTAAGAGCACCAGTGGAAGGGAAAGCCCTGGGTCCTGCTAAGACTGAACCCCTAGTGAACTAGATTGTTGGGGGGAGGGCGGCAATGGGGGGAGGATGGGGAGGGGAACACCCATAATGAAGGGGAAGGGGAGGGGTTAGGGGGATGTTGGCCTGGAAACCGGGAAAGGGAATAACAATCGAAATGTAAATAAGAAATACTCAAGTTAATGAAGAAGAAGAAGAAGAAGAAGAAGAAGAAGAAGAAGAAGAAGAAGAAGAAGAAGAAGAAGAAGAAGAAGAAGAAGAAGAAGAAGAAGAAGAAGGAGAAGAAGAAGAAGAAGAGTACATTAAGAGATGGCATAGAACTTTAAGTAGTAAGATGCCATGTGTGTGTGTGTGTGTGTGTGTGTGTGTGTGTGTGCTCTCTCTATTGGACAGCACTAGAAGACTACCCATCTGTATCAAAAACACTCCTGCCAAGTGTGTTCATGCAGAGCCCTAAGCAGTGGCCCTGCAGCTAAGGGAGAGGCAATGTGGAGAGAAATAAATCAAAAGCCCAAAGCTGGGAGCCTTGAGGGCGTGCTCTAAGTCCTGCAACCCCTGTGCCTCTTCCCTTCTGTCCCCTGATTAGCTACACCACATCAATAAACCTTACTGCTTTGGCAATTGAACTTCTGCCATTTGTAGACAAGAAGTTCCTGAGAAATATAACAGCCTTCAACTGAGCAACCCTTCTAAAAGCACACTATTCTGTGCCACGCAGTTAAGTTAGAGGCAGGCAGATCTCTGGGAGTTTGAGGCCAGTCTGATCTACATACTTAGTTCCAAGACAGCCAGTGCTATATAAACAGACCCTGTCTCAAAAACAAAGCAAAGCACAAAATAATAAATAAATAAATAAATAAATAAATAAGCCACATACATTTGAATTCAAAGGCATCTGGTTGAGAACTCTTCATTTTCAGGAACTCTACTTTCTAGGTGCTGATAAATTGTTTTCTAATTCATCTGCCTGGTGTCTTAGGGGTTCGTTGCAACTAAAGGGTCATATGGGTGTTTTTTATCTTTATTAACTTGAGTATTTCTTATTTACATTTTGATTGTTATTCCCCTTCCTGGTTTCCAGGCCAACATCCCCCTAGCCCCTCCCCCTCCCTTTCTATAAGGGCTTCCCCTCCCCATACTCCCCCCATTACCACCCTCCCCCCAACAATCATGTTCACTGGGGGTTCAGTCTTGGCAGGACCAAGGGCTTCCCCTTCCACTGGTGCTCTTACTAGGATATTCAATGCTACCTATGAGGTCAGAGTCCAGGGTCAGTTCATATATAGTCTTTAGGTAGTGGCTTAGTCCCTAGAAGCTCTGGTTGGTTGGCATTGTTGTTCATATGGGGTCTCGAGCCCCTTCAAGCTCTTCCAGTCCTTTCTCTGATTCCTTCAATGGGGTTCCTGTTCTCAGTTCAGTGGTTTGCTGCTGGCATTCGCCTATGTATTTGCTGTATTCTGGCTGTGTCTCTCAGGAGAGATCTACATCCGGTTCCTGTCAGCCTGCCCTTCTTTGCTTCATCCATCTTATCTAGTTTGGTGGTGGTATATGTATGGGCCACATGTGGGGCAGGCTCTGAATGGGTGTTCCTTCTGCCTCTGTTCTAAACTTTGCCTCCCTATTCCCTGCCAAGGGTATTCTTGTTCCCCTTTTAAAGAAGGAGTGAAGCATTCGCATTTTGGTCATCCTTCTTGAGTTTCATGTGTTCTGTGCATCTAGGGTAATTCAAGCATTTGGGCTAATAGCCACTTATCAATGAGTGCATACCATGTGTGTTTTTCTGTGATTGGGTTACCTCACTCAGGATGATAGTTTCCAGTCCCATCCATTTAAGGCTCATATGGTTTACTCTTCAGGAACTTCCTAGTGCCTGTGCAGAGGGAACTGCCTGGCTGGTAGATGTCTGACTCTTGGGCCTGTAATGGGTTCTGCTGAGGAGAATCGCAAGAAGGATCTACCCCCCAGCATTCTACCCTTTGGTATCTGTAGCAGAATTTAGTCACAAGCAAAGCATATAGTTTCCAATCGCCCACCATCTTCCTAAATGTGAAGTATAGAATCTCCTCTGATTCCTATGCTTAAATCATTGTTCAATTCTTACACACAAATGCACACACACACACACACATACACACACAAATACACACAGGAAATAAGAAGAGAAGAAGAGGAGAAAAAGGACAACAACAAGAAAAAAGAAAAAAGAAAAGAAGGGGAATAGGAAGATTTTTACTATTATCATCATCATCATCATCATCATCATCATCATCATTGAGTCTGCTACTCTGGAGCTAAGGTATCTGCTTTCACATGCATTATTTGATTTTTATTCTGGCAACATTAATCCCTCAGGCACAGGCAGAGCGGGAGTCTGCTCTTTACATTGTGTTCTGATTGAGCCCCGTGATAGGGCAGCCTCTGCTGTTCATGGAGGGACAGCCACAGCGGGTGGGATGTTCGGCTTTGTATTATGGCTGTATGTTCTTCAGGAAGGAACCCAGGTGCTTCTCAAAATTAGAGAATGTGAAAAGAACATATCCAAATGTCTCAGAAGTCAGAGTGACCTACCAGGCTGGTTGAAAGTGTTATTTACTTCTAACCCATAAAAAAATAAATAAAGGACAGAGGGCAAATCTTGGCTGTCTAGCAGGCACGAAGTCCTGTGTTTCACCCCCCAGCATCAGAGTCATAGTTCACAACTATAACTTAAATAGGCCAGAGGTGAAAGCAGTCAGGTCAGAAGGTCAAAGTTATTCTTGGCTACATAGCACATTTGAAGCCAGCCTGGGCTACCCAAGATCCTGTCTTGATTAATTAAATAACTAAAATTAGTAGAAGAAATTCACTAACAATAGTTTCTTGTTGTCTCCCCTTCAGACCATTTCCTGTGAACATTGTTAGTCATTACAACTACAATACAATGCCAAGAACATCACAGTGTTGCTCAACAGGGTACCATTAGCCTACTAGATAATTCTTAGGACTTCAATACCCACTATGTTAACAGCATTGACTGCCCTATAAAGTGCCTATGTATCATGGCTGTCACCGACATCTCTCCTAGTCATATGAAGAGGTCCAGCACTGGCTTGGAACTGAACTTTTAATCATCACTTCACTGAGTTTCAGACACATGACATGACTTCCCTCAAAGTCTCACAGGCAAATCAGGGCTACAGGTGAGGTGGCTCTGAAGCAACACCCTCTATGTGGTGGTTAGCGTTCAGTTCTAATGACGTTTACACTCCCTTGTGCACTTCAATTCTATAATTTATCGATGTTATAAAACCAGGACCAAGTTATCCACATGCATGCCAACACTTACCTGCCATCTATAATTTAATTACACACATATTGTTCTTAAGTCTACTTAGCAGCTCACTTCATATTCGTGGAGGTCTTCATTATAAATAACGTGTTGCACTTGCATTTATGACCACACAGGACCAGCCTGACTGAATCCAGTGGTGCCATGTACTCCTTGCTTCTCCAAGAGCAGAGATGAGTTAGTGGGAATACCCAGAATGCTGAGATAAAGTGTATACAGCAGCTCAGGAAACCACTTAGTCCTTAAGATCTTGTCATGTGTAGCATTGATAACCCATGATTGCCCAATGTTTGCTTTCTCACTCATTGCTTCTCTCACAGGATTCTACTACTTAAGAGGCGGTGGTGAGTCTGTCTGTAACTGTAATAGAATGCTGTGGCTAATTCTGCTCATATCTTTCCTGCTGTGGAGGGCTTGTGGAAAAGATAAAAGAGATGTGGTAAAAAGAGCACTCCATTCAAGGTTGTGTCTGTGTCATACTGTCCTGAGACAGCAAATTCACAGGTAACGAGGTCAGAAAACGACTACAACCCCACCTCTACACTCCTGACCCATCAATTGTTTTTTCCCCAAGGTGAGAAAGAACAGAGCCTTCGGGACTCTGTTCTTGGCCATTTGCAGAGCAATTCAGGAGCCTCTTTTCATGCATCAGCCTCTTCCAAGATACGCATCGCACAAGTCGCATGATCAATGAGCAAGTGATACTCAGCCTCTCTCCAAGTTCTGGAAGACCAGTGGGTCTGGAGCTGCATTTTAATAGCAAGGCCCCTTCACCATTCCAAAGGGACATTTCCTGCATAAGGAGATTACAGACGGGATGAATGGACCAACTCAAACGTTTATCGTAATGTGAACAAAAGGCAAAGCTAGAGTCCTGAACTGGAACATTCCTTAGCCAAATGTATTTAAAAACAATAAACACAACTCCATAGAGATGCTCATTTTTGCCAACAGTCATCAGGAAAAGGAAAAAAAGGTGTGCACACCCTTATGAGACTATGTGGCAGTGGCAGAGTGGGTTTGCTGTTTGAATTTTTTCAATGGTGACACTAGGAACTTGTTAGGGGCCAATTACCACTGGATTTCTCTGCAATATACATCTGTGGCTTTGGTGCCTAGGAATATATATTTTTAAATGTTTTTCATAACATATCACTTCAAACAAAATAGTCTGCCTTGACCATTCCCCTGGGTCAATTGTGTGTTTCCAGTTCTTCCAGCTCTTTCCTTTGAGAATCTTCCAGCACATTGAAGAAACTTCTTTGCATTCTTTAAATGTTGGTATGTAAATACAAATATATTTTCCCCCATTCCTGAATTTCATTTTTTCCTCCTTCTCCTCTCCATCCTTCCTCCCCCTCCTCTTCTTCCTCCTCTTCCTCCTCCTCCTCCTCTTCCTCCTCTTCCTCCTCCTCTCCATCCTTCCTCCCCTCCTCTTCCTCCTCCTCTTCTTCCTCTTCTTCCTCTTCTTCCTCTTCTTCCTCTTCCTCCTCCTCCTCTTCCTCCTCTTCCTCCTCCTCTCCATCCTTCCTTCCCTCCTCTTCTTCTTCCCCTTCTTCCTCTTCTTCCTCTTCCCCCTCCTCTTCCTCCTCTTCATCCTCTTCTTCCTCCTCCTCCTCTTCCTCTCCCTTTCCTGCTGGCTTCACACTCATGATCCCCCTGACCTGAGCTCTCTCAGTACTGAGATTACAGAGGCATACTACCACAAACATTTCCCCTTCCTTCTACAAAGCTAAGAGCTACCTAAAATATATAACTAGATTCATTTTCACCAACTATTTGTTGCAAATAAGAAAATAGCATAGTGAAATTTACTGTTAACAAGAAGAGTAAATATAGCAATCAATCACAAAAAGTAAAGGGGGGAAAAGCTCCTAAAAGAAAAAATTACGATCCCGGCCCGCAGCAGCTCTCTGCTCCCAGACCCCGTGAGAGAGAGACCCAACCGCCTGGTCAGGTGGGCACGCCTGAGGCTGCAGAGCGGAAGAGACCACCAACACTGCTCACGCCTGCCCACATCCCTGGCCCAAGAGGAAACTGTATAAGGCCTCTGGGCTCCCGTGGGGGAGGGCCCAGGAGCGGCAGGACCCCTGCCTGAGACACCGCCTGAACCTGAAGGAAACAGACCGGATAAACAATTCTCTGCACCCAAATCCCGTGGGAGGGAGAGCTAAACCTTCAGAGAGGCAGACAAGCCTGAGAAACCAGAAGAGACTGCTCCCTGCACACACATCTCAGACGCCAGAGGAAAAAGCCAAAGACCATCTGGAACCCTGGTGCACTGAAGCTCCCGGAAGGGGCGGAACATGTCTTCCTGGTTGCTGCCGCTGCAGAGAGCCCGTGGGCAGCACCCCACGAGCGAACTTGAGCCTCGGGACCACAGGTGAGACCAAATTTTCTGCTGCAAGAAAGCTGCCTGGTGAACTCAAGACACAGGCCCACAGGAACAGCTGAAGACCTGTAGAGAGGAAAAACTACACGCCCGAAAGCAGAACACTCTGTCCCCATAACTGACTGAAAGAGAGGAAAACAGGTCTATAGCACTCCTGACACACAGGCTTGTAGGACAGTCTAGCCACTGTCAGAAATAGCAGAACAAAGTAACACTAGAGATAATCTGATGGCAAGAGGCAAGCGCAGGAACCCAAGCAACAGAAACCAAGACTACATGGCACCATCGGAGCCCAATTCTCCCATCAAAACAAACATGGAATATCCAAACACACCAGAAAAGCAAGAACTAGTTTCAAAATCATTTTTGATCATGATGCTGGAGGACTTCAAGAAAGACGTGAAGAACTCCCTTAGAGAACAAGTAGAAGCCTACAGAGAGGAATCGCAAAAATGCCTGAAAGAATTCCAGGTAAACATAAATAAACAAGTATAAGCCCATAGAGAGGAGACACAAAAATCCCTGAAAGAATTCCAGGAAAAAATAAATAAACAAGTAGAAGCCCATAGAGAGGAGACACAAAAATCCCTGAAAGAATTCCAGGAAAACACAATCAAACAGTTGAAGGAATTAAAAATGGAAATAGAAGCAATCAAGAAAGAACACATGGAAACAACCCTGGATATAGAAAACCAAATGAAGAGACAAGGAGCTGTAGATACAAGCTTCACCAACAGAATACAAGAGATGGAAGAGAGAATCTCAGGAGCAGAAGATTCCATAGAAATCATTGACTCAACTGTCAAAGATAATGTAAAGCAGAAAAAGCTACTGGTCCAAAACATACAGGAAATCCAGGACTCAATGAGAAGATCAAACCTAAGGATAATAGGTATAGAAGAGAGTGAAGACTCCCAGCTCAAAGGACCAGTAAATATCTTCAACAAAATCATAGAAGAAAACTTCCCTAACCTAAAAAAAGAGATACTCATAGACATACAAGAAGCCTACAGAACTCCAAATAGATTGGACCAGAAAAGAAACACCTCCCGTCACATAATTGTCAAAACACCAAACGCACAAAATAAAGAAAGAATATTAAAAGCAGTAAGGGAAAAAGGTCAAGTAACATATAAAGGCAGACCTATCAGAATCACACCAGACGTCTCGCCAGAAACTATGAAGGCCAGAAGATCCTGGACTGATGTCATACAGACCCTAAGAGAACACAAATGCCAGCCCAGGTTACTGTATCCAGCAAAACTCTCAATTAACATTGATGGAGAAACCAAGATATTCCATGACAAAACCAAATTTACACAATATCTTTCTACAAATCCAAATCCAGCACTACAAAGGATAATAAATGGTAAAGCCCAACATAAGGAGGCAAGCTATACCCTAGAAGAAGCAAGAAACTAATCGTCTTGGCAACAAAACAAAGAGAATGAAAGCACACAAACATAACCTCACATCCAGATATGAATATAAAGGGAAGCAATAATCACTATTCCTTAATATCTCTCAATATCAATGGCCTCAACTCCCCAATAAAAAGACATAGATTAACAAACTGGATACGCAACGAGGACCCTGCATTCTGCTGCCTACAGGAAACACACCTCAGAGACAAAGACAGACACTACCTCAGAGTGAAAGGCTGGAAAACAACTTTCCAAGCAAATGGTCAGAAGAAGCAAGCTGGAGTAGCCATTCTAATATCAAATAAAATCAATTTCCAACTAAAAGTCATCAAAAAAGATAAGGAAGGACACTTCATATTCATCAAAGGAAAAATCCACCAAGATGAACTCTCAATCCTAAATATCTATGCCCCAAATACAAGGGCACCTACATACGTAAAAGAAACCTTACTAAAGCTCAAAACACACATTGCACCTCACACAATAATAGTGGGAGATTTCAACACCCCACTCTCATCAATGGACAGATCATGGAAACAGAAATTAAACAGTGATGTCGAGAGACTAAGAGAAGTCATGAGCCAAATGGACTTAACGGATATTTATAGAACATTCTAGCCTAAAGCAAAAGAATATACCTTCTTCTCAGCTCCTCATGGCACTTTCTCCAAAATTGACCATATACTTGGTCAAAAAACGGGCCTCAACAGGTACAGAAAGATAGAAATAATCCCATGCGTGCTATCAGACCACCACGGCCTAAAACTGGTCTTCAATAACAATAAGGGAAGAATGCCCACATATACGTGGAAATTGAACAATGCTCTACTCAATGATAACCTGGTCAAGGAAGAAATAAAGAAAGAAATTAAAAACTTTTTAGAACTTAATGAAAATGAAGGTACAACATACCCAAACTTATGGGACACAATGAAAGCTGTGCTAAGAGGAAAACTCTTAGCGCTGAGTGCCTGCAGAAAGAAACAGGAGAGAGCATATGTCAGCAGCTTGACAGCACACCTAAAAGCTCTAGAACAAAAAGAAGCAAATACACCCAGGAGGAGTAGAAGGCAGGAAATAATCAAACTCAGAGCTGAAATCAACCAAGTAGAAACAAAAAGGACCATAGAAAGAATCAACAGAACCAAAAGTTGGTTCTTTGAGAAAATCAACAAGATAGATAAACCCTTAGCCAGACTAACGAGAGGACACAGAGAGTGCGTCCAAATTAACAAAATCAGAAATGAAAAGGGAGACATAACTACAGATTCAGAGGAAATTCAAAAAATCATCAGATCTTACTATAAAAACCTATATTCAACAAAACTTGAAAATCTTCAGGAAATGGACAATTTCCTAGACAGATACCAGGTACTGAAGTTAAATCAGGAACAGATAAACCAGTTAAACAACCCCATAACTCCTAAGGAAATAGAAGCAGTCATTAAAGGTCTCCCAACCAAAAAGAGCCCAGGTCCAGATGGGTTTAGTGCAGAATTCTATCAAACCTTCATAGAAGACCTCATACCAATATTATCCAAACTATTCCACAAAATTGAAACAGTTGGAGCACTACCGAATTCCTTCTACGAAGCCACAATTACTCTTATACCTAAACCACACAAAGACACAACAAAGAAAGAGAACTTCAGACCAATTTCCCTTATGAATATCGACGCAAAAATACTCAATAAAATTCTGGCAAACCGAATTCAAGAGCACATCAAAACAATCATCCACCATGATCAAGTAGGCTTCATCCCAGGCATGCAGGGATGGTTTAATATACGGAAAACCATCAATGTGATCCATTATATAAACAAACTGAAAGAACAGAACCACATGATCATTTCATTAGATGCTGAGAAAGCATTTGACAAAATTCAACACCCCTTCATGATAAAAGTCCTGGAAAGAATAGGAATTCAAGGCCCATACCTAAACATAGTAAAAGCCATATACAGCAAACCAGTTGCTAACATTAAACTAAATGGAGAGAAACTTGAAGCAATCCCACTAAAATCAGGGACTAGACAAGGCTTCCCACTCTCTCCCTACTTATTCAATATAGTTCTTGAAGTTCTAGCCAGAGCAATCAGACAACAAAAGGAGATCAAGGGGATACAGATCGGAAAAGAAGAGATCAAAATATCACTATTTGCAGACGACATGATAGTATATGTAAGTGATCCCAAAAGTTCCACCAGAGAACTACTAAAGCTGATAAACAACTTCAGCAAAGTGGCTGGGTATAAAATTAACTCAAATAAATCAGTTGCCTTCCTCTATACAAAAGAGAAACAAGCCGAGAAAGAAATTAGGGAAACGACACCCTTCATAATAGACCCAAATAATATAAAGTACCTCGGTGTGACTTTAACCAAGCAAGTAAAAGATCTGTACAATAAGAACTTCAAGACACTGAGGAAAGAAATTGAAGAAGACCTCAGAAGATGGAAAGATCTCCCATGCTCATGGATTGGCAGGATTAATATAGTAAAAATGGCCATTTTACCAAAAGCAATCTACAGATTCAATGCAATCCCCATCAAAATACCAATCCAATTCTTCAAAGAGTTAGACAGAACAATTTGCAAATTCATCTGGAATAACAAAAAACCCAGGACAGCTAAAGCTATCCTCAACAATAAAAGGACTTCAGGGGGAATCACTATCCCTGAACTCAAGCAGTATTACAGAGCAATAGTGATAAAAACTGCATGGTATTGGTACAGAGACAGACAGATAGACCAATGGAATAGAATTGAAGACCCAGAAATGAACCCACACACCTATGGTCACTTGATTTTTGACAAAGGAGCCAAAACCATCCAATGGAAAAAACATAGCATTTTCAGCAAATGGTGCTGGTTCAACTGGAGGGCAACATGTAGAAGAATGCAGATCGATCCATCCTTATCACCCTGTACAAAGCTTAAGTCCAAGTGGATCAAGGACCTCCACATCAAACCAGACACACTCAAACTAATAGAAGAAAAACTAGGGAAGCATCTGGAACACATGGGCACTGGAAAAAATTTCCTGAACAAAACACCAATGGCTTATGCTCTAAGATCAAGAATAGACAAATGGGATCTCATAAAACTGCAAAGCTTCTGTAAGGCAAAGGACACTGTGGTTAGGACAAAACGGCAACCAACAGATTGGGAAAAGATCTTTACCAATCCTACAACAGATAGAGGCCTTATATCCAAAATATACAAAGAACTCAAGAAGTTAGACCGCAGGGAAACAAATAACCCTATTAAAAAATGGGGTTCAGAGCTAAACAAAGAATTCACAGCTGAGGAATGCCGAATGGCTGAGAAACACCTAAAGAAATGTTCAACATCTTTAGTCATAAGGGAAATGCAAATCAAAACAACCCTGAGATTTCACCTCACACCAGTGAGAATGGCTAAGATCAAAAACTCAGGTGACAGCAGATGCTGGCAAGGATGTGGAGAAAGAGGAACACTCCTCCATTGTTGGTGGGATTGCAGACTGGTAAAACCATTCTGGAAATCAGTCTGGAGGTTCCTCAGAAAATTGGACATTGAACTGCCTGAGGATCCAGCTATACCTCTCTTGGGCATATACCCAAAAGATGCCTCAACATATAAAAGAGACACGTGCTCCACTATGTTCATCGCAGCCTTATTTATAATAGCCAGAAACTGGAAAGAACCCAGATGCCCTTCAACAGAGGAATGGATACAGAAAATGTGGTACATCTACACAATGGAATATTACTCAGCTATCAAAAACAACGAGTTTATGAAATTCGTAGGCAAATAGTTGGAACTGGAAAATATCATCCTGAGTGAGCTAACCCATTCACAGAAAGACATACATGGTATGCACTCATTGATAAGTGGCTATTAGCCCAAATGCTTGAATTACCCTAGATCCCTAGAACAAACGAAACTCAAGACGGATGATCAAAATGTGAATGCTTCACTCCTTCTTTAAATGAGGAAAAAGAATACCCTTGGCAGGGAAGGGAGAGGCAAAGATTAAAACAGAGACTGAAGGAACACCCATTCAGAGCCTGCCCCACATGTGGCCCATACATATACAGCCACCCAATTAGACAAGATGGATGAAGCAAAGAAGTGCAGACCGACAGGAGCCGGATGTAGATCGCTCCTGAGAGACACAGCCAGAATACAGCAAATACAGAGGCGAATGCCAGCAGCAAACCACTGAACTGAGAATAGGTCCCCCGTTGAAGGAATCAGAGAAAGAACTGGAAGAGCTTGAAGGGGCTCGAGACCCCATATGTACAACAATGTCAAGCAACCAGAGCTTCCAGGGACTAAGCCACTACCTAAAGACTATGCATGGACTGACCCTGGACTCTGACCTCATAGGTAGCAATGAATATCCTAGTAAGAGCACCAGTGGAAGGGGAAGCCCTGGGTCCTGCTAAGACTGAACCCCCAGTGAACTAGACTGTTGGGGGGAGGGCGGCAATGGGGGGAGGGTTGGGAGGGGAACACCCATAAGGAAGGGGAGGGGGGAGGGGGATGTTTGCCCGGAAACCGGGAAAGGGAATAACACTTGAAATGTATATAAGAAATACTCAAGTTAATAAAAAAAAAGAAAGAAAGAAAAGAAAAGAAAAAATTACCTGGTATATTTTAAAACTAGCCATAACTGTGTTAAATTACTATGCATATAAATATCAGTTGCTCCAATGGGAGAATGTAAAACACATAGAGAGAAAGTTCTGAGTGTGACTGAATTATAAATCTGATTTTATCCATAGTAGAGTCAGGCAGTGGAGAAAGGCATAATCCCTTCCCTATCCTTCCAATCCACTTTCCCTTCTCCCTGCAAAGCATGCTAGCAAATAAAACTTTCTGCTGGTGGAAAGGAAAACCAAACTTGGCAGCAAATCAAAAGAAGTGCATAGACAAAAATCAATGCAACTCATACTCAACTCAATTACTTCCCCTCCGAGGCCGAACAGCATTCATTGGCTATGCTCCGGGTACATCAATAGTTTGCTGGAACATGCTGTCGTCTGGTTTGAGAAGGATGTGAGGTTGGTTCTTAAACTATCTCGAATTAAGTGTCAAGAGGAGTTGGGCAGATGGTTCAGTGGGCAAAACACTTGCCTTAGGAGCCTGATAGCCTAATTTGAGATCCCACATAAAGCCAGACAGAGTAGTGTTTCTCTCTGTAATCCCAGAAGTCATACAGAGCAGTGGGAAGTAGGGACAGGAGAACCCTCAGAAGCTCAAGGCTGATCTCGGGTAGCACACCCAACTGTGAATAGCAAGAAAAACTGTTTCGTACAAAGTGGATGGTAAGAACCCACACCCAAAGTTGTCCTCTCTTTCCCTCCCCCTCTCTCACAAACACAGAGAAGGAAAAAAAGAGAAACAGAGAGGGACAAGAGATAGACACACAGAGAGAGGTTAAACATAAATTTATAAACAAGACAAGAAGAAAGAAGTTGGCAGTGATGGAAGAGCATCGTAGACAATCTGCATTTGCATCTCTATCTTGACAGTTTGGTCAGCATATAAGCCACTCAGGGAAACCATCAGAACGAAGCCTGGGAAATGGGTTAGGCAATGGGGGAGAATGGGGAGGCACTCTCAGAGTCCATATAAACACCATCTAAGCCACAATAAAGGTGTCCTTCGGAAAAGATGAACTATTGGGTGTTGGAACAAGTGAAGGTTTTGATTTAGAAACTTCTCTGGAACTATTGGTTCCCACTGATACCTCAGTGGGAAATGTCCTGGGCAGAAAGATCAGTTAAGAGGCCAGGGCAGTCGTACAGGCAGGTGTTTATGAGGGCCTAAAGCAGACCAGGCAGCTAGGATATAAGACACAGATGCAATGAATCCCTGTGAGGAGAGACAGTAAGGTACAACTCTTGAACATAATAAATTCCAAGTGCCATCAAGATATAAGATGGGAAATGGTTACTGGACAGTTGCAAATACTCTTAGAACTGTGCAAAATTCATTAAATTTCCTCTAAGCTCACATTACTTTTAATGAAAATAAGAAAAAAGAGAAAGAAATAGAGAGAGAAAGAGAGAGAGAAAGAAAGAGAGAGAGAAAGAGAGAGAGAAAGAAAGAGAGAAAGAGAGAAAGAGAGAAAGAGAGAAAGAGAGAAAGAGAGAAAGAGAGAAAGAGAGAAAGAGAGAAAGAGAGAAAGAAAGAAAGAAAGAAAGAAAGAGAAGTGTTGAAAATATAGTGAATTCACTTATTAAACCAAATACTTTGCTGTGGTTGTGAAGTATCTCACAGGGACATATGTGTTTGAACACTTGGTCCCCAGCTGGTGGCAATGCTTAAGGAGACTGTGGAACCTTTAGAGAGTACAGTTTTACCAGAAGTGAGTCATCCCAGGAGGGGTATAGCCAGGTCCCGGCACAATCTGATTCTCTCTGTCCTCTCTTCCTCATCTCCCAAAATGTTAGGAATTCTATCCACACATTCCAATAGCCACGAACCCCCAGCATACACCATGATGGACTGTACTTTCTCCAACTATGAGCCAAAATAAATTCTTCCACCCTAGATTCTTGCTTCTTTCTGGTTATTTAGCATGGAAATGAGAAAAGTAACAATTAACTAATACATGTAATCAAGCTGGAAGGAAGGAACAAAGGAAGGAAGGAAGAAGAGAGAGACAGAGAGGGGGTAAAGAGAGGGATAGAGAGAGGGAGAAGAAGAGAGAATGGCTCTTCGTACCAACCATGTCAGTCAGTCATACCTAGAAATGGCTTTCCCCCTTACACTTGAGTTCTTCAGCAACAGTGATGCCTGGCCAGTTGCTAGGGTACCCTGCCACCCTGTGGTGTCTGACTCTAGGTGCAAGAATTGTGCTCTCCTGAATGCCCCTGCTGAAATGTGGTGGGGGCACCCTCCTTCTTTGCCAGTCCTTTGTGCTGTATTCCTCCCTCCAGGACAGTCTCACACGTGACCCCGGGTTGTTCTTACCCCGTCAAGACTGGTGCTTCTTTCTCCCTTGCCTTCACCATCTGCTACTGGAGAGAAATATGCCCCTCCCAGTAAATATTCCTCATACCTCAGCAAGAGACACCACTGCTCATACCTGGCCCACTTCTCTGACACCCACTCATATCTAGTACCAAGGAACCCCCTTCCCCCCATCCTTAAAACCTCAGAGTTATAGAAACTGAGAACCACCCCAAATATCTATCATTGATCAATTTAGGACATGCAGATTCTCCACACAGTTGAGCCTCATCTAACACCTGAAACTCCAAGACAGATCTGAAGTTGCTGACAAGGCGCAGGCCCCACCCGTTGTTAACTGAAAGCAGCCAGGCACAAGGCAATCCTAATCACCGTCCTTAACTGGAGCCCAGAAAGGGGCTCGCTATGCTTGTATTGTTCCCAATAGCTCTAGTAGAGAAACACGGATTCTCAAACTACAAAAGGTCAGCATCAGAAAGCAGTTGTCCATCCCAGTTCTGAGTGAAGCAAGGAAAAAGAGACTCACGATGAAATTATTCTAGTCACTTCTTACCATTTTATATCCTATAGAAATTGATAAAAAAAATAAAAACTCATTTCTGCTAATGTCTCGTTACCAGGATACCATTTTTCCAATTACTGACAAAGAGCAGAGATTATTAACCCTATGATTCTTATTCCGGCAGGGCTGTTCAAAACCACCGCGCCTGCCATCCACCAAGGTTAAGTAATGAATTATGAATGGCACACAGATAATGACATTCCCCGAATGAACTTCTCTAGGCTGCAAATCGGGTTTCTTTGGAAACGGTGGGGAGCAGGGGGAGGAAGGCAAAGCATTCAGAGTGTGAAGGGCTGACAGACACAATTTGGATTTTCAAGGCAATGTGGAAGACCCCCAAAGCCTCTCTCTTGGAACTTACCCTAAATCCAATGGCTGGGCATTGGTAAGCCTCACTGTTGGAGACACCCTTAAGTTGAATGCGGTGAGACTTGCCCGCATTGGCAAGCAGTTGCCAAATAAACTCAACTGGATCCTCCGAACTCAGTTCAAAACTCTCACCTGGGCTGTAAACCCTGTGCACGGAAGGAGCCTGGAAGTGGCTTCACCTGCAGCCTTCTCCCTGTAATGAGTTCACAGAGTCTATGCAGGCTTAAGGCAGCCTAGGAGTGGCCAAGGAAAACTAGAAACAACCCATAAGGTTATTGTGATGGCAGCCCCTTCCCTTTAAACAGCAATTAGTCAGGCTCCTGCTGTAGTGTCAGCTGGGGGCTTGTTAGAGAAGCAGGATAGCAGGCTCCGCCCCAGATTCAGAGCCAGAATCAGTGTTTTAACAAGAGCACCCTGGGGCTGTGGTGGGGGTTGGGGTTCACAAGCATCTGCAGTTCAAGTACTTCTAATAGCGAGTAGAGTAGGGGTGAGCAGACCCATTTGTTGCTCTGGATACAAACAATGTATCCCTTTTCAGTCTCACCTTACAAAACGTCCAAGAATCATTGTTACCTAAGATGATGATATGACACCGAGAAAACACAGCTGCAAAAGGACAGGACATTCTGGGTTCTCTGTGGACAGCAGAAAACTGGGCTCCAGGCTAAGGCACTAAAGCCTTCAGATAGTTTTCAGATTACTGGCCCCTTTCAGAATATACCTCCCCACACACATCATCCAGAGACTGTAGACCGAAACTTTCATTTGAGAACCCTTCTAGATAGTCATGCTAGTCTGCAGTTATATCAATGAGAAGGGAATCTTCTGTGATTAACATATGGTAAAGCAGTGGTTCTCAAACTTCCTAATGCGGTGACCCCTTAATACAGTTCCTCATGTTGTAGCGACCCCCAACCATAAAATTCCTTCATTGATACGTCAAACCATAATGTTACTGTTATGAATCCCAATATGCATATACAATATGCAGGATATCTGATGCAACCCATGTGGGGTTGCGACCCACAGTTGCTGAACCCCTTGCCTTACCTACAGTCTAGCTCTTCTGCTGAATACAGGATTAAACAAGATTTCTCTGCAGAAGACCTCTTGCATACCTTGAAGACAGCTGGCTGTTTTTCCCTGAACAGATTCACTGAACAACTCTGAGGAAACAGCTGCCTGGGCCATCTGAGCTTTCACCGTACTGTTAAGTCCTTCTCAGAAGGAGAATAATAGACTCACGGAGCATCAGGACAAATAGCTTGTCTGCTGTCATCATGTAGAATTAGCCATCTTAATTGTCTACAACTCTGCCGTCTGTAAGCCCATCTGATTATTCTCTCTCCGTTTTTTTTCTTCTCCTAAAAAAACCACATGTTTATGTGACTAGTTGAGAGATGTTGATACATAATGATTCAAAATGTTACATATTTATACTTTTGTTTTATACAATATATGTATTGCTTTTCTTTTTACCTACTCAGACGGTAACTAAATAGTTTATCACAAGCAACAGAGAAGACACAGATTAGAGTTTTAGCATCCAACAAACATTTCCCAAAAGGTAGGCATGTATCACCCCATTAGAAAGCCTCAGTCTATTTCAAAGTGCTCCAATAAGGATAACCGAAACCCCACGACTGGTTGTGTTCTTCTACTATCTGCCATGAAAATTAAAAATTTACTCCAAATTAGATAGAAATATTTCCTTTCTAAAATAAAATAATATGAAACAAAGACATGCAAACTGAAATAGGACAAAACAAACAGAAAGGAAAATGTCCAAGAAAGGGAATGAAGACCATAGACCACTTGTTCACACAGTCAGAAATCCCAGGATTTAAATTCTTCTTAAATGTCAAGTACCTCAGCCGGGGAGTGTGACTTGGTGACAGAACATCTGTCTAGGATGTACCAAAGTCCTTTGTTTGAACCCCAGCACCATAAGTCAAATCAAGATCAAGTGTCCCAAATTGTACTTAAATAGAAATTACAATATACTGATAGGTCATCTCTCAGTCAATGTCTAAACACCTCTACCAAGAAAAACTGTTGCGGCCATGGTAATTTATACATGCCACCTGATCCCTAGAACTTCTCTGTTTTATGATTACAGATCTATGTTCTAGACACCTCTTTTCATTAAGCCCCACAGCACCCCCTCTTCTTCTGAAGGGTTTTGTGGTTTTATTCACTCACCAAGCCCAATAACGCTGTAAAACGTCTCCCCAGTGGGTTGAGGTCCTTTTAAAGACTATCACTCCAACTTTAAAATCCCTAGTCCAGGCAAGAAGAGGGCTCCGTTGTAACTGTTACTGGTTCCCTTCTCATAAGAGAAGGCACTATGAGGCAAGTTGATGTCTCCAGATATGAGCACCCTCTGTTCTCTTCCTGTCTGCTGTGGCCTCTCAGACTAGGTAGTACAATGTTCACTCTCCTGTTCCTCTTGCAAAAGCAAGGGTGTGACATCACCAGGGTTGATGGTCTTCGGTTTTGTCCTAGAGTCTTATCTTTCTGAAAAACTTGGGATGGAGAAGGATAGTGACAGAAAGAACAGAAAGAGGGGAGTGTCTTTGAATCTAAAAGAAAGGTGGGGGGGCAACGCAGATGACTCAAGAGAGGAAAGATGTTGAAGCTGATGGAAAAAGAGAGACAGACAGACAGAAAGACAGACACAGATTCAGACCTTAGAAATCTGCCTTGGGACTCTATTAATTGGGCAGTCCATCTGGATAATTATTTATGACTCATTCTTTCTACATAAGTACCGTATGTCTTCACCAAATCTCCTCCATAACTAAGACTTGCTGGTGACTTCCATGAAGGACTAATAATGAGTATGTTTCCCAACTACTTTCTGGCTACTAAAACTTTTAAGTGTCCCCTGCAGAGCAGAAGAAAGCCTCCCAAACTGAGTAAAATTCATCTCCCTCTAGTCCACCGGATTGTAGGTTTAGAGTCTGATTCAGAGAAAATGAAATAAATACTTTGTTATTTTACACTTTATAGATTATTTTTTTAAAAAGTCATTAGAACTCGGAAGTATCGTGAAGGGTCTCAAAGGCGCTTTTGCATTAGTGAAGGCTATCTAATAGGAGATAATATTTTAATGTCATGCGCTGGTGAAAGGATTTTATTCCCAATAAAAAACACTGTGACCCCTGTCATGTCATTTTTATGTCTATGTCTTACTTTCCTCTCCTAAAGAATGGAGACAATAAGACAGTGACGTCTTAAAACCCCTGGAAGAATTTCACATTGCCATGCAGGTGACTGGATTAAATGTTTTAGTGCCTTGGGATGTGTAGAAGTTGTTTAGAATGTAGGACAAAGACTTAAGTCCCAGGTAAGTGCAAGTATTTTTAAACTCCAGCTTCTTATGGTGCTCAAAAAGCTAGCTATCCCTTACGACACTTCAGTTTCTTCATTCATAAAACAGGGATGTTAATAGCAGCTAGTTTGTAGCATTTTGTAAGAATTGAATGATAAAGCTATATAACATCCCCAGCAAAGTACTCAGCACATACTAAATGCTAATTAACTATTATGCACTGCGGAAATTGGGGTGGAAATATTCTGCAGAATTAAACACCTCCTAGAAATGTAAGCCATCCTAGTTAAGTACTTGGCATTTCAGTTGATTTGAAAGGAAATTTTCCTATTTTAAAAAAAAAGTAAAACATCTGAACCTAAACCACGTATAATTATAACTATCAAAGGAGAAAACCACTTCAATCCGCAGATGGAGACTATTACTTATTTTGACCTAAAAATAGCTCAACACCGTGATATAAACTCAGCTCGAGTTTTCATAAATATCCACAGGATGATGGACTACGGAGAACCAAAAGCACAGTACTCAAAACTTCCTTTATGTAGATGTCTGAATACTTAAAAATTGTTTAAATCAAGTCGCTCTCTGTCATCTCCTAGCGGATGATACAAAGGTCTAATCGATAATTCATCCCGACAAAGAGACTCACTAATCAACTCCAGCTATGGCGCCCATCTTGTCAGGGAGTCTTGTTTTCTGTAAATGAGATAACTTAATTCAGTGAATAACCCCACTTTCTATAAGTAGTTCAATCCAAGATTAAACATTATGAATGTCTACATTAAAGCAGTAGCCCCTGCCTGCGTATGAATCACTTCTGTCTGACTTGATCCTGAAGGATAGCCAATCTTGTGTGATGACAGTCCCTTTGAAGTTACCGGATCCACTGGTGTGGGCCGAGTAACATGCGTGGATTTCTCTCCAGTTCATAAAGTACTTTGCCTGGTGTGTTATGCTTTGACTCTGGAGGTGAATAGATCCAAGCAAAATAAAGAAACTTAGAGGGAATAGGTTATAGGTAAGTGGCAAAGGACTTTGGTAGCATGTTTAAGGTTCTGGGTACCTCATGGCTTTGGGTATCATACCCAATTTAATACAGTTTAAGAGCTTCAAGGAAGCAAAAAATATACATTGGGATGTCCTTACGACCTTCAGACAACCTCCCTTCCTCTCCTTACCTAGTCTACAGGCTGGATACTGTCTTCCATATGATCTAAAGAAAGTTTAAAATATATGTTGAGAATATGCGTATGTTATATACAAATACAACCCCATTTCCTATAAGGGGCTTGAGAATCCGCTAATCCCAGTGTCCTTGGGGATACTGAAATCCCTCCCCATAAATAATGAGGGACTAAGGTATCACATCGCTGTCCTTTCTGCTTATCTCTACTTTGAAAACAAGTGTTTAATAAATTTGATAAGAATTATCATTAACTGGAAGATATGGTGTCAGTTATTAGTATGCAATTATATCAATCAACAGGTTTAATTCCAATTATTTTACAATGTAATTAATATATCATTAATCAAAATTTAATCTCTCATCAAATATTATTCTGATTATATATTTAGGGTTATTTATTACAGATATTGTCCCTTTATTGAAATGTGTTTTGAATAAAAAGACAACTAAAATGAAAAAAAAAGACACCAAAAAAAAAGAATTATCATTAACAATTCTCCTTAAGAAACAGGTATTTTCAAAGGCAGTCAGTTCTGTTAATGCCAACTAGGTAGTCCAGGCCAACCAGTGTATTGCTAAAACAAAGCACCAGAATTTTTTTTTTTGAGGATTTTATACATGAGTACAGTGCATTTTATCATCTCCACCCCTTCCTCCCTTCTTCTGCTCCTCTCATATGGCCCTTAAGTCTCCATCTCAAACTCATGTCCTCTTCTTCTATTACATTTGCTATTATTATTACTATCATCATTATCATCACCACCACCACCACCACCACCACCACCACCATCATCATCATCATCATCATCATCATCATATAACCCACAGTGAGTCTAATTAGTGTCACCCAAATGCTCATGGGTGTTGAGCTGACCACTGGACTGTGGAGAACCTACTAGAAAGCTCATTCCTGAACAAACCTGACTCTCCCTCCTTCCACAACCATCCACTGCTTGTAGCTCCTCACTTAGGGGCAGGGCTTTGGGGCATTTTTTCCATCCATGCTTAAATGCTGACTGTGTGATGGTGCCCAGGTCTTGTACAGGCAACCACAGCTGGTGATGCTCAGGAGGGTAGCATCCTAGTTGTGTCCAGAAGACCTGGTTTTGTCATAATCCTCCAGGTCCTCTGGAACTTATAAGCAAGAAATCATTTAACAAACCACAGGGTTAACACAATAATTCAAAAATTACTATGCCCAGAACTAAAAAAAAAAAAAAAAAAAAAAAAAAAAAAAAAAAAAAAAAAAAAAAAAGCTAAACCACAAAGTTAAGTCTAGAACTCCAAACACTTATTTTGTAAGTGTTTTCGAGTCTGGAAGAGAGATTTACACAGTTGAACTGTCTCAGCTGGATGACTACACAATCAAACTGTCTTATGGAGCTGTTAGAAAAGTGGTAATGGGCCTGGGGATTTAGCTCAGTGGTAGAGCGCGTGCCTAGGAAGCGCAAGGCCCTGGGTTCGGTCCCCAGCTCCGAAAAAAAGAACCAAAAATAAAAAAAAAAAAAAAAGAAAAGTGGTAATATCCAAGATCATCAGTGAGAGACTTTAGTAAATGACTGTCAAATACAAACTAAGACAAGAGTCAATATTATAATAATCTATATAATCATAATAATATTCTACCAAGATTTTTAAGCAGACATACACTCTGAGCCAGAGAATTTACCCACACAGTTGTATTCCCCTTCCATGTACCTATATAGAGGGCCAGTGACGTGGCTCAACCAGAAAGCTGCTCTCTTCCAAGGCCCACAACTTGAGGTCAATCCGTGGGACCCACATGACAGAAGGAGAAAACTTATTGCTGTGAGTCATTCTTTGATCTGCACATGCACGTTGTGGCATGTTGCCCCCACCGACATGCCCGCACACATATAATAAATGATTTTCTTTTAAAAAGATACTGGGGCCAACAAGAAGTCACAGAAGTCAAAGGCACTTGTTAGCAAGCCTGACTCATACGGTAGAAAGAGAGAATTGACTCCCCATGTATCACATGTTGTCTTCTGACCTCCAGATGCATTTCATGGCTTGTACACACACATGCACACACATGCGCGCATGCACACACACACACACACACACACACACACTAAAAATGATACCTGCATTAAAATATTAATCATTTATAACATCAAAAAACTTATCCTGGTTAACTACCAATAGTTCAATGGCTAAATGTTAGTAATATATATAGTAACACATTTTTAATGATAATAAATGAATTAAAGACATTTTATGTGCTGATCTTCAAAGATCACCTATAAATATAACTTTAAAGGCAGAGCTATCTTTCTGGCTCTTATCCAGCTCCCTCTTCTCAGCAACTGTTGTAATTACAGATCGCCTTCTTGTTTGTCCTCTCAAACAATAAAATGCCAATAAAATGCTTCTTAATCTTAAAATTAGATAGATTATAGATAGTTGATAGATAGAATTAAATAGATGATGATTGATTAATAGATAGCTAGATCTTCAA
The DNA here is from genome assembly GCF_021556685.1 of Rattus norvegicus. Taxonomy (NCBI): domain Eukaryota; kingdom Metazoa; phylum Chordata; class Mammalia; order Rodentia; family Muridae; genus Rattus; species Rattus norvegicus. The sequence continues at coordinate 37,194,684 of NC_141543.1, read as the reverse complement.
TATACGTCATATTAGAGAATAAAACAAGATACCCAGCAATTTGTACAGTGTGACCCTTTGTGAATAACAGGAAAATTAGCATACACAGTCTGCTTGTTTGGGAACTAAACTAAACACACACATTCCCCAAAAGGCAGAGATATTTTTCTCTCCACAGGAGGAAAGAAAAGGGTAAAATATTAAAAATATTTGAAGTTCCGAATTTAAATGTTTTATTGTTTTTAACATTTAAATAACCCAAATTCTGGAAATTAAATCTTCCTTTATCAGAGACATCAAGTGATAAGAAGTCATTGCAGTTAAAACAAAACACACAGACTTTCGGTCTCCTAATTTGATTTAGCAAGAAAGTGCAAGGTGAAGGTTTTTGTGCTTCTCAGAAGAAGATAGAGGTAGATCTAATAAACCAGCCTGCCTCCGTCTTAGGTATGAGAGCCAATTTATAGTAAAGACAAACTAGATTCATTTCTGTTTATGAATAAATCTGTTTCTCAAGGATTTGCTATGCCCCTCCCAAACACACACACACACACACACACACACACACACACACACACACACACACACACCTATAACCTTAAATACAAATGGTTCTATACTGCTGGTTCCAGAAAATAGCAACTATACCTGTTTCGAAAGGTTATTATGACCATGTTGTTATGACCATCTTATTTTGACTGCCTTGTTATAACTACCTTGTCATAACTAACTACCTTGTCATGACTAACTACCTTGTCATGACTAACTACCTTGTCATAATTAACTACCTTGTCATAACTAACTACCTTGCCATAACTACCTTGTCATAACTACCTTGTTATAACTACCTTTTATAACTACCTTGCCATAACTAATACCTTGCCATAACTACCTTGTCATAACTACCTTGTTATAACTAACTACCTTTTATAACTACCTTGCCATAACTAACTACCTTGTCATAACTAACTACCTTGCCATAATTAACTACCTTGCCATAACTAACTACCTTGTCATAACTACCTTTGAACCATTGTTTTAGGCCATTGTTATGACCAACTTGTTATGTTTATGTTCTGCTCTGTAACCCTGCCTATTTGTCTGCTAAATCACTTGGAAACCCGCTACTCCTAAACTATAAAAACCGTTATCTTCCCCAAGTCCACTGATCTCTTGAACTCTGCCTTGAGGGAGAGACAGTCCACATACAAATTTAAAAGTTTGTTTTAATTAATTTGGCCATGATGATTTGAGTCTTTCTCCTTGCCGTGGGTGAACAGCTCTCTTGGCCCAGGTCAGGGTATCCTCTCTCTTGATCTCACGAGGCTTGGTCCCCAGGCTCCTGTTACCTGGAACTCAGCAGATGCACTACTGTTGGAATATTTTCTCGAGAGACAAGATATGTCTCTACTCACCCCAGACAGGGAACCGATGAGTGGCCAAAGTAATAATTCTATCAAAGTTCAACTTTTCAAGGGGATGAGATGACTCAAATCCAGCCAAAAGCCAGCATGAGGATGATTCTCAAAGGCTGCGAGCCCATAGCTCTCTGTAAGACTTGCAGGCAGCTCACCAGGTGGGAGAGTCTCCTTTCAGGAGCTTAGATGCTCTGTGTGAACCATTAGTTCCTTGCTGCCTCCGTCACCTTAGGGAGGGGCCCCTCTTGAATCTCTGTTTCAGCCTTCCCAGACATGCATTTGTTTATTTCCTGTGTCTCACAAGACATCCCTCTCTTTCCAGTGGGGATGTTTTAATCCAAAGGAAATTGCTGTACAACACACTAGCCGCACAAAAGCCTAGATCTCCAAACAGAGACGATGTCTCAGAGATCAGCATCTTCCTACCAAAGTCTTGTGTTTGGTTTTTATATAAAAGTCAACTAATGCTAATTTTTAAGTTTTCTATTTATTTAATTTCTTTTTGGTTTATTTTGGTTTGGTTTGGTTTGGTTTGAGAGAAGTGGTGGTTGTTTTGAAACAGGGCTTCACTACGTAGCGCTTCTTGGTCTGGAACTCACTTAGGCTGGCTTCAAACTCACAGCAATCCTTCTTTGCTCTTTCTCTTTCCTCCCTGAGTAGCATGGGCGCACACACACAAACACACACACACACACACACACACACACACACAAACACACACACACACACACACCATACATACACATGCATACACACACATACACACACACCATACATACACATACATACACACACTTACACACACATACACACACACTACACTACATACATACACATACCACATACACATATATACACACACATACATCCACATACCACATACACATACATACACATACACACAGACACACATACACCACACACACACACACACACACACACACAATGCACACACATCATACACAGAAGGCTGCCTCCTCCAGGTACTTTCAGAATTTTCATAGTCATATTTACAGCAATATTCCAGAAGAATACATCAGAAAAACTTGAATGAGCACAAATTCAGTATGAAACAACTGTAAGACATTGCCATTTTAAATTATCATGGTCTTCAGTTGTGAACATGTAAATATAGTGGCCTTGTTCTAGGGAAGGCAGGTTCCCACATTCACTTCAACCAATATTCAACCATATTCAGCCAACACCATGAGCTACAGGGTACATACTATAAATTCTCTTTTTAAGAATATAACCAATGGTTTTCTCAGGTTTGTAGAATTATGTAAGCCTCACAGTAAGCTAATTTTAGAACAATTTTGTTTCTCCCCCATCCAAAAAAAGGCCATTGGTAAACATTCCTACCTCCCACACTCACCCCCAGCATAGCCATTAAAGCATCCCGCTAAAGATTTACATAAGCAGGTCTTTCATGTGAATGAAGCCATGCTGTAGCTAGGTCATAGGTCATCTAGCTTCTTCAGCAACCTTTTCATAGACTGAATCAATTGCTTCATATCTTTTTAATACTGAATGGAATTTTCTTACACAGATCTATTACACACACACACACACACACACACACACACACATAATCATTTAATCATCAGTTCACAGACTACTGCTTATTTCTACTTGATGGTGGTTATAAAATAGTGATACAAGTTTTAGACAGGCACTCGAGTTGTGTACCACCTTATACTCTTGTCAACTGAGTGTGGGTTCTGACTATTCCCAACCCTTGTAGTGCTTGTAATTATATGCTTTATGTTTTTTTGTTGTTGTTTGTTTATTTGCCTGCTTGTTGGTTTTTAAGATAGAGTCTCTTTATGGAGTTTTACCTGTCCTGGAACTTACTAGGTAGACCAGGCTGGTCTCTCTTTCCCCAGTGCTGGATGGAAGCCACGCCCCACCATGTCCAACTTGTCTGTCTGTCTGTCTGTCTGAAGTGGGATTTGATTGTGATTTTCATTTGCTTTTTCCTGTGCTATTTTCCACTGTTCAGGAACCCAAGGAAATGTCAGGTTAAATAATGGCATGATATCTGATTCAACACACAATAAAACGTAAAGCAACCAGACTCTAGACAGAACCCAGAACATTTATCTTCCAGTCTCCATCCATCCTTTAGTGGGAATGGAAAACGCCACCGTGAACTGAGCTGCCAGATGGATTTAAAATTGAAATATAGAGCCAGAGAGATGGCCCAGTAGTTGAGAGAACGTATTGCTTTTACAGAGGTTTCAGGTTTGGTCCTCACCAAGCATATGGTAGTTCACAACCATGCGTAACTCCAGTTCCAGAGAATCTGACATCCTCTTCTGACCTCTATGGATATCAAGCATAAACAAACATGCATGCAGAAAAACACTCATACATATAAAATAAAATAGTATTTTACTTTATGCTAAAATAGTGAAATATAAAGGCTAACTTCTAGGGCCTAGGGAGGTCTGGCAGCTAAAATCACTTGTTGCAGAAAGCATAGTCTGTTTCCAGTACCCATGAAACAGCTCACAAATGGCTGAATCCAGTTCCGGGTGATCCAGCACCCTCCTCTGGCAGAAAGCAGAAACATGGCACATTTACATATACTTAGGCAAAAAATTAATAGTAATTAGTTTAAATTAATTAAAACCAACAATAATATCAAATGTAATGGTAATTAATTAAAATTGGTTAGTGTTTATTAATGCTAATTAATAATGACATAAAGTTAAAATAAATATATCTTTATAGTAGTGACTTATGTCATAGAGATAATGAACTCTCAACATATTGTCTACACTCTATATACCTGGTGCTTTGTGACCATTATTTGGTTCAAAATGGCATGCTTGGCCCTCTTCTGAGATTTTCCTCTAGATTGGAAGTCCAGTGGGGTGGCTTAAGGGACATAGGGAAGAGTCGAAAGAGGGGTGATTCAGCAGGTAGGAAAGCCCTGTGAACAGGTGAAGAGGCCTGAGTTGGGATGAGTTCATGGTGGGTGGCCCCTTCCCAGGTGTCTGGCCTCAACATGGCTGCCCGATTTTCACTAGCAGGCTTTAAAAGGGTCATGGTGGCTGTACCAATAGTTGATGTTGAATTAGAAATTAAGAAATTTCTTTCACTCTGGAAAACCAGGAGAATTGTGGCGAGGCTAGACTCGACTGTCTTTTCTAATCATTTTGATCCTCAACCCAGAAGGTGTCTGCAGCCTCTGTAGTCTCCCTTCAGGCATCTCCTCTCACCTCAGAGATAAGAGTCAGAATAAAGGCAAGGCCAGCCGGGAGGATGGCTAGCTGAGAGATTCCTCAGAACAAAAGGTCCCAGGCTATCACCTCGTGCTCTACCTTTAGCATGTTGTGTATATGTGCACATGTGTATTTGCATACACGTGGAGATCAAAGGTCAGTCTCTGGGGTTTTCTTCAGTTGCTACCTACCCTGATATGTTTTTGTTTTTCTTTGCTTTGTTGTTTTGTTGTGTTGTGAAAGGATCTCACCAGAGCTCACAAATGCTTGTGGGCAGCAAAGGTTGGAACCTGCCTATTGCCTCCACCCCTCTTCCCAACCCTCAGGCCAGCATGGAGATTACAAATGCTGGCCTACTTGCCAAGCTGGGGGGTGAGTACTGGGCATAGAACTGGTGTCCTCCTGCTTACACAGAAGTGCTTTACCAACTACACCATCTCCAGGGCCTCTTTTTCCGTTCCTGTGAAGTCTTGAAAGGTACCTTAGAGGGTATAATTTTAAAGGTGAAGGAGGTTAAGCTTGCCTCAGAATTCAAATGTTCAGTTTCATCATCCCTTCTCTGTACCCACATCTATGCCTCACTTGGAGATAAGTGTAAGTGAAAGTTTGACTCTCCTCAAGAGTGCAAGACCCAGGAGCCCCTGGATCCTTCTAGTAGCTTAACCTTCACCAGTCCCTCAGCCCCTAGGTTGGAAATATTCAGAAAAACTATGGATGAAGAAAGCCAAGTCATCGTACTAAGGTTGCTAAAGAGGAGTGGAAGATCACCTAAAACTCATGGTTGAGTGACCCTTCCTGCCTTTCACAGGACAAGAATGGAATCACTAAGAGATTATCAAGGTCTCTCTCTCTTCTCTCTCTCTTCTCTCTCTCTTCTCTCTCTCTCTCTCTCTCTCTCTCTCTCTCTCTCTCTCTCTTTCTCTCTCTCTCTCCCCTTCTCCTTTTAACTGGAGGTTAACCCTGGGGCCTCTCTCTTTCATAATTATTGTACTATTGGGCTATATACCCATATTCCTTTGAATTTTGGTGTGAGACCATGTCTACCAGGTTTTCCCGGCTGGTCTTGTAAGACTCTCAGAGAGAATCTTCCCTCAGGAGGGAGATCCTCAAGCCCAATGACCAGACCGAGTCCACAGGCTGCAATCTGCAAGAGGATTTTTATTGATCAGGATACACAGGTATCTGTGGGCGTCCCAGTCAATTTGGAAGACTGGCGCGCCTAGCAGAACCAGGGACGGGTTTTTATAGTGTATTGGGAGCAGAAGCAGGCTTACAGAAGCAGATGCATGGTTACAGGGATGTGATTGGTGGAGTAAATGAGGCATACGTGTATGTTACCTATTTTGGCTATAATCATAACAGTGAGTTAGCAAAAAGTACATGGTGGTTGGGTCTCCCGGGGGGTCAGGGACTGTTTCTTTTTCCTGCCAGGTGGCCCATGGAGCAGTGCCCATAATTTAGTCTGGTTTCTGCATTTTGTTTTCTTTTCTGGGCTATTTTGTCTAAATGTTGGGTCAGCTTGTCCCACATATCTAAAAACTTACTTTTTACTTCTATAGTTGAGGGCCTTGGGCTTGTACAATTCCCTTTCTGGGAGGGGGTCTTTCAGTCTAAAGCTTGTGAGCCTCCTCTCTCAGCCTTGCCAAGAGCACTGTCTGCCGACGCACAGCTGAGATAGGTACCTTTACATAACATGAGGGGCATAGCACCAGAGTTTGAATTCTAGCTTGGCTATGGGCCAGCTAGGCATCTATCTCAGCTTCCAGTTCATTTACCAAATGAATAAAGAGAAACTAACAACCACTTCAAAAGAGTAAGTAAACTCATGGACTGAAAATGTAGTTCATTGATGGAGTGTGTGATACCTTGTCTCATGGGTGCAAGGCCCTGAGTTCGCTTCTAATGTTTCACCAGAGCAAAAAATTCTTGCTGGAATTTTTCTCCAGCTCCTAGATCTAAACTTTCAGCCACCTCAGGCAATGACATCTGGCACATCAAAAGGAGGGTTTCAAAGTAACAAGAGAAGAAGGAGACGCCATAGTAGCTGTCCCATGAATGTCCTTGTTGAAGACTAGAGATGGCAGAAGACAGTTCTCTTCCTGTTTCTCTGTCACTCCTAAGTGAGTCCTTCTGCCTACGTTGAAAAGCCCAGGGAAGAACTTGGACACCTTGATGTGGCCAATGGGACTGAGCAGCTCATTGGCCTTCCCATTCCTCACATTATGTTCTATCATAAGTGCTTTAAACATCCCCAGACTAGCAGCTTGATGATACCCTATTTCCTGGGACCACTCCTGATATACAAGAGCCCTATGTACCTGTATTTGTGCACCCCCCCTCGCCCATCCTTTTTACTTGCCTCTTAATACATCCTTTGCAGTCCATGAATTTCATTGTTTGGAATCCATGAGATAAGAACTTGAAAGCTGAGTCTGAGCAGCTTTGGAGGCCATTGAGTTTCTGGAATTCTTAGCTCCCTAAGAAAAGATCCATTCTCAAAACACCCCCAATGTTTCCATATCACAAAGTTTTATGAAACGATAAACACAGAATTTCTGAGCTTCTATTTCTTTCTTTTATTGTGCCTTGGGGACATCACAAATGTTCCAACCACTTGCAGTCATAAAGTACGGAATAAAGATTAGATTTAAAAAAAAGAAAAGGACTGGTCATGCTGACTTCAGTCTGCCTAGGAACAGGGAAGGCCTAGAGCTCTCTTGCTCTTGTTACATCCCAGAACCCTACATGGCTTTTTGGCACATAGGAGCCAACTGACAGGCCTTGATGGATGAGTATATTTAGTCAAGTCAAAGCTATCTACCAGCTTCCTAGTTCCACTCATACTAACCAGCCTGAGCTTTGAGTAGCCATGTATGTATAGGTCCTGCTAGATGGAAATGAGCCCTTTCAGTGTCAACCCCTTTGCCAAGGACCAAGCCCATTACCCAGTTCTGGACAATGAGACATAAGGGCAACTTTCTACTAGCTTTGGTGAGATAGTTCACTTTTGTACAAGGTTATATCTGGGAGAAATCCCCTTTAGCCACCCGCCCCTTCCTTGCCTGTGATGCATTGTGTGAATGCCCAGCTGAGCTGTGGCAGCCATTTTGCAACCATGAAGCAAAAGCCAAGAAAGTCATAAAATCATAGCTCAACCCATTGAAGCTAATAAACCAAACCTGGAACGGCTTTATTCCCAATCTTCTAGTTACATGGAATCAATCCAGTCTTAACTAACTTGCTACTAATTTTGTATCGTCTTCCTTGCAGCTGAATACAATCACATGAAGACAATGAACATTTTACTCATTAATAAGGGTCTTCCATTATGTTATATAAAAATGGGTAGATCTTATTAGAATATATATATATATACATATATATATATGTATATATATATATATATATATATTAGATCCTGGTTTTTACCTGTGTGTGTATGCATGTGTGCATGAATGTTTATGTGGGTGGGCACATGTGTACCTATATGTGTGAAGGTCAAAGGTTAATGTTGAGTCTCTTTCTCATCTTTCTGTACCTTATTTTTGGAAGCAGCAGGGTCTCTGCCTGAACCCAGAGATCACTGATCCATTTTATCTAGCTCTTGGGTTTGGCCCCAGTATCCCTCTTCCTGCCTACCAAGCACTGCTATTGTAGGCAGCCTTTCTGTGGTTGCTGGGGCTCTGAACTCTGCTCTTCATGCCTGTGCAGAAAGCAGGATGATGCACTAGGCCATCTCCCAGCCCAGCTTTTACTTACTTTAATGGGAGTCTTTCATAATAAGTGGTCATTATCTCATCTCTCAGATTTTTCTTAGCATTTTATCGATCATTTCTTTGAGCAAAATCATTTGGGAGCACTAAGAACACAAAACCTTGCAACTTCAGGCCAAGCCGTAACCTGATTAATCAACATTACTGTCTAGGGCAAAGCTACCTTTGTCAGAACACTGGTTTGCAAGCACTGATGCTTTCAGAACTCCTGATGGCCAGGGCTCCCCATGTCAATTAGATTTGAACCTCAGAGGAAAAGCCACACAATGGTACTCTTTTAAGTCCCCCAGATGATTGTAACCAACTATGAAAATCAATACCTTCAACCAGGATTTCTAGAACTGGAATACTAAAGATCTTACAAGTGACAATAAAGGTTTGTGATCCAATGAGATTAGAGTAAGGCTTATGATTCTGCCTTCCAAGGAGATGATTTGAGCCCCACATTTTGTTGACAGGAAGGTTCTAGAATTTAGATCTGATAGTAGTCTATTCCACTGAATCACAGCAACTTCAGAGTCATTCCACCCTACAAACCCAATTCCCTCCATCTGATGAACCCCAGTCCTCTGCCTGCTGTTCCCTAAATTACAATGGCAGCCAGAGGGTTCCCAAATTTTCATCAGAGGGAATTCAATCCCTTGTACCCAGAGTTCCCAAATCTGTTTACCTGAAAACACCCCTCAGACCCAACATGGTCAGTCAGAACAGAAGAATCAGGGGTGCTTGTCTCTGACCTCTAGTGTAGTCATAGACTAAACAGTCATCAATGTTTGCCCAGGACAAGTCAGAGGATGCTTTCCCAGCATACTGGGTTTAGGAATTTTGAAACTGGAAAACCTAGGTAAACCTAGACACATTAGTCCCAAAGTTAGGAGGCTAAGAGAGTCACAGAGCACCCTGGCCATGCATTTTCACACTCCAGTTCTCTCTGGAAGCAGCAGTGCATCATGGGTCAGAAAGTGCTGAGAGAGATGGCATGGTATGTATAGTTAGGAAAGGAATTATTGCGGTGGGTGACCACATAATAAGAGCATAATGGACTAGTGGGTTTAGGTGGACATGGGATGGGGGTGAGGAGGCTGGCAATTGCAAGGCAGATCTTATAACTTGAAAAATGTTTAAGAATAAAGTTAATGACACTTCCAGACTCGAGTTTAGAGGACAAAGTTCAAATCAATGTTCAGCATCAGCCTGCTTTTTGTCTGGCCCAGAGCAATGCATCTCCCCCTTTATTGGCCTCGGTTTCTCTAGCTGAGAATGAAGGTTTGAAGGGAAAGCAGTATAAGGGTCCCTGGCCCAGCTACTATATTTCCAATATGGATAATGTGCACCAGTCCAGAACAGAGCCTTTTCGCTTGCACCAACCTTCTGTTCCATGAGTAATTGTCTGTGCTCTCCAGGCTTCTTCAATACAGCACTAGCATTCCTTTTACTTGAGAACAGTTCCCCCTGCTGTCCTCTGATGCTCAGAGCAATGAGAACTCCAGACATCCCCCCGCCCCCTTTTAAAGACTGTAGCAGGTTTACAAAGCTAAATGAAACTCTATTTACAGATTCTGTCCTACGGTTTCAAGTGGTTTCCTCCTTCTGCTCTTGTGTCCACCCAGGGAGCCCACTTCTCAACTTAGAGAGTCTCCCCAGCCAGCCGTTGCAGAATTCCTGTTAACCCTTCATTAAGCCTGCTGACAGCTGGCTTCAGCTCTTTGTAAGTTACTTCCTCACATTGCTATTTAAATGTGTCCCACCTGGCTTCATTAAGGCTCCTGCCGGGTTCTCCTCTGCTGCTTTCTCTGTAAATGCAAATTCGGTTCTGAGTCAATAACACGGGGACAAGGAAGACTGAGCGGCAAACAGGGTGAGACGCAGTCAATACATTCAAACTGCAAGTGACCCCAGTAAACTAAAGTCCATTTGGGTCCAATGAGGGTCAAGGCTGGGGAGGCAGTGCATGAAGCCATAAACTAAAGTCTTCACTGGGAAGCTTGAGGACTGGGTAAACCCAGCACTTGAGAAATGGAGGCAGGAAAGTCAGAGCTCCAAAAACATCTTCCCTACATAACAAGTTCAAAGCCAACATGGAACACACTAGAACCTATCTAGAAAAAGCAAAGCAAAACAAAAAGACAATGGGGTCCTCCAGGCTTGGTTCAAGGCCTGGCTCTGCTGCTGGAGGTTGGACTATGTGACCTTTACCGAGTTCTTTCACGTCTATGCTCCAGTTTTCTGAGCTCAGAATGAGGGAATGTAAGGGTCCAAGATTCATCGAGAAATGATAACCTGGACTCAAATAGTATGTAAACACAAAGTGTTTGATTCTGCAGAAATCCAACATGCTGGGGTCTACCATCCACAAGGATGGTATTTAAATCTTTTAAACACCAATTTAAAGCACATTGGGGAAGTCCAGGGAGGGGTAGGTGACTTCTGTTTTAATCTGTTCTTTCTATCTCTAAGGACTTTCCAGAACTGCCCAGGCTGAGGCCTGGGCAGGGCTGGAAGCTGTTGCTGGACAAGTCTGGAAACTGCTGTTGACCTATTATCCTTGCCTCAGACCAGGTGGTAAGGCAGCTTCTGAGGCCTGTACTAGACTGAACTTGCCCAGTTCTTGGAATCAGAGATTTAGGCCTACTCTCCTGAACTGCCAATTTGAAGCCTGACATAGAGTCAGCCCATCTCAGGATAACAAGCCTGCCACCCTAAACTGCTTCCAGATTCAATGACTGCTTTGAAATCCTTAGCTGAGTGTCTGGAATGCAGTTCAGATATCTAACAATTGTGTTACCTATTTCATTCCAAGGTCAAGGTTGAAAAACTAGGTTGCTATAGATCTTATGGCTATATTGTGGCCTTCCCCTATACACATCAACGGTAAGAGCCACCTCGAATCAAAGTCTTTCCTTGTGGAAATGGGAAGCAACAGCATTCCAGTCTGTTGTCTCATTCAGACTTTAAACACCTTAATAATATCTCCTCTCTCTCTCTCTCTCTCTCTCTCTCTCTCTCTCTCTCTCTCTCTGTGTGTGTGTGTGTGTGTGTGTGTGAGAGAGAGAGAGAGAGAGTGTGTGTGTGTGTGTGTGTGTTCTAGCACAAACTAGCTACTAGAAGATTGATTGCACACAGTTACCGGTTCATCCCAAAGAGAATGAAACAAACTGTACCAACTGTTAGGGTTCCTGGTTCGATCCCGGGTTTCGGCACCAATGTTAGGTTTTAAATCTCAGCCTGTGCCAGGACAGAAAACACCAAGCCATCATGGTTTCACGGGGAGAGGTTTAATGAGAGAAGAGTAGAAGAGTGGAAAGGTGGCCAGCCATGGGCACGTGGGGGGAGTGGGGGTGGGGAAGGGGGCAAAAGCATCTAAGAACAAGAGCAAGAGGGGGTTAAGAGGGGAGGAGGAGAGGAGTAAGAGGGGGAGGAGGGGACAAGCAGCCCTTTATATAGTGTCAGGCACAGCTGGCTGTTGCCAGGCAACCATGGGGCGAAGCATACCTGGCTGTTTCCTATTTCCGGGTAGCTGTGGGGGTGGAGCTTAGACAGAATACCAACACCAACAGCCCCCTCTAATCCAGGCCTTCTAGTATACTTAAGCAACACTAGATATGGATATGTAACCCAGAGCCTTGTCCAGGCTAGTCACACGTTCTACCACTGAGCTACATCCCCAGCTTGTTTATAAAGTAACTCACCATTTAATAAACCCAGTCTAAAGATGGCTTCCTCGTCTTAACCCACAGCCATGTGTTTGCTCGCATGAGGCCTATTTAACTAAATGAATTTTTATATTTTTAATCAGACATACGCACATACTTGTTTACCATTGCCTTAAATTCCTCTACTCTAATGCCTAGCTGCTAAAGTCATCAGTTTGTCATCTACCCCAGGAAGAACTTCTTCTATGTGGATTTAAGAGCTGAAAGTCAGGAGCCAGGAACCTTTGGCTGGTACTGAGGAGAAACATCCTGGAGAAAACAGCAGGGAAAAGGGGATAGCTCGTGGGGTCCTGGTAGCAAACTACTTCAAAAGCCAGGTGGATCATCTGAGAGGGGACTCCCCATGACTGCTGATTCAGGAAGCCCCTAACCTCTGTTCATCCTAGGTTGCCACCCCTCTGAAAGAGGGAGACCCCACCTGATGGGCACTATTACTGTGTAAGAACTTGCTAACCCACAGGTCCCAGGCTTTCCCTTACAGTTTCTGGTTCAGCAGGTACAGAATGAGGACAAGAATTCACAGGTCTAACAAGCTCAGCAGAAGTAGTGACTGCTGGTCTGAAGTACTTAGACAAAATTAGTCAGGCTGGCACAGGGGTAGATGCTACTCTCTCCTTAAAGAATGGAATCCACCTCTGGTGGAGACAAGCTTTTGCCTTCTCCCAGGACAGCTGGTCCTGTTAGGTTAGTCAATCACCTGTCAGAGAGACCACCCTTTAGGAAGGCAGGTTTGTCTTAAGCCTCCCTAAGGAGAAATGAAGAAAAGTAACCTTTTGGATGAGCTTTTTTTTTCTCCTTCCCAGAATTCCCCTGCCCTCTGTCACTTATAAAGATGCAGCCAGGTAGCTCCCTAAGTCTGCTCACTTATCTGAATTACTCAAAAAGCGTAACATTGTCTTTGTGTCTTTCTATCTCTGTCCTTAACCCCATTTCCCTACTGCTTTAGGTTTCTTTCTTTTTTCCTCTCTCTTTCTTTTTTTCATTAATTTGTTTATTTATTCACTTTATATCTTGATTGCAGTCCATCCCCCTGTCCTCTTGGTTCCCCTTTACACACACACACACACACACACACACACACACACACACACACACACAGTCCCTACCCCCTTCCCCTCTCCCCATCTCCTCTGAGAAGGGGGAGGCCCTCCCTGGGAATCAGCCAACCCTGGCACAAGTCACTGAAGGACTAGGTACATTCTCTCCAATTGAGACCAGACAAGGTGGTCCATCTCCCCACGTGGCTGTTTGCCCATCACGTGGCTGACTTGCACACAGGCCTAACTCAAAGGTCTTTGCTTTGTCTCTTCATCCTCACTCTCTTCTTCCTACAGGCAGCCATGGAGATTTATAACTCTCCTGCTTTAGAATTTGAGAGCTTGTTTGCTTGCTTGTTTGTTTGTTTGTTTGTTTGTTTTGAGACAAACTCTCACTATGTAGTTCTGGCTGCCCTCAAACTTACTATATAGACCAGGCTGGCCTCTGATTCACAAAGACCCACCTGCTTTTGCTTGCTCATGTCTGGGATTACCAGGTCTAGTAAGTTTTTATTATTAAAACAACAACAACAACAACAAAAAACCTCCAATGAAATTGTTTTCATGCTTCCTTTTGAGTCCATTTTTAAAAATTCTTTTATTAAGCACACTAAGAACTCTAAGACTCCAATTTTCCCAGCAACATGTGGCAACTCTAGGGGATCATTCCAAAATTCTGGAAATAGCTCTGGTTGCACTCCTTTGGGTCCTTAAAAAAATATTCAGATGCTCAACTCATACCCGGGACTAACCACAAAAGAATCTCTATAGGACTAGAACCCAGAGATTCCTATTTTTAAAAGTCCTCATTTGACTGCAGAATTCTCCTAAGGTTGGGGGTTCCTCCAGTCAAGACTTCTGGAGGTCATAACTACATGTAAAACGCAATGGATGTTCATAAAAGTATTGCTCAGTCTGACCCAGGAATCTTGAGAGCAATATTGGAGAATGATTGACAATAGTCATTGAGCAAAATTAAATACTGTTTAGAACCTTCCTCCTGTCTTTCTTCTAGTCAGACTTAAGTTGTTAACTGCTGGTGGGAGTGGCTTAGAAGATGGACAGGGAGTGGGAGTGGGAGCTAAGATGGGAAGAGGGCTTCCATAGGCTCATATGGTACTACAACTGATTACCTATTAAGACATCTGGTCAACCTCTACTTTTCCAAGTGACAATACTATGTTCCTGAACTTGACTCTAGTACGCCTTAGTTTCTAAATGACAAGACTTCCGAAGCTTACACTAGCCTCAGGATGAGTAAAAGAGAAGAGAAGTAGCTGCTGCTCTGTAGCTAATGGTTCCCATCCTTCCTGCTCCATACAATAGGATGAACTGCGCTCCTCTATGTCTGTGAGAGGGCTGGGAGTGGGTTCTTCCCAATCAAATCATGCCATGTCAACTAACAGGGTAATAGATCTCTAGGCTATACCATGAGGGCTATTTTGTTTGCCTTTTTTGTGTCTATATGTTTTATTTTATTACGTTGTGTACATGTATATAATATGAGAAGGTACACGCTATGGCACATATTTGGAAAACTTGCAAGAACAGGACCTCTCCTTCCACTATGGGGGTCCGAGAGATTAAACTTAAAGTCATCAAGTTTGGCAGCAAGTTCCGTTTTCCAGCTGATCCATCTCACAGTCTCTGTTGCCTCTTAAAGGTGCTGTTAAGGGAGTGGAAATACAAAAGTGAGTTAGCTATGGGACTGGAGGCTTATTCCTTTAATGATACTGTTGCCCTGAGCATAAGGATAATGTCTGAGAATGTCTTTCAGATCTAGTTAGCTTCCCATAGCAAGCAGTCAGAGTATCCTTGCTCAGACATATGCTTTCTTACATTCATTTATTCAACAGCCATCTCTCTCAGGGTTCATGGTACTAGTAATTATTAAAGTTTTAAAACAAATGTGTTCTTCCTACACTGCAGGAAAATGAATTATACTTAGAGGAATTTACTTGGATAGCTTCAGTGTGCACAATCCTTGTCATTGACACCCTTGCTCTGATGGACACTTGACTGCTTCTAAAACCCAATCTCTCTGGCAAGAGTTCAGACAGCACTATGGTCAGCTTTAAAGATACTTGAATATAATGAGAAGTTAATATCATAACAAAACAAACAAACAAAAAAACTTAGATACCAAGAAGACAGACAGGTTAAATGAGCTCTGTGTAAATTGGGTTCAGCTACCACCAACAAAACGGATGCTGGCTGAAAAGAGATTTTTACATTGGCTATTTCTAACTCCTTCTACTGCTGGGAGACTAAAGGGGCTCCCAGGGCTGTGGCAAAGGGTTCACCATCACTGACAGTGTTCAAGCCCAGTGTGAAAGGTCATCTAGCCAGAAAACTACAGAGATGACTAAAGCACTAGGCAGGGAAGATGTGTCTCTAGAGCACCTTCATGTGAGAAGATACAACGAGGCAGGACCCACAGCATCGGTAAACAGAGTGAGACTTTAAAAGAAAGTTACAGTTCCCCAAACTTATTTTGACAATTCAAGTGCTGTCCCTTATGCTTAATCCTAAGTAAATGTGTCAAGTCAGAGAGTGAAGATCCCGTCTTCATCATCCCTCCCTTGTGACATGTCATTGAGGACACTCTTACTATCTTCGGTGTTGTCTGGCCTGTAAAATGAAAAGAAGGCAGATTAAAAAAAAAAACAAAAAAAGCAAGATCACTGGACCTGGTAAGCTATACCACCACTAACCTAGGCTAAACACACAGACTTCATCCTGCCCAAGCCTCCTATTCTATAAGTGGGGAAACTGAGGCTATAGAGCACATAGGGCTTTGCCAACCTTTACAATAAAGAGATTGCACCTGGTTTGAAAGCATGAAATCAAGATCTAAATCCATTGATAAACTGAGACATCATCCCCAGCTTTGAACTCAGGATCACTTGGTAGGGCCTCAGATTCCCCACCTAATATTGGTTCCTGGTTAATAAACAATGTGGTATCGATGCAATTAATTATTACAGAGACTTTTTACCAAGTCTTTTCATTTCTTTCCCCTAAAAGCTATAAACAGAACAGATATTCAAAATCTAATTCCAGACATTCTTCATAGACTCTTGCAAAATCAAAGCAAGCCATGAAACATGCTCGTCTATGAGGCAAAGGAACCAAACCCCAGGAATAATATTGCAAACACTTTATTTAGTTTCCAGCTTTATAGCTTTTCTCAGGGACTCCACATAAACAATGTGCTGTTAAAATGAGCCACTCAGTGCTGAACCAGCTTTAAGCACAGAATGCAACGGCATGCCTCATCTTCTTCTACATGCTATACTTCCACTACTGCTCCCTGCCTTCCTCAGTACACATATGTAGTGTTAACTGAGACAGAGGTTAATGGGAGTTAAATCTCTTTTTCTGCCTGTAGTGCCATGTCTCTCCAACCCGGTGTTTAATCAGAACACAAGCACAAGTCATTAAACCACTGAGTAGTATCTAATCCTGTGTAACAGGCTGTATAATCAACACAACAATCGGTTGTGCAAGATGAATTACCTCCTGTGTCTCCGCAAACAATTGGCTTCTGCGACTTTTCCTGAAAAGACAAGGCCTTGATGTGAGTGAGCAGAGCTGCTTTGTGAACTGCAGGGAGAAGCCCATCCCCTTACACATAAAGTAAACTAGCATGGGCAAAGACAGTCTCTCTTTCCCCTGGTTGATATTTGCTGCTTTTGGCCCTCAATCCAACCAGTTCATGTCAAAGCTGCTCCCGTGTTATTGATTGTGGTGTAAAGCTGTTAAAATTTTAATACACTTTTATTTTTAAATGTTTTCCCATAAAAAGTATTTTGATCATTTTCTTTCTATCTCCCAAATCCTACCAGATTTTCCCTAACCCCCAACCACCCAACTTCATCTTCTCTCTCTTTTCTCTCTCCTCTCTCTCTCCCTCCCTCCCTCCTTCTCCCATCTCTTTAAAAAACACAGAAAACAATAACAAAAATGAAAATCAAAACAGACAAACACTAAAAAGAGAAAATCAAAAAGCAATAAGACAAAAAATATAAACAAAACAAAGAGTATGCACACATGCACACATACACATGTACACACACGCACACACGCACACACCATACACACAAACAAGCAAAACACTTTTGTGTTGGCCAACTATTCCCCAGGCATGGGGCCTGCCTTAGAGCATGGTTGCTCTATCCAGTGACACTCCGTTGGAGAAAACAGATTTGCCCAGCACGTATCAGTTGCAATAGCTTCTGGGTTAGGAGTGGGACTCTGTGTGTATTGCCCTTCTCAGGGTAGGGATGTTGTGCAGCTTGAATTTGTCCAGGCCTTGAGCATGCAGTGTACAGGCTCTGTGCAGTCTGTCATGGTCTCTGTGATTTCATAGGGTGTTAGGCCTGTTGTGTCTGAAATACTCTGTTTCCTTGGAGTTACCCACTTCCTCTGGCTCTTATAACCTTTCCTTCCCAATAGATCCCTGAGCCCTGAGGGGAGGGGTTGGATAAAATCCCATTGAAGACTGAATGCTCCAGAGTCTCACTTTGC
Organism: Rattus norvegicus; assembly: GCF_021556685.1. Lineage (NCBI taxonomy): Eukaryota > Metazoa > Chordata > Mammalia > Rodentia > Muridae > Rattus > Rattus norvegicus. The sequence goes on along the minus strand of NC_141543.1, from coordinate 37,177,004 downwards.
ACATTGTCCAGTTGTGGGTCTCCTTGTTATTTACCATTTGCTACAAGAAGAGCCTCTCTGATGTGGGTTGAACAACGCTTTGAGTTACTTAGTAGCACAGATTCAAGTTATCGGACTTTGTGTGTACGCATGCATCTCTGTGAATATTCATATTTGTACTGAACTTTATGTGTGTGCAGGTATCTGGACATATCTATGTACAAGCATGTGGAAGCCTGAAGTTAACTTTGAGCATTGTTCCTCAGGCTCTGCCTACCATGTTCTGTGAGAAGGAATCTGTTACTGGCCTAGAACTTGCTAATGAGCTAAGCTGGCTGGTTGGAAGGCCCTAGAGATCCACCACCAGCCCCTGGCTCCCCAGCACTGAGATTACAAGCAAACGCCACAATGCATGGGTTCTGAGACTCAAATTCGAGTCCTCATGCTTCAGTGACAAGCACTTTACTGATTAACTTACCTCCCTAGCACCTCATTCAAGTTTTAAAGCATGTTTTGTGATATGTACCCAGAATCATTCAAAACAGCATGGATGACTTCACATGAGTGCTAACAGCAAGCCTCTAGAAAGTTCTAGATAGCGTTTGCAGCACTCTCCAAGGACAGGTTCAATAGAGAATAATCTCATCTCATGGCTGGCTGCCATAAAGCATCAATTTCCCTCTGTTTTACAACAGCCGTGGGTACCTGCCGTGTGCCTGGGTTTTATAAGAAAACCATAATGCTTATTTTATAGCTCCATTTTGCAGTGGTTATAGTTTTCTGTTTGTGTTTTGAAGTTGAGAAAGTGTAAATCATAGGTCAACTTCAGAATTTTCGTAAAAAACTTTAGGCCCTGTCCCCTGAAAAGTACAGGCATGGATGCGTGACGCGTTGGCAAACCAGTTCTCAGGATTCTCTCGCCTGAAGGCCATCTGCGGTCCCTAAGCAAGCCTGCTTTAAAAGTACATATGCCAGCAAGATTGCTCGTGGTTTTACTCCTGTAACACTTCTTGAAAATATAAGATAGGGACCTATGGGTGCTTCTAACTGTAAGAAAGGAGTAACAGGGCAGGAGAGATTGCTCAGTGGTTAGGAGCACAGGATGTTCTTCCAGCAGATCCAGGTTCAGTTCCTAGCACCACATGATAGTTCCTATCTGTCAGTCACTCCAGTTACAGATCTTATGCCTTTTTCTGGTTTCCAAGGATACCAGGCACACATGTGATGCGCAGACATATATGCAGGCAAAACACACACAGATAAATAAATACATACATACATACATACATACACACACACAGAAAAACAAATCAATAAATAAATAAATAATTTTTAAAAGTGAGTATACAGCCATAGTGACATGCACTTTTAATCCCAGCACTCCAGAGGCAGAGGCAGGTGGATTTCTGAATTTGAGGCCAGCTTGATCCACAAAGTGAGTTCCAGGACAGCCAGGGCTCCACAGAGAAACCCTGTCTTGGTGGAAAAAGTAGATGAAGAAAAGAAAAGGGAGCAGGCCCTTCTACACAAGGCAGTAACAAAGACAAAACAAATCAGGCACAACTTGTGCAAGCATCTGCGCCCTATCAGTGAATGTCCTCTAGGTCTCATTTTTCATCATCAAGGTGTCAGCCTTACCAAGAGGACAATACACAAAGCCTTTTGGTGGTGACTTACCTGTCGCCCCCACAGCTCAGGTGAGGACAGTGAGAGAACTGATCCCTTGGGAGACAAAAGGAAAGAGGGGGAAACAGAAATACCCCTCCTCCCAGGACACTCCTGAGTCACCTCAGCTCTGTCATCCACCCACAAATGCCATCCCTGCAGGCCAGTTATATCTGGCCCTGCCCACCTTACCTCGAAGGAGAAACGCCAGAAACAATAACACCATCAGCACAAACCCCACACAGCAGGCGATGATCAAGATGTTGGTCTGTCTGTCCTCAATCTGCCAAGACACGGACAAAGTGACTGACCTCTGGCTGCTCAGTACTATCATTTCTGAAAGGTAACTTGGAACACATCTCATCTCACGAATGCCTGACAATCACCACAATGTCGTTTTATCTCATGCTATTCTGCCTGATGTATCTCCAAGTCAAAACAAACAGAGTTCTAAATCAGGTTTAATTTTTCCCCTAAAAGCCCAAAGCATTTTGCCCACATCCCTAGATCATCCAAGTCTCAGACATCAGGTATGTTTGGCTATTACACTAAGAGATCAAATGACTAAAAACTAATAACCACGCTGTGAGCTGTGATTTCCACTGCCCAGTCTCTTTGCTGGGCACAGCCCGACACCTTTGGGCTCTCCTTAGACCTGAGTATTTCTTTCCACAGCTGACTTCAGTTTCCAGAGAAAACGAGTAAAGAGGAAGAAGAAGCTGAATTTCGAATTTTCTATCAGGGTAGTCCTGAAGGTACAGCTTGGAAGCCCAGTACATCGAAGTATGCGGGAGACTTGATTTGTCCTTTTCAGTGTTCTCTCATGAACACAACAGTGCAGTTTCCCAGGGGGAACAAATACGTGGTAGCACCAGGCATCCTCACTCGTGGTTCACCACACAGAACACAAGAGCAGGGATGAGATCCATCCCTGTCTCCTTGTGATGGTTCATCTTGCCAGCTTCACCACAGTGAAGAGCATCTGGGAGATTGGAGATGCACACCTCGGGGCAAGTCCACAAAAATGTTTCCAAGCAGATTAACTAAGTCGGGCAAACCTGTTCTGACTGTGGACTGCACCATCAGTAGGTTGGGGAGCTAGATGAAACGGAAGGGGGAAAAAGCCAAGAACACAGACACTCGCTCTTCTTATTAGCTCTCTTTCCTTCTCCCTTCTTTTTTCTCTGTCTCCTGGCTGAGAAAGATATGAGCTGCTCAGCTCCACCACACCCTCCATGGGATGATGAAAGAAAGCAACTAAACCTTGAGCAAAATAATCCTTTCATCCTGTACGTTCTTTCTTTTTTGCATTCTGTCTGTCAGAGCACCAACAACAACAAAAACCTAACTGTCTTAGTTTCTTCTCTTGTCCCTCTAATATATATATATATATATATATATATATATATATATATATATATATATATATATTGACAAAAGCGTCTTAAGGGGGAAAGGGTTTATTGTGGCGCACAGTTCAGGGTACTGTCCATCACAATGGTGGAGTCAGGGTGGCAGGAGCCTGAAGCAGCTGCTCACATAACATCTATACTCAGGAAGCAGAGAGCAGAGCATGCATGCTGCCCCTCTGCTCCCTTTCTCCCCTTACACAGCCCCAGGCTATGACAGGAAATGATGCCACAGTGGGTGGGTCTCCCACTCGATCAAGATCATCCTCAACAGGTATAACCAGAAACTTGCCTCACAGGCGATCCTGGATTTTGTCAAGTTGACAATTCTCTAGAAGCATCACCGTAACCAAACACTACCATCAAGCAAGTACAAATGAGATTTGCCAAAGTGTCAGTGCCATTCTTCCCACTAATTTTATTTTCATTTGGAAAGAAATTGTGAGTTTTTATGAAAACATACGCTATTTGTGCGACTATGTCAGGAGTTTGCTATCTTTGGTTATAAAATTAATACTTTCTTTTAAAGTAAAATATTCTCAATGTTAAGTTTAAGGAATTTAAAGGGCAATTGACATCACAATGCTTAGTGCACTGAGCCAGGCACTTGGGTATCCTATGAGGCCATTCCCACTTCCTCTGGGGCAGCCAAGCTGTTTCCTTTCTTTCTTCCTGTGTCATTCTGTAGCACACAGAAACCCAGAATCTGGTGGAAGCGGAACCAAGGACATGACTGTCTCCAAGGAAAGACTGCTTTCACAGACATCTGTCATGCCTAATGTTTTTCCTTGGAGCTACTTTAACCCTTTTTGCAATAAACATAAATAAAAGGAAACCTCAAAATACAAGGGCAATGGCGGAAGCAGGTGTCGGCACCGAAGTCACATCAATGATGCTGGACTTCACATAAGGCACACATGATGATTTTGTATGTATGCGTAAATATTTTTCTTCTTCTTTCAAAAAATCTATGCTGTGTATGTCAAAGCAACAATCAATAGTACTTCTGCCAAGAGTACAGATTCACAAGACTTTGACCACTACATAATACTTACCATGCCTTTTGTCACTTAGCAATGTGCCATCCCCCCAAGTGCATCTGTGAAAACTTCTACTGGGGATTATTTTTTTGGCTCCTATTACATCTTTTTTTATATATAAAAATATATAAAAATATATAAATGCCATTCTGTTATAAGGAGCTCACAGATAAAGGTATAACATATCTAGATTAGCAAAGCCACCCAAACACTTTGTCCCAAGCTCTATACTCCTGAATGAATTTTTAAAGTTAGAGTAAATATTCTCTAGCTCTGTATCTTCACTGTGGATTTTACACTTTTTTTTTATTAACTTGAGTAATTCTTATTTACATTTATTCCCTTTCCCGGTTTCCGGGCCAACATCCCCCTAACCCTCCCCCTCCCCTTCTTTATGGGTGTTCCCCTCCCCATCCTCCCCCCATTACCGCCCTCCCCCCAGCAATCATGTTCACTGGGGGTTCAGTCTTGGCAGGACCAAGGGTTTCCCCTTCCACTGGTGCTCTTACTGCTACTCATTGCTACCTATGTGGTTGGAGCCCAGGGTCACTCCATGTATAGTCTTTCGGTAGTGGCTTAGTCCCTGGAAGCTCTGGTTGCTTGGCATTGTTGTTCATATGGGGTCTCAAGCCCCTTCAAGCTCTTCCAGTTCTTTCTCTGATCAGGGATTTTTTTTTTAATCCAAAGCCAAACACTTCCAATACATCTCAGATTTTTTACCTTATATAATTCACCTGTCTTCTTAGAAGACTCTCTCCTCGTCGTTGCTGTTAATGCTGGGAAGGTAAAGATGGGAAAAGTTAGCTTTCCTGTAAGAAGATTAGAAGCACCCCCTGAAACAGGTATCCAAAGCCACTTGCTCACCAGATAATGTATTTAATTGTGTAACATCATCTTTCTCTTCATATATGTGATTTATGCAAAGTTGCTTCCATATCCTTCTACTGCTCCTCTCCAGCACGACTCCATAGCAACAGAGCATCTCCACTTTACACATGGGTGAAAGACGCCCAGAGAACAAGCATTTGACTTTGAGCTCTCTCTCTCTCTCTCTCTCTCTCTCTCTCTCTCTCTCTCTCTCTCTCTCTCTCTCTTTCTCTCTCTCTGTCTCCTATTTTCAAACATTATCACAACTTTAAAAAAATATTTATTTTTATCTTATGTGCATGTATGAATGCCTGCCTATATGTATGTGTGCAGCATCTGTGTCTGGATCCCACAGAGACCAGAAGAAGGTGCCAGATCCCCTATAAACTGGAGTCCAGGCAGTTTTGAGCTCCCTGATGTGGGTGCTGGGGACCAAACCTGGGTCCTCTGCAAGAGCATCAAGTGGTTTTAACCACTGGGTCATCTCTTCAAACCCTAAAACTTTTTAAAACTCACACCTTATTTAGTGTGTGCGCCTGGGAGGAAGGGAGGTATGCTTGCACACATGCACACATGCAAACCTGCTTGCTTGAGTACCCAGGTGCATGTGAAGGTTAGAGGACAACATATGGGACTCACTTCTCTCCCTTCACCATGTTGGTCCTGAGGATCCAGCTCAGGTTCTCCGGGTTAGTAGTAAGTGCTTTTACCCGCTAAGCCATCTCAACAAACCTGGCTCTGATTTTTTTCTAGAAGCCTCAGCAATGTGTTGCAGATTCTTATCCAGCAAAGAAAACTACCGATCATTCAGTTAACAAATATCTTTTGAGAACTTCTGATTAGCCATCCTGCTAGCTATACTCTAGACCGCTGGGAATTTACCGTATAACGTTTAAAAAAAATCAGTCTTAAACAATAACATAGCAACATTTCAGTAAGTGATGAACTCCATACCCAACAATGGTACCATGAGTCATTATGGAGTCAAAAGATTCTATCGTCTAATATGTCTTGGCAGGCACAATGTCCCTGTTCACACATCTGTCGCCGCTGCTGTAAACCTAATGCACTACCGAGTGCATGACTGCCGTGGGGTCATCCACTGCCCTATGCCTTTTAGTGTTGCTTTAGAACATAGGCTATCTACATAGAGAAATACGCTAACTGTAATACAACACACCCCGTCTCTCCAGCAGCAGATTCATACATCTTGTGCTCACCGTGTCTCTTGATCGCATCACTTTCTCCTAATGGGTTTGATTTGGTATCCTCTTTCCTTTCTCATGGATTGCACTATGTGTAGTGTGTGTATTTGTTTCTCTTTGTGTGCGTGTGTGTGTCTGCATTATTTATATATGTGTGTATATTATATGTGTGTAAATATATATAGATATATAGATATAATTTATGTGTCACATAAATTGCTGACATACAAGCAACTGTGAAGATGAAACTTTGGAGACAGGAATAGCCCAGGACTAGCATGTAGGATCTAGCTGTGGAGAGATTTATTTTAACATGATAAGACTCCACAGGGCCCTCAGGCCATTACTAGGAATTTTATGCTGCATAGGAGCCTACAGGAGGACAAGGGAATAGCCCAGAGGCGTTTGCTTATAGGCCATTCCACTAGGCTCCTCCCAGAGACCAAGCAATTGATTACATTATCACTTGCCAACCTTACCTAGTACGGGGTGCAGGTAGTGTATAAAAGGACTGCCTGGCCTCTCTCTCCTTCTCTCCCTCCCTCCCTCTCTCCCTCTCTCTCTGTTCCCACAGCCATCCTCTCTTTCCTTTTTTCAGTCCTTTTCTGTCCTCATGGCTCTGCTCCTGTCTGTCTGCCTCTGTCTCTTCTCCAGGTTCTCATACTCCTTGGTTCCCCCAAATAAAACCCCTTTATACCAGGCTTATCACATGGCATAATTTCTCAGGGGGCCACCTTGGCATGAACCTACCAGGTACTCCTTGCCACATTATATTTAGTAACAATAGAGGTCTCATCTAATTTGGGGTCTGAAGTCCAGGGCTGGGAGAGAGCAGGGGTAAAATTACAGAAATGTTTGACAGGGGATAGAAGCAACAGAATATAGACATTAAATGTGGGCTACAGAGAAATGAGAGCCTTCCTTATCTCCAAGGTCACACCAAAGACACAAGAGCAACAACTATTGACAAAGACAGAGAAGAGAGAACAGAGGTAGGTTCCTGAGAGAGACAGGTTATGAGCCACAGTCAGAGGTACTGTGTTTACTACACCAGTGGGACACACACACACACACACACACACACACACACGCACACACACACACACACACACACACACACTGTATGTGCCATTAAACAGCTGATCTATTTGAATCTGAATCAATTTTGTAAGAAAAGTACACCCTTAGGTACTGTACTCTTTGGGAATTGTCAGTACCCAGTCAGCAGTTCAAGTCTTCAGAATGTATATCCCATGAGAAAGGGGGAAATCCTGACAAATATCAGGATTGGGAAGTAGACTGGGGAGGCAGAAGAGGGAACAAACAAACAAAAAACCAGAAGAGACCATCAGGGAGGCCAAAAAGTAAAAGCAATGCTAGAATCCAGAGCAGAGAAAAAGCATCCAAGAACATGTTACATTTACAATAAGACCCTATAATAAAAATGTCACATAAAAAAGAGCTGTCGGGGTTGGGGATTTAGCTCAGTGGTAGAGCGCTTGCCTAGGAAGCACAAGGCCCTGGGTTTGGTCCCTAGCTCCGAAAAAAAGAACCAAAAAAAAAAAAAAAAAAAAAAAAAAAAGAGCTGTCGAGATGGCAAGGTGGGTTCAAAGGCTTACTCTGTAAGCACAAGAACCTGCGTTCAAATCTCCAGGTCACGGCTGTAACCCCAGGAAGGAAGTAGAGACAGTCAGGTCTGAGAGCTAGCTGGCCAGCTAACTCAGCTGTACTGACTGGTTTTTGTGTATCAAGTTGACACAAGCTGGAGTCATCAGAGAGGAAGGAGCCTCAGTTGAGGAAATGCCTCCGTGAGATTCAGCTATAAAGCATTTTCTCAATTAGTGATCAATGGGGAGAAGTCCTAGCCTATGGTGTGTGGTGCCATCCCTCAACTGGTAGTCCTAGGTTCTATGAGAAAACAGGCTGAGCAAGCTCTTTGAAGCAAGCCAGGAGGCAGCACCTCCCCATGGCCTCAGCTCCTAGTTTCTAGCCTTGTGTGAGTTCCTCTCCTAACTTCCTCCAGCGATGGACTGTGATCTGGAAATGGAAATGGAAAAAAATCTTTTTCTCCCCAACTTTCTTTATGGTCATGGTGTTTCATGGTAGCAATAAATACCTAAGACACTGGCAGAACCAGTGGGCTTCCTGTTCAGTGAGGAACCCTATCTCAAGCCAATAATGTGGGAAGCAACAGGTGACAGCCACCATCCTGCTTTGACCCCCCCCCACACACACACACATACATAAATGCACAGGTACTTGTACCCATGTATTCACACATGTACCTCACACATATACACAAAAAGGACACAGAGGGGGAGACCAAATGTTAAAATATTCAGCCTAATAACCACTGGATTCAATCACATGGATTTTCCTCCCCAGCTTTCTAGCGCTTGAGACAGAAAGAGGAGGTGACAGAGCATAATTGGTACCAGAGAGCTTATTTGTTCTTCGAAGAGATGGGGTTGTTGAATTCCTGGGAGCATGAAAATGCAAGGAGGGAAGCTCCCTCCAGTAGCCACTGAGCTATTGTTGCTGTTTGCTTTCTGCTATTCTTCACTGCTGGAAACTGCAGGTAGGGATTCAAAAGTCCTACCTTTGTTCTGCCAAATCCCACTGGACTGTAATCATCCATGATGGATCAGCTTGAAATTGAGGCCATCACACAAAGCCAGCCTGGGTCAGTTTGTTATCAGAGCTAATCTGTTTTAAATTGGAATGGGCTAACATAAGAGACATTTTGCAAACACCAGCGCTGTGATATGATAGCAAACAGCACCACCCCTCACACACCTTCATAAATGTGAGAGGCCAGGGGACATACTCCAAAGGCCACAGTGCTGGGCATGAAACAGCAAGAGGGTACAGGCCAGTGGTTTCTTTCTTCACTGTGAAATACGGCCATGCCCGCCATCTGAGATGGGACAAATGCCATGTTCAAACGAAACTCCATTTCCCCAAATTCCAAAAGGCGGAGGAAAAATGGCCATCTATGGTGCCTATTAACATACCAAAGCACATGCTGGCCTCCAGCCTCCCTCCATATCACAAGTACCAGTTACACATTTCAATCTGTGCTAGCATCCAAACCCTTCTCACCTCCTCCCTTATCCTAAACTCTCTTCCCTGCTCACAGGCTTCCTCCACTCCAGCTACTCATTCTGCTAATATTCCTGTGTGCATTCTCTCTCTCTCTCTCTCTCTCTCTCTCTCTCTCTCTCTCTCTCTCTCTCTCTCTCTGTGTGTGTGTGTGTGTGTGTGTGTACGTGTGTGTCCCTTTTGTCTCTCTCTCTCTCTCTCCCCCTCTCCCTCTCCCTCTCCCTCTTTGTCTCTTTGTGTCTATCTGTCTGTCTGTCTCTCTCTTCCCATCCCCTCTCTACTCTGCTCCTGCTTCTCTCATGAACAGATCCAGTCTGCTGACCATGTTCAGCCTACTTCTTTCTCTCCTTACTTTGAATGATTCCAGATGCCTCTGACTATTCTCTTTCTCATATCTACAACAGAAATTTCCCCTTCAACCACAGAGGAGTCACCTTGTCAGTTTCTACAGTTGGACCCACCAAGACTGATGCTTTGTGTGTGATCTGCTCTCAGACCCTTAGATCCTGAAGGCCCTGAGTTCCATACAGGTATTGCAGAACAGAGACTCCCAGAACCTGCTAGTAAGTTAATTCTGCAAGAGAGAAATGGTAGTGGGTTGAATAGTGCCCACCTCATCTCCAGGAAAATATTCACTAGAATCTCACTGTATGATTTTCATAAGATGCACCTTTCCTACCTATCTCTTACTGTACATAAAAACCAACTGGTATTGTACCAAAGATCAAAATGTAAGATATGAAATTACTAGAAGAAAAGACAGGAAATAATTTAGGATAAAGTTATTTTGACCCTCAGTGTGCATGTCAAAAAAGCAAAAAACAAAAAATAAAACAAACAAACAACAAAACAAAAAAGAAATCAAACAAATGAAAACAACAAAAAGACAAAAAACCCCACCAAACTAAAAATTTTCTGTTCAACAAAGAAAACAAATGGGAAAAAACTTCATCCCAATATTATATGACTGTGGATTGGTGTCTAAAATAAAATAAACTCAAATAGCTTAATAGCAAAAATACTATTACCTGTGTATGCACTTCTTAGAGGAAGAGCAAGACATTTCTATAAGTATGGGAAAATGGTCATCACTAATCAAGGAAACACAGATCCAGACCCCAGTGAAATCTTACCTCATTCCAGCAAGAACCAGAGGCGGGGGAAAGAGAACTGTGAGAACTCAGGAGGGAAGAGCTCTAACACACTGTTGAAAGGGTCTGTAAATCCGCATCTATTATGGAAAATGATATCAATTCCTTAAGACTAGAAATAGAACTAGCATGTGATCCAGGGCTCTGATTGGCTATACACCCAAGAAAACACAGTGTTTCCAAGCGTTATCTACATCCCCATAATAGGCAAGAAACAGACTCAACCAACATGTTCATGAGCAGAAAACTGAAAATGGAGATGGTTCAGTCGTTAAGAACATTTGCTGCTCTTCCAGAGGTCCCAAGTTTGGGTACTACAACCTAGACTGAAAGGTTCCCAGTTGCTTGTAACTTCAATTCCAGGAGATAAACACTCTTCTGGATTCTTCAGGCACATATACTTCACATACACACATCCCCACACCCACACCTTCCCCACACACACAGCATGAACTCAGACAAAGACAGAGCATATACACATACAAGTAAACACACACACATACACACACACACACACACACACACACATGAATAAAGAAATCTTTAAAAAATAAAAGTCTTTCATTTGTAACATGATTGAGATTAGAAGACTTTGTATTAAGTGAAGTATAGACAGACAGACACACGAATCAAACATCGTGTGTTTCTGTTTGTGTATGGAAGCTTAATATCTGATTGCATAGAACTTAAGAGTATAGTTGTGGCTGTCCAAGACTGGAAAGGTGTTGAAGAGTGGAAGAGACAAGTTAGATGTAGTTGGATAAGAGGAATAAATTCTAAAGTTTTTTTTGCCACAATATCTAGCAACAAAATAATTCTAATAGATAACAACTAATTGAGCATTTCAAAGTAGTCTCTTCTCTTTGGCTATCAGACTAGTGAAACAACACAGCCTAAGAAATTATACTCCCTACCCCATACCCAGGAATCTCCTGCCTGAAGAAGAAATGAATGAAGCCCTAACAGTAGCCAGAGGGGAAAGTTGTCTTCTAGAGGAAGACTACAACTTGTCAGATGACCTTACAAGGTTGGTTAGCTTGGAGTTGAGACAATGACGGGCAAGTGACCTCACCTAGACTTAGTCATACATACTTCTTGCCTTGGATTAAAAGCATCACTCTAGGACCCTGAGGTTGGACTTGGACCAGTAGGAGGCACCAGATCTCCTTGTCCTTTTTCCCAATGTAGCCTCACTTAATAAATCTTTTTCTGCTTCTTGCCTTTAATTTAGCTCTTGAAATAGGCTTAGGAGGAAAAGTGGAAGAACTGACCCTGACGTGTTGGGACAGAGGTTGTAACCCACACGTTCAGTAACACTGACTCTGATCTTCTGTTCTCTGGAGTCCACCTGAGTTTTTGCAATTTCCTCTGTCCCCTTGACTGGCTTTTCTTCTCTCTCAAATGTTATTCCTTTAATGTGAGAGAGGGAGAGGAAGTCTTACTTTTGCCTTTCTTCATCCCTCTCATCATCCAGCTATCATCTCGAAACATCCGTAAGTGACCCAACAGGAACTTCATTTAGTCCCCCACATGTATCATTTGCAATACAATAAAATATTTAAAAGTACACGTTCAAAGAATCAAAAAGACCTATGCTTAAACTCTGAAAAATTTCTTAGCCTTTCCAAACCCATTTCTTCTATATGATGAACAGAATAATCAGCTCTTCCCTGTAGACCTTACAATGAACAATGGATGAAAGTCCTGAACCCAGCTCTGGCCTTTAATAAGTACTTGATAAGTGTCGTTTATTAGCACCAACTTCCAAAATTGCATCTCTGGCCTTGAACTACTCCTTAAGATATAATAAACAAGAAAGGACTGGCATTCCAGCAAGCTCTTCCTCAGCACTTACCCTGTGAGTAATTATTTTGGTCAGAAAGAAGAGTCAATGATTAAAGTCACACATCCCAGTCCCACAGCCAAATCATCCCTGACACACAGCTGACAATCAGACATTGTTCAGAAGCACTTCAAATTCAAACTCTACCAAATTGCATTCTTCTCCATGTGGGTTCCTTTACTAGTTAATATTTGCCATTGATCTGGTCTTCTAGGTATGGAGAATTAGTTACCTGTGTCTTGTTTTGATCACCAGACACGTACTGAATTCAGACTCCTAAATGACTCTGACCCCCTCCCCCCGCCTCTCTACCAACAATGCTAACCATTCTAACCTAGCTGTTCTCTTACTTCAAGCATTGTAAGGGCTGACAGCATAGCCTGCTTGCCTGCCTGCCTCCAGACTTGCTCCCATGTAATAAACCCTCCACACTTTTCAAGAAAAATTTCCCTTCAGGCACAAGTGAAAATGTCATTCCCTACTCAGAAGATACAAATGGTTCCTAGTGCTTAGTAGACAAACTAAATAGTTTCGCCTATGACTCAAGCCTGCTTAAGAACCTAGCTCTTGAAATGGAATAGACAGTGCAGGTGGATGGGTTAGGGTTGAGGGTGGAGAGCATGGAACTGGATGGGAACAAGGAAGTAGGTGGAAATGGCAACACAACAGAGGGAGAGAAGATTGGAAGAAACAACTGGAATGAGGTAGGGGCATTTCTGGGATGAGCTAGAAATTAAGGGCAATGGAAACTCTCAGGAATCTATGAAGGTAACCCTAGCATTGGGGGATATGGAGCCCAAACCAGCCATGTCCCATAAGCAGGCAAGACTTCCAATTGAGAGATAAGGACATCAACCCAGCCACAAAACCTTTAACCTACAATTTGTTCTGTCTACAAGATGTACAGAGTAAAGATGGAGCAGAGATTTAGAGAGTGGCCAACCAGTGACTGGTCCAGATGAGACCCGCACCTTGAGAGGGAACCCACCCCTAACACTGCTAATGACACTCTGCTTTACTTGAAGACAAGAGCCTAGGATAACTGCCATCAGAGAGGTTTCATGCAGCAACTGATGGAAACAGGGGCAGAGGCCCACAACCAGACAGTAGGTGAAGTTTGAGGAATCCTGTGGAAGATGGGGGAGAAGGATTATAGGAGTCAGAGGGGTCAAGGACGCCACGAGAAAGCCTACAGAATCAACTAGTCTGGGCCCATTGGGCCCCACAGAGACTGAATCACCAAACAGATAGCATGTACGGGACATACCTAGGCCCTCTACACATAGGTAAAGATGTGTAGTTTGGTCTTCATGCAGGACTCCTACCTGTAGGAACAGAAGCTGACTCTGATGAAAAGGAAGGAAGGAAGGAAGGAAGGAAGGAAGGAAGGAAGGAAGGAAGGAAGGAAGGAAGGAAGGAAGGACCTAGCCCTTTCCGAGCTTTGTGCCTCCATTAGGTTAGATTGCTAAACTATCTCTACCAATTTCAATTTCATGTTCTATTGTGTTTGCCTATTTTTGTCCATGCTGGGCTCCCATCTGCCTACTCTTTTCCCATCAGTAAACTTATTCAGAATTGAGTCTGTCCATAGGAGTTAGGTTAAGTCATCTGGAGGACACCACACAGGAAAAGCTGCAGTGCACAAGTGATCTCCCCAGAGGCGGCCCACCATCCAGCTACGATAGACACACTCAGGAGAGACATGGCCACAAACCTTCTTCCCAGGGTTGCTTCTTGCTATTGATATACTTTCTCAGATTTGCCATTGCCACACTCCTCATTTATGTGGCTTGATGTGAGTAGACACTGGGAGACCCTCACTGCCTATACCTTTTTGTGGTTACTTCCTGGGTGAACTTTCATGAATTAATGTTGTTTAGATGGATTAATGACTTTATAGAATTCCTGATTTGATTAAAATAATTTTAGGAAGAAAGTTTAAGGAGATGGTGTAAGTTGTTCTGCCAGAAAGATGTAATAAAGTTTAGAGTCAAGAATAGAATGTGCTCCCTAGACTAGTAAGTAAAGGCTGCATAATAAAAAATACAATGAATTTTCCTGAATTACATTAAGACAAATAGTCTTGGGACAGATTTATGATGAAGGAAAATCATTCATTCTAGGTCAGATCCAAGGATGAATCCACAGGTATGAACTAGAAGGCCATGTGGAACTGTTACTTTGAACTTATGAGCTTATAGAATGAAACACTTGTTGTTTTGAACTTACTGTCCACGTCCTTCTGTAACTCCCCTTTGTATAACATTTTATCTGTGAAGTAATTTTGTCTTATACAGAGAACCGTTTGTCTAAAAAGCTATAAAAGGATGAGAGCAATAATAAAGGTTTGGGGCAGCCCTTTTCTGCTTCACCCGGTGTACATGTTTATGTCTGACTTTTTTGTTTTTTTGTTTTGTTTTCACCTCTTCTCTTCTTCTCTCCTCCCCTCCCTTCCCTTCCCTTCTCTTTACTGTTTTTTTCTTTTCTCTCTGGCTCACAAAGAGTTAAGGAACTCTGAGCCTCTTGCCTAGCCAGAGAGGGGCCCCTGAGTCAAAGAGAAAAGAACCCAAGTAACTGAGTTTCTTTTCTTAATTCCATGCTGCCATCAGTGGGAGTTAAGCAGCCAGAAGTCATCAGCTTTTGGTCCCAGAGTAGCAAGAGAGAGTTAAATTGTCAAAAGTCATGAGCTTTTGGTCCCAGTCACTGAGGTACGACACTATACCTCCCTGCCTGCCTCAGTTACCTGGATGTTGGATGACCTTTGGCAGTCACCCAGACTTTGGCTCTCTTTTCCCAGATAGAACCCACTTCTTGCGTCCTTGGAGCCCCCAGTGTATCTTTTTCCACTCTTTCCAGAAAAACAACAAAATAAAAAATAGAACACGACAGATGATGCCTGTAGATACATAAGCGTGTCTACACTCCCAAAGTGTAGAACACCTTTGACTAACATGGCCATGACTTACTAATTTTGTTGTCGTTTGTTTGCTTGCTTGTTTGTTCCATAACTTTCAGGCTGGCTTTGAGCTCCCTATGTAGCCGAGGATTACCTGAACTTCCTCCTGCCTCCTAAGTGTTGAGATTTTAATGCTCAATGTAGCATTATATGGTAGTGCTTGTATTTGAACACTCTACCAATTACGCTGCAATCTTAGCCCCTCCTTATTCATTCTTACACACCCTTTGTCATTTACAGAGTAGCAACTAAAGAAAATATTACCTGTTTTCATGTGCCTAAACCAAATATAGAAATATAAGAAATTTTACTCATAGCCATACCTTCCTCTGAGACTCCTCTGACCTAATGAATAAACAAGCTTGCTTTGAAAAGTGAAGCTTGGGCTGGCTTTGCAGAGAAAGTTACAGTAATAGAATGGAAAAGAAGAAACATTTCCCCAAATACCCTCACCATACTTTGCCAATATTTGGCCTCTAGAGCCAAGATAAGGAATCTGGGAATCATGAGCAAAGACAAATGTTGTATTACACAAAGCATTTGCTGTTGCCAGCCACACTGGACTGATGTCACGGTTCTCACTGACTCTGAGCACACAGCACTTTGACTTTACCTGGAGATGGGTATACGTTGAGATCATGCTGTTACCTGTTTAAGTTATTCTGTATTGTGTAAACCAGTGCTTTGGGGGGCTGTGCCGTGCCCTGAGGGATTACACTGTACAAGGAGCATTTGACTCGATCTTCTAAACTAATTCTGTATCTACTGGTGCCTGTGAGCAGCAGTTGTTGTTCAGCACAGCTCACGAGGCCCAGACTGGTAAACAACTAAAGGCTGACGTACTGCTACCAAAGCAGAGTAGGCGCATATGAGCACAAGGACATTATTAAAATCATACTAGCCAAAAGCAGGCTTGAAAACTTAACACACCTGACATGGCAAATGTAACACACCCAGAGCCCATCCACCCACAGGACAGTTACCACAAGAATGGCAAGGACAGCCATCTGACTGCCCACTGCATAGGCATGGTCATGATGTCAGCATGGTCCCTATTGTTGGCACAGCTTATTCACATTGCTGTCTGTCTGTCTGTCTATCTGTCTGTCCATTTATCATTCCTGGTGCTGCCCTATATTTCTATGACCTCCATGATCCCACACCCTCCTTCTGTAGCTCAACTCAGTCCTGTAGCAGGACTTGAACTTGTGCAGACCTCCAGGAGACCTCTAGGGGGGCTCATTATCCTGTTTCTACAAAAATGTTCTTACTATTCCTAGCAGTCTTTTGCCTCTATCACCAATAACGCCTTTCGAAATCTGTGAATGCTGTCGCTGTAACAGCTGTTGCTGCTGTTCACCCCATCCCCAAGACTTTTAACCCTTTTATAACCATGCTGTAATATTCACATATACAAATGTGTAGATGTGTTTGCTGTGTGATCTGGGAGTTAATACTAGTATTTAAGATTTAAACAAAAGAACTTACAACCAGCAGGCCATGATGGAAATTCAGGAGCCCTTGGCAAATTACAGCCAACAAAACCAATGTGTCTTGTGAATCTGATATTCAGTAAATTCTGACATTGCAGAAAGCTGCTATCCATATATATTCTGACATAGTACACTAACAGGAGTACAATGATTCATTTACGGGCTGAGAGAATAATAAACTTAAACATTAGAAATGAATACAAGATCCTGCCCTCTAAGAAGCTGTTGAGAGACGATGGCAGTCAGAACTGGAGCAAAAGGTCAGTGTCTTGAAAATACTTGTCTTCCAAGAGCAAGGACCTTCCATCCCCAGCACCTGTGTAAAGGTACATTATGACGGCATGTGTTTACAGTCCCAGGACTGAAAGGCAGAGACAGGAGGATCCCTCGGGCTCATTAACCAACAGTCTAGTCAACTTGGCGATCTCCAAGCCAATGAAAGACTCTGTCTCAAAAAGAGGAGGATGGTAGATTTGAAGATGACTCTGAGCTGAGGCTGTCATCTGGCTTTCTCATTCACAGGCATATCCCCCACCCCACCCATATACACACATATGTGTGCTCATGTATACACACACACACACACACACACACGTTAAACACACATTTAAAAGGTTTGTGGTTGTTGTTCATGTTGTTTTGTTTTGTTTTGGGGCCAAGCCTTTTTGAAATCAGATTTCCACTATACTACAAATATCATTTCTCTTTGCTGTTTCCCAATCTTATGTTCTTAGACCTACAGTTAAAATGAAGATGGAGGAATGAGGGAAAGGATTGGAAGAGCTGAAGGGGCTTGCAACCCCATAAGAACAACAATGCCAACCAATCAGAACTTCCAGGGACTAAACCACTACCCAAAGACTATACATGGACTGACCCATGGTTCTAACTGCATATGTAGCAGACAATGGCCTTGCTGGGCACCAATGGAAGGAGAACCCCTTGGTCCTGCCAAGGTTGGACCCCCAGTGTAGGGGACTGTCAGCGCAGGGGAGTAAAGAGGGGTGAATGGGGAGGGGAACACCCTTATAGAAGAAAGGGAGGGGGAGGGGATGGGGGCTTGTGGACAGGAAACCAGGAAAAGGAATAACATTTGAAGTGTAAATAAAGAAATATCCAATAAAAAATGATGATCCCAGAAATGCGGTTGGAAGTCCTGGCTCTCTGTTGATGTATCTGTCTGATCTTGGGCACCAATCTGTTTCACATAGCAAGACAGAGGAGGTGAGAATTTACTACCCCATGTAAGGCTTCCACTGAGGACCACACACTTTGAACTTAGAGAACTTTGACTTAGAAGATATATGTATACAGAATTGCCTTATAATAATAAATTCCATAAAACTAGAAGTCCTTGAATAGAGAACTGGACTGAAGCTCTTTTTTTTTTTTAAGCTGTGACTTGATTTCCATAACTCAGCTATAAAGCAGAACCTCCACAGATTGAGAAATACAAAAAGGACAAAGCAACCAAGAGGCAACAGGGGACTAAAGATCCCCCCTCCTCCACCACCACCACAGCAGCAATAAAAGCAATGATTGAAAGGTCTACAAAGCTGTCTAGAAAGGAGGCTATGAAAGCTTTCAAAAATCCCACTCTCTCTAATGGTAGAGAATTACAACTGTGAGATTTTAAAAGCTCCTGAAACCTACCAGTTTGTAATTTGTCACTTCTCTGCTGCTACCCTAGTGTGATTAGCAGTTTTAAAAATATAAGACGATGTACTATGTTCTTAGCAAGAACGTGGAGCTAGCCAAAAGCTGGCGTAAATGGCCTCTTATTACCCCTCCCCACTAGCCTAAAAGGAAGGGTTGTGAGTGGCTGCAGCAGGGATGTAAGGAATGAAAGCAGAAGGAATCCCTCATGATGACTATCATTTACCAGTAAATAATTATAGACTAGGTTTCTGTCTCGTGCATTTTCTTGCTCAACAGCACTACTGTTCTGATCGAAGCACCACTATCATCTACATTTTATACTTTGAGGGATTTACTAAAGGTCAAAGAAAAGTAATTCACTTGAAATTATTAAAAATTAAATTATGGGGGCTGGAGAGATGCCTCAGCAGTTAAAAGCACTGACTGCTCTTCCAGAGGTCCTGAGTTCAAATCCCAGCAACCACATGGTGGCTCACAACCATCTGTAAAGAGATCTGATGCCCTGCATCTGTAAAGATGTCTGAAGACAGCTACAGTGTACTTATATATAATAAATGAATAAATCTTTTAAAAAATGAAATCATTACAAAATGGTGGTATAACCATGGGACATTAAGCTCCCAAAGAACCCTTATAAACAACCCCTACTGGAGGCTATGATGGTTTATCTATGCTCGGCCCAGGGACTGGCACTATTAGAGGGTGTAGCCTAGTTGAAGTAGGTGCGTCACTGTGGGTGTGGGCTTTAAGACACTACTCCTAGCTGCCTAGAAGCCAGTATTCTGCTAGCAGCTTTCAGATAAAGATGCAGACCTCTCAGCTCCTCCTGCACCATGCCTGCTAGATGCTGCCATGCTCCCACCTTGATGATGATGGACTGAACCTCTGAACCTGTAAGCCAGCCCCAATTAAATGTTGTCTATCAAAATTGCCTTGGTCATAGTATCTGTTGACAGCAGGAAAACCCTAACTAAGACAGAGGCTATGCAGAAGGTTTCAAGGAACACTAGGACAAGGGATTGAGGAACCCATAATCAGGAGGGAAACTAATAAGTGTGTCACATGTTTCTGCTATGAAGCACAAAGGATTGGGGTTGGAGACTCCTACAATGTCTGCACTGAAAAGGAAAGGAAACCTATGTACAACCTTCTTCAGCATTTTTGTTGTTACTTTCATTGTATTTATAATTGAATTATAATTCCTAACCACTTGGAGCATTGCAGAAGTTTTTAAGAGTTGTATTTGGTAGATGAAGCTACTCATCTCTTGCAGACAGTAAGCAGACAAATAAAAGGGGTGAGAGGCTGTATATTCCCAAAGACCTATTCCTGTGATTTACTTCTTCTAGCTACTTTTCATCTCCCTAATATTCCAGAACCTTCCAAAATAGCAACACTAGGGCCTTGCTGTTAAGACTACTTCCTGCTCTTCCAGAGGACGGGAGTCCAACTCCCAGAACTCAAGTGGAACAGCTTACAACTCCTTGTAACTCTAGCCCCTGGGCAACTGATGCCTTTTTGTGGCCTCTGTGGGAACCCATATACAAGTGTCATGTCTACACACACACACACACACACACACACACACACACACACACACACACACACACAAATAAAATAGTCAGCATCACTAGCTGAAGATCCAGTTCCCTAACACATGAGCTTTTGGAGAGCCCCAAACACTTGACGTTCAAACCATAGAACAAGGTTTAATAGCTAAGACCTAGCTATCAGAGGTAGACTCCCAGGACTTGGTACCTGAGAGCTGTGTGACCCCAGGACATTTAGGTAAAACAAGACTCTATCTACTAAACAGATCTTAAATGAAGTGGTCTATGAAAATTCCTTATTTGACCTAATATATGCTAAATGAATCCCAGTTTCTTCCATAATGACATGTGATATAGAGACAGATTTTTGTTACAACATGGTCCTCTTTTGTACTATAGCCCACCAACAGGGCAGCAGGAATTCTGTCTGTTTGGACTTGGCCACAGAGAAATGAACTGATAAATATCAGGGATAGCTTAGCAAGGAAAACATCAGGTAATCCAATTCTAAGGAATTCAATATAAACTAGTTTAAGATTCAAAGAGAATAAAAGGTAATAGTTTTGTGAACACTCTTCTCTTCCTCTATCAATTTTCTCCTTCCTTCCTCTCTCACTAGAAAACAGCAGCCACCTTTACTGCATGAACAAAGAACGATGATTCTTAAAAGCCACTCTCCCCCAAGTTGTGAACTAATTCCGATTTCTCACCATCCCCTTCATGAGTTGGCACAAGTCAAAGGTTTCAACATCAGACCTGCACACACCCCCTCTTCATTTATAGTCCTATATTAAGACCCATCATCTCTCCTCTATTCAGTCCTGTCTGTCCCCTTCAATCCTATCTTCTGAGCCTCTGAGAGTGATGCCACATTACCTCCCCCACACGGTTAGAAGATAGACATTTTCTCTAATAATCACAAAGAAAGATGCTCCCTTCTCTGGTAATCAGAACAGGAGAGGAACAAGATGACATGTTCTTGAGAGACTGAAAGAACAAAGGGAACAAATGGGATCGAGTGCAGGGAGGATAAGGAGAAGCTGATAATCTGTGGGCGGACAAACAAGTTGGCCCAGCCTTTCCTGAGGACAGTTTGGTAATAGTTATTAAATTTAATAGTGCACATTTTTCAACATAACATCTCTACTCCATTACCAACTCTCCTAAAGAAACACTTGTACAGCTACTTAAGGAAGCACACAGACTGAAGGAAGAAGTGTGCAGTTATGCCGTCTATAATACGAGAACATTGGGGCAACAGAAACACCAATCAACGGGCAATGAAATCACATGCAGCGGCTTAACCCGACAAGGCAGATCTCCTCACAGCATGAGAAAGGAGGTGGCCTGATGTAAAAACAAAGTGAATAAAACCGAATGCAAAAGCTTCGTGTGGTATCACTCAATATTTTTTTTTCTTTTAAAGATATACACAAGCAACAAGAATAGATGAGAAATAGTAAGGTGTTTTGTCAGGCCTGGCCACTGTTTGCAGGCTTCAGGGCAAGAAGAAGCTGAAATACTGCTATCTGACTTACAGATCACAGAACTGGTGAGGCTCTGTGTTAGAGAAGGCGTCCATGATGGAATCTGATGAATCAAACAACCAGCACATGCTCACAGCAATGGAGAAGCCTTATGAGGGTCCTCTTCAAAAATGTAGCTCGTAGGGTTCAGCAATTGCAAGCATGTTCTGGTCTCCCAGAGGACTCAAATTCAGTTCCCAGAGCCCACAACACCCTAAAGCTCCAAGGGATTCAATACCTCCATGAGCACCCCCACACACATACCATTCACTCACACAGACATGTGTATATACATGTAAACAAATCCCTGTTAAATGCCGCACATGGGCCAATGGGATGACTCAGTGGGTGAGTTCACCCACCCAGAACCCAGACAATGGTGGAAGAAGAGAAATGACCCCACAAAGTTGCCTTCTGACCCTCATGTGCATATCACAACACAAAGGTCACTATTCACACACTGTAATAGCAAATAAATAAATTTTTACATAAATGTACAGAGTATAAGAATGGACAGCTTTTGTCCCAAGTTAGACCTCTGTTTACTGGATGGTCACATAGCAGGGCTTTACGGGAAACAGAAATAATGAAAACAACGAAGAGAGCTCAGATAGTGGGGTTTGTGCCGGTTACAAAAAAGGAGACTACTTATCTCAAAGACCCTAAAGTTTACAGCATCAATACTGAAGATGAATTTTATAAGATTACTCTCAATGGGAGGGAAAAGGCTCATATACGCTTCCATAAGGCAATATTACAAAATCATCTAGAATGTTCCAATTAGTAACTACAAAGATCTAACTTGCATTGGGTCAGGAAACGTGGCTGGAACTTAGGAAAAAATATATATAAGAAAATTTTATTTCCCATTCTTTTGTGTCTCCTTTACCAAAGCACATTGGCATACGTTCTGCATGATTTAAAATAAGTAAATAACAGGTTGAAAAATGGAAGGTGATTTTCCTTAACTACGATCCCTTGCTCTGAGTGAGAAGCTGCAGAGGGAAAGGAGAGGCCTCAAGAGAGGGGCCTCAGAGAGAATCGGAAGGCAGAAGGCGAGGATGTTTCACTTTCCTCCCAACAAGCTGGAGGATGTGGGAGGCAGCCACAGTGGAACCAAAATAGCCGATTCCAAGACCCACTGACAGACATCAGGCTGTTCCCCAGCCCAGAGGCAAAGCACTCGAGCAGCAGAGAGAACTCCCTGACCTCACGGCTGACAGGTCTCAACCTTACTTGTTTTCTGTGTCATCAGCTGTGAAGTTGATGAGAGAATCCAAGCCTTGGACCCTTGGAAGACAAGAGAGAACAAAGTCATCCTCAATTCTAGCCAGAAGTGTAATGGTAAATATACCAGAGATGCCACATGCTGCCCCTAAACTCCGTGAATTAAAGAGGGTGCTCTCCCTCCTCCCTCTCCCTTCACTCTCCTCCCTCCAAGCCATAGGAGGGAACCAATAACATACACTGTCGTGATATTAATGGGCACCAGGAGGACACCATGGCACATAGGACTGGGCTCATCTCTGGATCACTTTTATTCTGTGTTTGCATCGCCCTAGCCCAAGGTGGAAGGAAAGACGCGGGTAGTAAGTTCTGTATACCTGTGGGTCTGACTAAGGCTGTGTCTGTAGATATGGTCATCCCGCTTCTTTGAGAGTTGTTGAATGCAGAAAGAGTTTCCGATTCTGAAAAAAAAAAAGCTACTAAAGTAATAAGCTACTAAAAAGTAACAATCGCAGTATCAACAGGGCAGTGGGTGGTGAGAGTCAGGGCTAGTTTTATCAACATCTTTGTTCCAATTGATACATTTCTGGTTTTTCCTCAATAATTAAAGATTATTTTTAGAATTTAAAAAACAAAGATAGATAGATAGATAGATAGATAGATAGATAGATAGATAGATAGATAGATAGATAGATAGATAAAGGAAAGAGAGAGAGGGAGGGAGAGAGAGAATAAAAGAAGGAAGGAAAGAAAGAAAGACAGACAGACAATAAATTGTAGCCAGGCAGTGGTGATACACTGGGAAGGCGGAGACACGCAGCTCTCTGAGTTTGAGGCCAACCTTGTCCACAGAGCAAGTTCCAGGACAGCCAGGGCTACAGAGAAACCCCATCTCAAAAAAAAAAAAAAAACAATAACCAAGCATACTCTTGGTTTAAGATGACTACTTAAGGCTGGGGAGATCATTTAGGCAGTATAACATGCTTGCCATTCAAGCGTGAGGACCTGAGGTTGGACCCCCGACATCCATGGAAGAAGATGGTTATGATATCATGTGCCTGTAACTCCAACAGAGGAGGCAGAGACAGGTAGATCCCAGAGCGTGCTTCCTAGGGATTCCATTCCAGCTGATTCCATTCCAGCCGGAACTGTGAGCCCCAGGCTCAGACCCTGTGTCAGAAAGGTGCATAGTGACTGAGAAAGGCACTGAATTGGACCTCAACCTCTGGTCTCTGTATACATGCACACACACACACACACACACACACACACACACACACACACACACACACCACAGAGGATGATTGTTTTAAAAACCCAAAGGAACAACAAAAAACCCACAAAATGTGATTAATTAAGAACTCGAGAACTTTGATGACTATTCAGAGTATTACAGAATTAACCAATTCAATTTTAGAAGGCTGATTCAATTATCTAGACATTTTCAAGGCATTTGGATTGCCTGGAAAAGCAGTCAAACTACCTCACAATGACTTTCAGATAATCTTACTTAATAATCAGACGCATGTATGGTGGGAGCTATAACAAGCCCGCAAGCCCCAAGTTGGTCACCTAATATTACAAGATTCAGAAACAGGGAAAATTCAGAACAAAATAGAAAGAAATAATGTTAAGAAACAGGGATACAATGGAACTACTGCCAAGGAATATATTACATTCCTTTAAAATGTTTTATTACCATATATTAATTATACATAATAGGTTTATTACATTTTGATGCATATAATGCATTTTCATTATATTCATCCCATTATCTTGGCTTATGTCTTTCCCAACCTTGCTGATCCCTTCCTCTTCTCAATCTCTTTGTCTCTCTCTGTTTCTGTGTATGTGTTTTGTATGTATACATATGTCTGTGTCTGTGTGTGCACATGTGTGTATATGTGTATATTTCTGTGTCTGTGTAAGTATGTGTATGCATGTACACATGTATGCATGTGTGTACCTGTATATGTTTGTGTTTGTGTAAGTATGTGTGCACATATGTGTGTGTCTGTACCTGTATGTGGATTGTGCTTGTGTGTATATATGCATGCTCGTGTGTTTGAGTGTGTGTTGTGTATGTGTGTTTATGTCTCTGTGTGTGTGTATATATGTCTGTGTGTGTATGTGTGTGTATGTCTGTCTGTGTGTGTACGTGTGTTTACGTGTGTGCATGAGTGCCCCACTGAGTCAGTTAGAGTTGCTTACAGGAGCATAGGTGATGTGCTATTGACAGCAGCATGGGCAGCTTACAAGTGGCTGCACTACTAAAGAACGTCTTTCCTCAGCAACCATGAGTTGGAAAGAAGTGGGAATCATGAAACCCCTCCTGTTACAAATTTTAGGGCACTAATTAGCCATTTCACTTCAACAAATCTCAAACACTCAGAGAATAGTAAGTTCCTGAGAGAATAGGTCCAACGCTGACTAGAGTTTAACCTAGAATAACCTTCACCACACAGATTCTGCAAGACTCCTGAGAGGTCAAGTAGAGAACCCAAAATGCTGACTTTTCAAAAACATAAAGGAAAAGAAATGCACACACATGAGTGCACGTGCAGGTCACTGGGTTGCCCACTGTAGAAGAATCCTGTTTCAAGGAAACCACACCATGTCTGACCAGAAGGGAAAGAATGGACAATCCTCACCTGCAGTGATGGCAGACCCTTTTGTGAAGATCTCTGTGGTTGAAAAACTTGTGGTTTTTTGTGAGAAGGAGCCAGGCATTGTTGAGGGGTACATGGTTACTGCTGTACCCACTGCAGTGGTAGCCAGCGTCTGGGGCTGGGCCGTGGTTGTGGGATCAGGTGTGGTCATGACTGTTGTCGGAAGCGGCTCTGGGGTAGTGGTCAAGTAAGGGGTGGTGGTTGGCCGGGTGGTTGGCTGGGTGGTTGGCCGGGTGGTTGGCCGGGTGGTTGTTGTAGGTCTTTTGGTTGTTGTGGCTGTAACCAACAGAAGATGCATCTGTCACCGAGTAGATATGAGGGATAGGAAACACCACAAAGAAATCCGAGATCATTTCCTTTCCATTTTTTCTGTTGGCCCCTCTTGGCCCATTGACCTGAACTGCTTACTCCACCTGGGTTTCTTGCCTTCATTTCTGTCCTTTCTGGTCTATTTGTCAGAATCTGGCTACAGAAATCTTAAAAAAAATCACAAAGCTAATTATGCCCAGACGCTGCTTAAAACTCAACTGCCATCTCCTTGTTTAGCAGATAAAACAAACAAACAAACAAAAAACCTACCCCTGCTCATCTGCCCCTCTGTCTTTCCAATCATGCACTGCTGGAAGAGAACGTTCTCCCTTTTGTCAGTCAATTGTTCTTTCTGTATTTCTTACACTGCGCCATGACCTTCCAGCTGCAATAAATTCTGCACTTGCTGGACCTCATCCGTACTCCTACTGCTGGTCCTCTTCAGTAGGCTAGCCCTCACTTAAGTCTCAGATTGCAGCTAAAGGGAGCTCTCTTCTGTGCAGTAACAAGTTGCCCCAATTCTAGATTTCACCACGGCATCTATTATATTTTTGTAACCACGCATTTCTTTGTTTGTTTAATGTCTGGCTCTCCTGCCAAACTGTCAGGACCACAAGGAACGCCTGCAGGAAAGAAAAGTTTACTGAAGTTAACTTAGTCCAACTTCTCGTTCCTCTTCTTTGATATCACAGAGTCGCTGTGAGAGTAATGTGTGTGAATGTGCATGGGGCTCACTAATTAAAAGCATCTAGTTCCAACTCTGGAACACTTGAGGGCCATCCTGGCAGCCTAAGGACACAGCCATCCAGACTGAGCCTTCCAAGGCATCACTGTGTCAGCCCAGGACTCAAGAATCCCACAGGAGATCCTGATGCAGAGGCAAAGCCCAATCCAATCTAAAAATCTCTGGCTAGACATGTGTATGTGCCTATTGGTCACATACTTCAGCCATAAGCTCCATGTGTTCTGTTCTTGCAGCCCCAGTCTTTAGGAGTCCCTTCACACCCCAAATTTTATCCAAAACACTGGATAGAAATGGGGGGAAAAAGGGTGTGAGAGATACCTGAGGTGGTACCCAGTGCCATGCCTCCTCCCTCTGCCAGGAATCAAAAAATGTTTGCTTGTATTCAGTCTGCACAGTTAATTTTTTCTTAGTATTTGGAAATCAAATAATATGCAAAAAAAGGAAGGAAAGAGGGAAAGGAGTGAGGGAAGGAGAGGAGAGAGAGGGAGGGAGAGGGAGAAAGAAAGAGAGAAAGAAAAAGAGAAAGAGAAGAAAGAAGGAAGGAAATGAGGGAGGGAGGGAGGGAGGGAGGGAGGGAGGGAGGGAGAGAAATCATTATGGCTCACATAAAAATCAAGAGGCCCAAAAGCACGGAGCCAAATTTCTGCAAAGCGGGGTAAAGCCCCCAGATAAATAGTCCCTTCCATCTTCAGTCTTGCTCTTCATTTGTTAGCTGGAATCCCTCCTTCATTTCTGTGGCTGTTCTGGCTATAATTAATATGCGGGTTTCCCTAACTACACTAGGTGCCTCACCATTTGAGAGGCAGCCTTTCCACCCGTTACTCGAATAAGCATGGCTTCATCACCAGAACCCACTGAATGGATGTTACCTCTTTCTAACCATTGAGCCCCGCTCTTTCCTCACCTCTCCTCAGCTCCAGGCGCACTGTCTTCTTGACATCATTGAACCAGCCAGGCACCTCTATACGGCAGCAGTACACCCCACTGTCATCTTGATTGGTGTTTGAGATGGTCAAGGACACATCACCTAACCGGATACTCCCCCAAAGTGTGTATTTTCCTGACTTCCTGGAGATGGTCCTTGTTCCGTCTGTACGAAGAAGCTCTCCATTGCACTTCGAACCGGGACATGAACCTCTGCCCCAGCACATGCTGTTGCGGCTCTGGGACCAGGATGAGTACTGACAAGGTAAAGTCACCGACTGGCCCAAAAACCCTATTATTGTATCCTCAGAGGCAGCTGGTGCTACGGGAGAAAGTGAGAACGCTGTTACACAGACAAAAATTCTTCAAATATGCTCCACCATTTGTGTACACATAGAGGGAGAGTACAGGAAGACGAGGGAACATTCCTAGCTCCTTTAGCACAAATGCTTGCCTGTGCTGTTGAACTCCTAAGTCTCCAAGCCTCCATCCCAAATTAGAGGTGGTCCAAAACTTCTAAATGTCTCTCCATAGTAAGATCTTTTTGCCAATTTAAACACTCCAATATTGAGTACCATTCTGTAAATCAGCTCCCAAATAGAGGCCAGACCCTGTGATCTAGGTCACATGTTTCACTAAAGCCACCCAAAACCTGTGCTACACACACATACACACACACACACATACACACACACATACACACACACACACACACACACACACACACATACCACCACCACCACCATCATCATCAACAACAACAACATCGACAACAACATCTCACTGAGTAGATATTGTGTACTGCTAATTTGAATGTCTCAAATGGGTTGTCCAGCCCAGCCAGACATCTGACAGGAAAGACAGCTGTGGTAGTCGACTCCATTGTCCTACTCTCTATCCAGAAACAGAGATGGGAATTGCTCGCTCTGGATCATGTGATCACTTAGGTAACACAAAGTTAGGAGGAGTTTGTGGATTTGCTCTTCTTGACTCTCCTTTAAAATTTTAATAGTGTGTGTGTGTGTGTGTGTGTGTGAGAGAGAGAGAGAGAGAGAGAGAGAGAGAGAGAGAGAGAGAGAGAGAGAGAGAGAGAGAGATGTTCACATGTTACAGTGAGTGGATGATGGTCAGAGGACATTAGTGAATTGGCTTGTTCCTTTCACCTTCGTGTCTGTACTGGGGTCTTCAGGCTTCAGAGTAGTGGCTCTCTACCTGCAGGTTGTGACTCCCAACAGACAGGAAGAAAATAAAGATGTTTACATTATGCTTCATAACAGTAGCAAAATTACAGTTATGAAGTAGCAATGAAATGATTATGGTTGGGTGTTACCACAACATGAGAGACTATATTAAAGGGTCATAGCGTTAGGGAGATTGAGAACCACTGCTCCAGAGCATGTATTTTTACCCACTGAGCCAGCTTGTTCACTTTAACTTACTCATTTCTTTTCAAGATTGTTTAATAATTTCACCGTGCATATAATAAATATTTGATGAGATCTATCTTCCATTCTTTCTCTTCCAGTTTCTCCCCCATTGCTCATAGCCTTGCACCTTTTATGTGTTCTCTTGTTTAAAAATATATGTCCACTTAGTGTTGCCAGTATGTGCATGCATGTAGGGCCATTACAGCCATCTACTAGCACATGGGCAGCCTCTCAGGGCCGCAGCCCTGAAAGAACCGAGTGTCCCTCTCCTAGCAGCCATCAGTTGAATTGCTAACAACCTCTTTCCTAGGGGTGGGACTTTAGGAGCGGTTCAACCATTTATGCTAGGGTTTTGTCTGGCGTATGCGTGTGTAGGTTTTATGCGTGTAGTTACAGTCTCTATCCAACTTACTCTCTTAAAAAAAAAAACCAGATTTATTTGCCCAGCAGTGGTGGTGTACACCTTTAAAAACAATACTTAGGAGGCAGACACAGGCAGATCTCTATGCATTTGAGGCCAGCCTGGTCTGTTCTAGGACAGCCAGGGCTATACAGAGAAACCCTGTCTTGAGAAGTCAAGTACATAAATATTTGTCTTTATTTCATGTCTGAGTATTTTACCTGTTTGCATGAGCACTCTACATGTGTGTCCAGTGGTATGGCAGGTAGAAGATGGTACCAGACGTGTGTGTGTGGTGTAGTGTGGTGTGTGTGTGTGTGTGTGTGTGTGTGTGTGTGTGTGTGTGTGTGTGTGTGAATTTATAGGGTACAGTATGAGGATTTGCACTATGATCACAGAACCAGGCAGTCAATTTTAGTTTAGTTAGCTTTACTATCTCACGAATGCACTTCATTTTTGTGATGAGATGTAGTTAACAATGATTCAGGAAGTTTGAAATGTGCATTGTTGTTCTGATGGTGTCTCTTCTGTGAAGTGAATAAACGAAAGCATTGCCCCTTCTCACAGACTCTGGTGTAACAGATGCGTAGAAAGCATCTATTGACGGAACCGAAATCTCAGGTAACCCAAGCCTCCATGATGAAAGGACAGGATTGGAACTGGGCATAGAGGGGAAAGAGATTTTTAAGGTTCATAATGTTTTTAATCTTTTCACCCAAAAGTTTCAGTATTACTCACCTAATCAAAAACTACTATAAAAAAGGAAGCAAGAAGCTTGGTGTGGTAGAAAAGTCCCTGTTAGGGTGACAATGTAGACGTCACTCTAGAGGCCAGTGTGTGTTGTGGGCTTCTTAGGGGCAAGCCACAGTCTTCATTATCACAAGGCAGAGAGGACAGTATTTGCCACAAAAGGAGTTCCACAGTTCCTATGCCAAGAAGCACCATGAAATTAACTTCACTGGATACCTAAACGTTTCGGAATGAGGAACCATACCCATGAGATGCAGAAACAGAAGGAGAAATGATTCCTTCAGCTACAAAATACTGGGAAGAAAAGAAATCACAGCTACCAGGTGAATTTCTCAACTGCAGTGACCCAGTGGGAGTGCCACTTCTCTGTCACTGCCTGCCTGTTCCTTCTCCAGTTGATGACCTTTCAGCCAAGCCTCAGTTTTGTGGAGTGACGATGCCATGACCGTCTCTTCTCACACATCTACTTTTGATCCTCGGAAACTGGGCAGTTACTCTCTTCTAAGCTGACCATTTAAGCACAGATGCATTAAAAATAAATAAATAAGCCAGGCATAGTGGTGCACACCTATAGTCCCTATACTTAGTAGGCAAAGCCAGGAGGCCTGCAAACTTGAGGTAGTCCCCACTACCTAGCAAGGCTCTATGTCACAGCCAAACAACAGTCAAATAAGTGAACAGAGAGGTCATTTCACCAGGTGCTAACTCCTTTAAGCAAGGCTGGAGAAGCCCATTCAACCCCTGTCCTGCCACAGATGAGACATGAGGACACAAGCTCCAGCAATTTTTTTCCCTGTAGTTTCAGGATGTAACAGTAACAACGGCAAAACTTGGAACAGGCATTGTTATTCCAGTACTCCGAGCAGCAAGGCAGGAGAAGAATAGCAAGTTGAAGTCCAATCTGGGTTACCTTGTTAGACATAGACACCATCTCAAATAAATATAAATAAATATTAAGAAAGAAAGACACACAGATACACAGACAGACAGACAACAGACAGACAGACAACAAGCGCACAGGTAAATTTCAGAGAGTTGATTTGAGAACAAGGCCGGCTGCTTTTGTTCCATCGATGGCTTCTGGAGTATCTATGAAGTAGTCCTTGCCCACCTTCTAGAAGGTAACGTACAGAATATCTGTGGACAGAGGCAGTGAAGTTAGCACCCTGTATGGCAACAAGCTCTCTGACACAGGAACCTCAGAGATCAGGAGAAAGCCCTAAAGCAGCCTGCAAACTAGAATAGGAGAAACTCAAGTTTACCAGAGACCTGAGTTGACCTCTATTCAAGGATGAGAGAAAGAGGGAGAGGCAGAAGGACATACTGACAGTGTCAGCATTGGTGACCAGGAGAGCGACAGCACGGAGCAGAGTGGTTGCTGTGTGTGCCTCGGGATGTCCATTCAAGTGACTCATCTGTATCAATGTTTCGAAGAGAAACCTCCCCTTAGCTGGGCACATGACACACACCTGTAATAACAACTGTCAGAAGGCTGAAGCAGGAGGATTGTTGACTTCCAAGTAGCCTGCACTACACAGTAAGATCTTGCCTCAAAGAAACAAAAATGAGGGCTGGACATAGTGAGGCATTCCTTTACTCCCAACACTTAGGAGGCAAAGGCAGGTGGGTCTTCATGGTTTCAAGGCCAGCCTGGTCTGCACAGTAAGTTCCAGAACAGCCAGAGCTTCATAACAGAGAGGCCCTGTCTCAGAATAAATAAAACAAAACAAAAACAAAAACCAGCAACAGAAAAAAAGGAGAAGAAGAAATCATTTTGAAGCCCCTTCCCTAGCAAAACAAAATAAAAAGCAAATAAAATCTCCTGAAAACAAAGAGAACAATAGGAGTCAAAACAAGAGCTCTTAGCAGAACAAAATCCCCCTGCCTCTGCTTTGTGCTGCCTGCAGATGAAAGTGTCTACACCCATTCATTTAATACCCTGTTTCTATGTCTTTGATTAGGTTAGAAATAGCAGTTAATTAAACCATTTACTTCATCCCTGAATACCCAAATCAGTCTCTTAAAAAATCCCTTCATAACAAAGTGAGGAAGAGATCCTATAAAAATGCAAGTTGAGTAGGAGATGGGCTTAAGTGGAACCTCCTTACCCTAAAATCTACCCTCCCCAGGGTACAGAATGGAAGCATCTAGAACACTTACTCAGACAAAGCAACCAGAGTCCCATCACCAGCCAGAGGAGGAGAAGCCCCTTGGACATTTTGACAGGATCTGTGTGTCTGTCAAAACTCATGCCTTATATCACAATTCCTGCTGACAGGGTGGGACACTGGACTTTCACTTCCCTTTCTGCCTCACAATCTTCCCGTTCCTTCATCCTGAATGACCTCCCTCAATTTGGGATGTGTGATCAAATGTGCTGAGTGCTTTTCTCATGGTGGCCAGTGCATGTGTGCAACTGTGTAGTGTGGCAGTGTGTGTGCCAATGTGATTTTCTGTCTGTCGTCCTGGGTGTGCCTGAGCCCCTGTATATACATGAATACACATGAACAGACACTCTGTGTGTAAACTGTGAAGAAGCCAGTGTTTCTCCACATGGTGGCCAAAGCAAAGTTAAACTGAAACTCATTATATAGACCAGGTTGGCCTTTACTACCATTCTGGGTACTCACCATGAAGCCCTCAACTTCTTGCCTTCACACTGGAGAACAGAAAGCAGGTGCAATCAATCACGAAAGAAGCTCTACCCACACCATCAGTTTATTAGAACAAAAGAGAGGAGCCTCAGGAGTGGAAGCTTATCATGATGGCTCCAAAACAGGCCTGCCTACCAGCAGACCCAGCCATCACTACCCTAGGGAGAAAGCACAAAGGATAAGTTGGAAACCAAATACTGGAATAGAATCATTCTCTAGTTCTTCAGGAGTCTATAAATACAATGACAACCGACTCTATACAAATAAGGAAGAGGAGAAACCAGGCCAATATTCACCAACCAGACTGAAACTAGGACCAAACACAGTGTAGAATCCTGAAACAGGGAAAAACTACCAGGTTGATAGAGGACTCAGTGACTAAGAGCACTTGCTGCTCTTGCAGAGAACTCAGGTTCTGTTCTCAGCAGCCACATGGCATCCCATAACTGTCTGTAAATTTAACTCTAGGGGACCAACACTCTCTTTTGGCTTCTTTGGGTACCAGGGATGCACGCAAGCAAATGTTCATAAAATAAAAAAAAAATTGAAAAGACCATTAATTGAAAACAAAAATCTAGTAAGAGAAATCTAAATAAAGTTTTGACTTTGATCCATTGTGATCTTTCATTATTGATTTATTAGCTATAATAAATATATATAAATATATTATAAATTTATACCTATATAAATAAATAACCTAATGTATGATGTTAATAATAACCACCCCTTTGTATTTCTGGTTTGCATGACCATGTTTATTACAGCACTATTTACAACACTCATGGTGAGTGTGGTGGTCTGAATCAGAACGGCCCCTACACTCATGGGTTTGAATGCTTTGTGCTCAGTTGGTGGAGCTGTTAGGGAAGGATTAGGGGCTGTGGCTTTGTTGGAGGAGGTTGTGCCACTAGGGGTGGGTTTTGTGGTTCCAAAGACTCTGGCTATTCCCAGTATGTTCTCTCTGCCTCATGTTTGCAGATCAAGAGGAAAGCTCTCAACCATCCCGCTACCACCATAAACTCTAATCCTCGAAAACTGTAAGCCCAATTAAACACTTTCTAAGTGGCACTGACCTATTCTTACAAAAACAATAGGGAACGAGCCAGTCAGTCATCAGCAGATGAATGGACTGAGGAAATGTGGCTTTCATGCACAATAGAGCTTTATTTTTTTTTCCTATAAAGGAAAGTGAAATACACCCTCTGAAGGAGAATAGATGGAATGGGAGATCATCATGTTATCTGAAATAAGGCAGAACAGGCAGTCAGATCCTGCTCTGTGTTGTCACTTTTACTGGTGACACATCAACAAACTTTTATTACCCCAAAGAGTACAGTGACTTACCAAAGAAATCACTCCATCCAAGTCTAACTTGGTGAACTAATGAATTTATAGGGGTTGCCTGGGCCAGCAGGGATAAGGGATACTTACCAGATAATAGGTCTGACGTGTGGGCAGTTGTATCACCCAAAAACCCCACCAGCATGGGTAAGAACTCTAAAGCTATACCTCTTTCCCCTCAGCATCCCACAAGGGCACACAGGAAGAAGTGGGACCTCAGGTGAGGGTCTAGTGACATTCCCTACTCACCTCCTCCTTGAGAGGAAGATAGCTTCGCAGCCATCTTGGCCCCACATGGCTACCACTGTGCTGTTCCATATCTTTGCCATGACTGCAAGGTCTTTTGTAGGTCCTCACAACAACCATGAAAGCAATAGTCATATTAAACCTGGAGGGAGCAGCTGTAGCATAAATTGCATATTTCCTCTAATACACAGAATCCGTGTGTGTGTGTGTGTGTGTGTGTGTGTGTGTGTGTGTGTGTGTGTACGGCTGTAGACTAAAAAAAAAAATGGGGATTGTGTAGGAAAATGAAGAGATATTTAAAGGAGTCAAGTGAGGGCAATGGGTAAGAAAAAGAAAAGTGGGGCTGGAGAGAGGGCTTGGTGTTTAAGAGCACTGTCTGCTCTTCCAGAGGATCTGAGTTGGATTCCCAGTACCCACACCATTCAGCTCACAGCCATCTGTAACTCCAGTCCCAGGAGACCTGATTCCCCTCTTCTGGCCTCTGTGACCACTACATACACACGGTGTGCAGACACACATGCAAGCAAAATACCTATACACACAAAATAAATAATGTTTAAAAAACAAGTCTATACAACTATTGTGCCACATTTCTTTCAAAAAGAACAACAAATGTCTCCTTTCCTCTCATATATGGAATATAGATTTAAATATCTATTTTGAGACATATTTTATATAGAATATCTATTCTGCGTAATATATAAATACATTGTTAAATATATATTTCAATACATATGTTGAAATATACATTTAAATGTATGTATACAACTTGAAAGAAAGGGGACTATTTGGACAGAGGAAGAATATTGATGAGAGAGGGGAGGGTAATACACATATGAAAAGGCCATAATGAAACACACAGATATGCTAACTAAAAAAAAATCAACAAAAAGGGAGGGCTGAATGTGGGGTATTCAAGGACTCTCTTTTGCTATCACTGTGAGTTTTATGTAAATCTAAAACTGACCTAGTGTAGTTTACACAGTTTAAGAAAAGTTTATTTTACATATTCCTTTATTTAATATGTTTATATACGTAAGCAGATAAGTTGGCCAGAGAGCAAGAGTGTTTGCTGCCAAGCCCGACGATCTGAGTTCAATCCCAGAGTGCACATGGTGGAGGAAGAACATCTTCAGCAAGTTATCCGTTGACTTACACATTCATGGCATGGCATGTCTACTCCACACACACACACACGCACACACACACACACACACGCACACACGCACGTGCACACCGAGAGAGAGAGAGAGAGAGAGAGAGAGAGAGAGAGAGAGAGAGAGAGAGAGAGAGATTGATTTTAGTAGCAATTTGATATCTGGAATGTCCGATGGACAGGCTTTGAGAAATTTGCATCCTAAAATTTCATGGCCAGTTTGTATGAAAGTGCATTATTATTATTATTGACAGTTCGTGGCTGTGCTATGTGCTTCCTGCCCTTAGCACCTTCTTCCTCCATATCCTAAGATTGGTCTAGAGAACAAGGCCTTCCTTATTTTCATAAACATGGCTCAAGTGCATTGTAGTCATGGTGATTGTCTCAATGGAGGACAAGTAGCCCAAACTGAATACTCAATTATGAGAAAATTTGGGGGTTTTCTGAGGGGTTTGGATCCTTTTTATTTTCTCCTTGATCTTTGATCTCTGAGGATGTGAGTCTAAGACACACATTTTGTCATTGGGCCTCCAATAAGCAAAACCTGTCGGGTGGAGAACTGATCAAGCAGAAAACCCAGTAGATTAAAGCATACATGGTCTGTGTCTATGATTTCATTTAGGCTCCTGTAATAAGGAATTCAATGAGCCAATAAATTCTCTTTAGAGCTTAAGCCAACTTGTGTTAGATTTTCTGACATTTGGATTTTTCAACCAAGAAATGCCTTTGCATCAGATCCCAAACCTTCCACACACTGCTGCCTTGTGTATCTGGCCTCACTTCCCCTGCAGTCTCTCTCTCTTTTGGTGCTTCCGGAAAGAAGGAAGAGGCCACTCATAATTTCACCTACCATCCTTTCTCCCCTGATTCTATGAAAAGAAGCAAAGAGTGTCCAACCCTTCCGCTGCCCCATGTTTGAGCAGTCTGACTGTAGTTACCTGCTCCATTTGACTATCCGATGTTTTTGTGACTCTTATCACA
Source organism: Rattus norvegicus (assembly GCF_021556685.1). Classification (NCBI taxonomy): domain Eukaryota; kingdom Metazoa; phylum Chordata; class Mammalia; order Rodentia; family Muridae; genus Rattus; species Rattus norvegicus. The sequence continues at coordinate 37,140,730 of NC_141543.1, read as the reverse complement.
CCACCCAAGTTACTCATGGTCCATTGCACGAGTCAATTGTAAACTAGCTTACTTTGGCATGGTACAAGGCCCAGTCCCTGCCTAGGAAACCTATAACCAAAGGAAACCAAGACGGGAGGCAACTGCGCTGAGTCATGTGGCTTAGACACCAACTTCAGAGAGCAGGAGCCAAGAGCTGAAAAAGAGAAACAGAGCCTGGGTGGGTCCAAGTTCTGCATAGTTCAAAAAGTCAATGTTGCAGCTATTTTCCTCTCCGAATTGAAGAGTTTCTATTTGAAGGTTTACAGAAAATGCTGAAATCTCAGAAACCAAACTCTGACATTACATTACTTCAAGAAATTGGAAGTGGAAGAGTAGTTGTAAGAATGAAAAGGTCCGGCATTCAGTTTCCTACTTGGTACATACATTATAGTCAAATACTTCTTCCAGGTTACAGCATAGTGACACACCTCAGATGGAAATGAAACTGTAGTCCTTTGGCAACTACATTCAATTTGATTTTATGTAGATTAGTGATAGTTAGGTTAATGGTAGGTTGTGGGGGTGTGCCTGTCTGTGTCTATCTGTCTGTCTGTGTGTTTCATGAATCTTTCAGTTCTCTTTTGGGCATCCCACAAATATTATATAACATTATGTGTTGAAAACATAGCACAGTGTGGCAGTGTGGAAGTAACAACTTAAGTATAATAAATATAAAGAATCATTGAAATGATTATCTGCTTTTATTGTATTTTTTTCTAAATAGAGTATGCTCTCCTGAGTGCAGGAACTGTGCCAGAACTACTCTACACCCTCAGCCCCTGACACAGAACAGTACATCATGCTACATAGCAAGGCATGCATCCCATGAAAATGCATTAATTAAGAAAGAGAAAAGCAATTGGCAATTATTCTAGACTGAGAAATGATTAGGATAGTTTATTTGCTCAAAATCTCGAGGACATCTAAAAATAAGACATGGGATATAAAACACTCAAAAGATGATTTAATTAAAGAACATTTAAAGAAAGAATTCAGAAATAAAGTCGAGAAAAGGACACACATGCACAAAATATCAAAAGTTGGTTTTTATTTTGTTTTGTTTTGTTTTGTTTTATATGGACTTGAGGGATAGCCTGTGTGTCCACCACAGCAATGCTCATTATGTGTTTGAAGAATGACTAGATTTTCTTCATGTAAGGAAATATCTGTATTTTTTTCTTTACAAGTGCAGAGTTGAGTTGGTAAGATAACTAATGCCATCACGAGTCTCTTAAGCATCTTTGTGTTTCCCCAATCATCCCAAAGCATATTTGAACTTTAATGTTTTGGACAAATGTCATTGCATATGTAAGTGTCTTTGAAAGTTGCATAGTACAGCTTTTCATGCTGTATTTTAAGAGAATGCAATATTTCTGTTTTCTTTTTCTACTCATGACCTAGTTGTATTGCCACAGGAATTGTCTTCCCTTGTGGCTTTGCATTGCTTTATACCATACCATGTGGGGAACATTCCTTGAAACACGTGCTCACATGATTAATGATGGATCTTTATGTCACCTACAATTCCCTACTAACAAGAAAGTTTGGTGAACATAAACTTTTCATTGACATTGAACAACCTCATAGGTGTCCATCAAGGAGCTGGGGAAGGAGTTTGTTAGAAGTATGTATCCAGAGAGGGGATGATTAAATCATAAGCAACTTGCACACCAATTTAGTAAGTATCCCCAAGCCTCCCCCAAGAACATTCTGAGAGTTTCATTCCTATCGTATGTGGGTGAGAGTGCTGATGGTATTACCCCTTATTGTAACATCTGCCATGAGTATTGATATGATATGCTTCCTCAGTGTTGATCTCTTTGAATTCCTTTGCTCAGAAGTCACATGCTCACCTTTCCACAACTATTTACTACTTGTTTCTCCTTCAGTGAATTCTCACATCTGGGCCTAATTTTCTATTGGTTATTATAAGGGGAAGTTCTGATGTTAAGGTCCTATTTCCCAAATGGCTCTTGATCTGTCAGTAAAGAAAGCCATGGGCCAATTGCTGGGTGGTAGGTACAGGCAGGACTTCTAGGTCCCCAGAGGAAAATGAGACACAAGGGAGGAGAGAAGAAGCAGGCAACCATATGAGATCTCAAAATAGAGTGACCACACAGGCCACTCCTACAGATGGGTGGTTAGCAGAGTTAGCAACTGAATTTTAGAGCAGGTGGGAAAGGCTGAGATAAGAAACTGATAAGGGCATGATTTTCTAGGTGAGGGATAGTAGCACCCAGCAATTGTGCCAAGAAGGCAAGTAGAAAAGAAACAAACTGTGTGTATATCTTTTGCTGGGGATTCAAGAGAAGCTGGGTGGGGTAACACAGTCACCTCCCAGAGCTAAAGGTTGGGTAGAGCTTAAAACTACACGCAACAGGTTATTACTTATGATAATTCATCTTCATTGTCAATGTGACTGGATTTGGAAAAACCTAGGATGTACACCTCTGAGTGTGTCCTTGACAGCATTTTTCAATCTCATTAACTGAGGAAGGAAGATCTACTCTGGATTTGAGTGGTGTCATCCTTCTGCATGGAATCCAGAACTGCAAAAGGAGAAACACAGTTGAGTGCCAGAATTACCCTCTCTGTGTTTTATAACCCACTCAGACTTTAGCAAGCAGTCTTACATTCTTGGCATCACAGCTGAGAAAGGATCTTACCACCATTGGTAGTCTATACCCCCAAATCACAAGCCAAATAAACCATTTTTCTCTTGAGTTGCTTCTTGTCAGGTATGTAGTCACAGCTACAAGAAAAGTAAGTGACATGTTGTCTTCCTCCTCTTCTTCCTCACTGAGAGAGGAAACATAACTAGATGATTGATAGGTGCTCAATGGACAGATGTAGATGATACATAGATAATATCTTCTCTAGACAGAAGTCATTTCTGCACCTCCATTATTCCTTTTCCAATTTCTTCCGCTGAACATTTTATTGAACTAAAATCTGTAATACTATCACATTAAAACCCATGAAGATCTGAGGATGTAATTCAGTAGGGAAATACTTGACCAACAAGAGTAATGCTCTGGGTTTGACTCCTGGCATAGCAATTATTTTTTAAGTTCAAGATTTATTCTTATGCCTCATTTTTTGGATGCATTGTTTAAGAGACTCTTTCTCACTCTAAAATTATTATAATATTGCCTTTTTCCTACAAATGTCATAGCTTTACTTTTATATTGGTTTTTTTTTTTTTTTTCGGAGCTGGGGACCGAACCCAGGGCCTTGCGCTTCCTAGGCAAGCGCTCTACCACTGAGCTAAATCCCCAATCCCTTTAAATTGGTTTTTAATCACTCTTGTTTGCTTCTGTCTGTGACCTAAGGTTCATATCTAACTTCAGTTTTTTTCCTATCTAGTTTTCCACTAAAAGAGCTATCTTTCTTTACCATTACTTGATGTAGAATGTCAGACAGGTAGATAACCATGAATTTGAGAGCTCTATGCTCCTTGCCACATCGGATGTTTTGTTCTTTTGCCAGTATCACAGATTTTAATATGACTGGGCAAGATTTTGGAAATGTTCCTCCACCTTTCATTCTTGCTGAGGCCAGTACAGATATAACTTTGAATTTGATCACCTTGATGGATAGTCCCAAGAAAAACTAACCCAAATCTATTCTAGGAAAGATAGGTCAGGGTATCCTAGCTCACTTATCTTAGTTTTTGTTAAAACTGCCCATTTGTGTGGAACCCTGTTCAGTTAACTTCTTATCTTGGCTCCTGCTGCTTGCTTCAAAATGCCTACTCCTGAGTGGTAGTAGGCGCAAGGCTCTGGGTTCGGTCCCCAGCTCTGAAAGAAAAGAAAAAAAAAAAAAAACAACTATAAGTCAGCCCCAATTAAATTTTTTTCCTTAATAAGAAAAAAAAATGCCTACTCCCCTCCTGAAACCCTAAAGCTGCAAAGTGAGATGCCTGGACAAGGTCTCTGCCTTTGGGCTACACTGAGAACTCCTGAACACTTGGGCATGTTCCCAACAAAGATTGTCAGTTGGCTATACACTATTTCTAAGTGGCCATCTCTGGTTAGCTCCTATGAGAGCCCAATATATGCTAAGTTGTAATTACTGTGCCTAAGCAATCCATACAACAAAATTGCCTCTAATTGGTAAGCCCTTTGTCCAAGGACAGATATTTCCTGAAATGACAGAGGGTATTGTTTGTGGGAAATAACAAGCCACATGTTTCTGCCTTCCTAGACAAGTTTGTTTGATCCAACTGAACCAGATGTGCTTGCCCTTATACAGACAGGAGGTACATAGGCAGGAAATACATCAGGATGTATGTTTCCTCAGATAGGACCCGATGAGAGATATGTAGCCTTATGGGTTTGCTTTTGTACATGTCTGCAAAACATGACACATGTCTGAGAACCCTGGAATAGACCTGCAAGAATCCATCATCTTGACCAGTATTTAATTAAAGCTTGCTTCAAATTTGGCTCAAAATTGTGATAGTGGTCTTATTCTCACCTAGTAGGATTAACACTCCCTGTAACATTTTAATGCTTTCTTCCAAACTTCAATGTTCATAAAGTGAACACAACACTTATATTTTTAATATTTTAAAGTTTTATTTTTATTTAATGTGTATAAGTGTTTTGCCTGCATGTAGGTCTGTGGAGCATGTGTGTGCAGTGCAGTCAGAGGCCAGAAGAGGGCATTAGCTCTTCTTGAAGTAGTTTTACAGATGGTTGTGAGCCACAATCCGGTTGCTGGGAACCAAATCCAGGTTGTCTGAAAGAACAAGCACTCTTAACCACCAAGCTATCTCTCTAGCCCTAACACTTCTATTTCAAAACTATTTTGTCCTTTGTAATAAAAAGAAAAATGGGAAGGATGTATTTACAAAGGAAGTAGGATATTTCTTCCTCTGAAACAGGAAAAAAAATGAACTAAAAAAGTTTTAAGGCACGAGGTACTTCCGGCGGGGTCACGCCGCTCCGCCCGTGGTACCTGCGTACGCCGTGCTTCCGGCGGGGCTCGGCCGCGGGACCCTCTGATTGTAGCTCCAGCCCTGGTTGCTAACATGGCTTCTCTCCTGGCTAAGGATGCCTGTCTGCAGGACTTGGCCAAGAAGATCTGCGCGCAGCCTGGCCCTGAGCGGCAGAGGAGCCAGTGGGCTGTCAGAACAAAAGGCTCAGAAGCTGCTGGACCCCCAAAAAAGAAAAGGAAGAAAACACAAAATAAGTCTCGGAAGCAGGAGCAGAAAACTATGGAGCACAAGACTAAACCCCTGGACAAGAAGTCTCCCACCTCTTCTAGTGCCAAGAAACCAGGGCTATCCAAACAAGGGAGCTCCGGCTCCCTGGGGTCCCCTGAAGATAGCCGAGGCACAGCGCCGGATTCTGTCTTTGCACTGGATTTCCTGAGACAGCGGCTGCATGAGAAGATCCAGATGGCCCGGGGCCAGGGTGGCACCAAGGAGCTGTCTGCTGCCACTCTAGAAAAAAAGACAGCAGAGAAAGCAGGAGAGGGAACGGAAGAAGAGGAAGCGGAGGGAGCTCCGAGCAAAGCAGCAGGTTGCAGAGGCTGAGAAAAAGGAGGAACCAGTCAAGGCGCCCCCCAAAATGGCCTGCAAGGATCTGCAGGAATCAGGGCTGATCCTTAATAAGGCGGAGGTAGCTGGAGAGGAGCCAGCCAGCAAGGCAGCGCAAGAAGGAGAAGCGGCAGCAGGTGAAGGGGAACTTGACCCCTCTGACAGGCAGGAACTATAGGCAGCTGCTGGACCGTCTGCATGCCCGGCAGGGCAGGGCCGGGTGGAGGAGCTTCGCGATCAGGATGCAGGCAAGGCCCAGGAGCTGGAGGCCAAGATGACGTGGACCAACTTGCTGTACAAGGCAGAGGGTGTGAAGATCAGGGACGATGACGCCTGCTGCAGGAGGCCCTGAAGCGCAAAGAGAAGCGCCGGGCACAGCGGCAGCGCAAGTGGGAGAAGCGTTCGGAGCATGTGGTGGAGAAGATGCAGCAGCCACAGGACAAGCGACGCCAGAACCTGCGCAAGAAGAAGGCAGCTCGGGCCGAGCGACGGCTACAGAAGGCCCGCAAGAAGGGCCGGGTGCTGCCCCAGGACCTGGAGCGAGCAGGCCTCTCCTGAGAGCTTGCACCTGCCAGGTTCCTGGCTGGGCACCTTCCTACCTGGTTTCCATCCATCTCCATCCTTGAGGGTTGAGGTGGTATGTGGTGACAGACTGGGTCTCCTGTGAGGTTGACAGTTCTTGCACCCCACAACCGAAGTGAGATCTGACTGCGTGCCAGGACGTTTCAGCAGCATCCTTAAGGAAGACCGTGTTTCCCGTTCCTGAGAGGGATGAAGGGGATCTGTGCCCGTGTCTTGTGAGGGGTGTGTCACTGTGTCTGTATGTCTGTGTATGTCTGTGTTCTGAAATCTCCAGAGTTGGGATAGAGGTTGGGGTGAGGTACCCCACTCACTCCTCCCTGCCCACCTGGTATATCCAGTGGCCATGAGAACAAAAGGTTTTGACTACTCGTTCTGTATCCACTAGTCTTGGGAACAGAGAAGAGGGCCCAAGAGTTTTGGGAGAATCTGATCCAGTCAGATATGTCTCTGGGCCAGAGCTTGAGAGCTGTGTTGAAGGCCAGCATCCAGCTCAAAAATCTAGAGTCCTTCCTGAGTCCCAGGATGTGCTTGCTCACCTGTGAGCCAGTCAATGGCTGCGACTTACATGTCGCCTAGTTTTATGTCAGTTTAATACAAACTGGAGTTGTCTGAGAAGAGAGTGCCTCAACTGAGAACCCCGCTAGATTGGCCTGTGGTGCTTTTTTTTAAAAAACAAAAAACCTGGTGAATGATATGGTAGGACCTGGTTCATTGTGGTTCATTGTGGCTAGTGCCACCCCCGGACGGTCCTGGGTTGTTTAAGAAAGTAGGCCAAGTCCCCAGCTCCGAAAAAAAAAAAAAAAAAAAAAAAAAAAAAAAAGAAAGAAAGTAGGCCAAGCCAGCTGTTGGGGACAAGCCATTAAGTAGCTTTTGCTTCAGTTCCTGCGTCTAGGTTCCTGCCCTGGCTTCCCTTGGTGATGTACTGTTACCTGGAAATGTAACATGAAGTAAACCCTTTCCTCAAGTTAAAAAAAAAAGTTTTAAAACAGAGAAATATTTACCAGATTACATGAGAAACAACAGACAAGCCATTCCTTGAGCTGAGAGATTTTAAATCTCAAAGAGAACAATTCACAGGTGAAAATCCCTGTCAGTTGCTTTAAACTCAGAATGAACTAGAGAGCAACCCTTTTCAAAAACACACAGACTTAGAATTGGGGAACTGAATGTTCAGAGCAAAATGAAAATTGAGATTAGAGAAAGATCTAAAGAGCATGTTCTCCTCCTGCTTCTACACAACGGATAGGCTACCCTGATGGATATCTTAGCTTCCTGAAATATTCTTCATGGAAATGGAAAATGCAGAGATAGAAAAGTACGAAAGCATGGGTTGATGTCCACTCATGATATTCCTCTCCTATCATTTCCACAGACAAAGAGACACCAAGCACATCCATGATTTAAGAGTCCCGAAAGGGTGTTATGATTTGGATCTGAGATATCTCTCAATGGCAAAGTGACAATGACCAGGGTGGTCAGCCTATGGCACTACTGGGAGGTGGTGGAGATTTGAGGAGATGGGCCTCGCAGAAGGAAGTTACATAATTGAGGCCATGTTCTTGGACGGAATATTACCTTCTGGCCCCTTCCTGACTCTGTTGCTTCCTAGGGAATCACTGTAAGTATCTCTCCTCCACACTGCACTCCGCTCTGTGATGTTCTGCCTTGCCACAGATCTGTCTGCCAAAGAGATAAGGACAACCAACCATTGATGCGAGCATCAGAAGTTATTTGGCAAAATGGGTGTTTCCAGCTCTGAGTTGGTTGCGCACAGCTCTTTCATCACAGTACCAGACAGGCTCATGACTGAATTTTAGGATACTAAACTGGCTCTGGTCATAATTCCAGGTCCGACTCTAACACTGAAGCTTTTTTGCAACAGGTTCTGTGCATGTTAAGTGTTTTCTCAATTAGAAGGAGAAGAGAAGTGAAACCCCAGGGCCACGTTGCTAAGGGATGTTCACTTCGTCGGACCATTCACTGCCAAATTGTCATTTGCACTTGCTCCTTTGTAACAAAGCCGGGCGGGGGTGGGCAGGGGATTTCCACGTTCAAGTAAAACACATTTGAGTTTGAGGTGAAATTTAAAACTTTCGATTGAACATCTTGCATAATGGGCATGGCTCCTTACTTAAATGAGTTCCATTCCCCCATCAATACAGCATGTCCACAGCTTTCAACAGCATCTCTAGGGAATGCAATAAACTCTGCTTATGTTTCTGAAGATTGGCAAATCTTAAGATCAAGTGATTTCCTCAAAATGTAAAACAGTATATTTATAATAGCTGAAAATACAAATACATACACACACACACACACACACACACACACACTATACAATCCTGATTTCAAAAAGTAGAAAGCAGCCTAAATGCATGCACATTAATATGAAGAAGTCACAGAGGTTTCAAATAAAGGTTCAGCAACCATTCGAAAGGATGTTGTATGTTTGTGATGAAACTCAATGGCAAAGCACTTGACTTACAAGCAAGCGAGCCTGAATTGATCCACGGCAACACACACACACACACACACACACACACACACACACACACTCATAACCACATACACACACTGTACTTGCACATCTATTAATATGAACTTTGTAGCTAAATATGACAACCAAGATACAATCTTTTTTTTTTTTTGTGGTTCTTTTTTTCGGAGCTGGGGACCGAACCCATGGCCTTGTGCTTCCTAGGCAAGCACTCTACCACTGAGCTAAATCCCCAGCCCCCAAGATACAATCTTTATGTACAATCTTAATCCATTTATGTAAGAAGAACACGTATGCGCAGACACAGGCCTGCGTGGACATTCCATGTAAAGTTATCCACATCTGTAGCATGTACCGGCAGCCCCGCCAGTGAGAAAGCTGAGGCCGAAAGATGACTTGAGCATTGTTGTCCATTCTGGGCAACACAGCAAGACACTGTCTTAAACAACCTTAGGCAACAACTCACTTACATTCCTGCATGAAACAAAAGTTTTAAAAGAGAGAAAAATGACAGCCCAAAAGGGAAGTGAGCATTGGAGATCTGTGTCCCAATCTTGGCATGTCCAGAGGTTATTAGTAGGACAGTTTGAGTAGATCATCACATTTTCCTCATGCCCCAGTTTATCCTCAAAATAGGAATAGTGCCTTAGTCTGGCACAAAACACCCACCATAGCCCAGTGCTCAGCAATGGTACTTTTTGGTATTTCCTTGAGAGAAATGAAAGCAGGACACTTAGGACCTCTATCTCATGATCATAGCAACATTATTCAAAGCGAGTCCCTAACTGGAAATGACACAAGTATCCATAGGACAATATGTCACTCAGTGACAAAATAAAACAAAATTCTGGTTATATGCCACAGCAATATTTCACACGTGTACACATGTTAATATATGCACATAGTATAGGTCAGTCAAAATAATTATATTTTTAAAAATACCATGTCAGATGAAAAACCCAGACAGGAAAAACTACTATACTATTATATATTCACACAAAATTCTAGAACTTGGGATCTGGCTTAATGGCCTGCCATGCATCAAAACCTTGGATTTTTTTTTAAATAAAAGAATTACTTATCTTTATGTGTGTGAGTATTTTCCCTGCAGACAAGTAGTTGAACTAACTATATGGGTGCAGTACTGGGGGGCTCCAGAAGAGAGGATCAGGTCCCCCTAGGAATGGATTTACAAAGGGTTGTTGTGAATATCCCTGTGTTCTGAGAAACAAATCCAGGTCCTCCGTAAGAATAGTTAGGGCTCTTAACCTGGGAGCCACATCTCTATCTCCCAAGCCATGATTTAAGCCACTGCATTAGCTAGGCAAAGTGGCACACATCTGTAATCTCAGTGCTCTGGAGGTGGGGGCAAGGGGATCAAAAGTTCAAGGTCATCGTCAGCTATGTGATAAATGTAAGGTGGGTCTGGACTACAGAGGACTCTGTGTCAAAAAATTAAATAAGTGAATACATAAATAGATGAAATTTAAGTTTTAAGGATGCACACACACACACACACACACACACACACACACACACACACACACACACACCAACACCCCTTTTCTTAATACTGGGATAAGAGAGGATTGCCCATGAAAATATGTATTATATTTAACTACAATATTCCATGCCAGTGCAAAACACAGGCTACACCAGAACTCCTTTGGAATAATTCCCTGTCCCTTTAACTTCTTTTGGCTATGCTAAATATGGCATCATATTCTAGGCTTGAAGAATATGCATCTTCTAAATTACTTTTATACCCTTTTCTGCTAAATATTTCCTTGAAAAATAGAAAAGGGGAAGAGAAATTTTTGGGTTTTTTTTTTTTTAAGTTTTAGCCCTGGCGACACGGCCATCAAATATTTAGAAATCCCTCAGATTTACCCTTCACATGACCAAGGACATTTTGGATAAAGTGAACACTGGGATTGTGAACACTGTGCCTGAGGATTTTTGCTACAAAGCAACAGGGCCTGACCCTCCTTCTGACTCGGAAGGTACAAAGTGTTACAGTTCAAAGCTCCTGTGGGATGTTCAGAAGACTGAAGGGGGAAGTGCTTGAGAAATAAGAAGTGGTAAAGGTATGGCGGCTGCATAAGAAGGAAGCCTGAGAAATGGCAAGGTGCCAGAGGCCAGGTTCCTTTCCCATCTGTTGCCCAGCTGGCTTCGGATCCTCCTCACCACAGACTGGGGGAGGGTGGCCACATGACATAGTCTGGACTGTATCTAGGGTGACGGCCCAGTGTGTCTGTCATAAGATAGAAAATCTGAATGCCGGGGGCTTCCTGAATCTGACCCGTGCTGGGTGGAGCAGCAAGCAGCCCTGCTTTTTTTTTTTTTTTTTTTTTTTTTTTTTTGTCTTCTGAAACAGGTTTCTCTGCATAGCCCTGGATGTGCTGGACATGCTCTATAGACTGGATTGACCTCAAACTCAGAGATCTGCTTGCCTCTGCCTCCCAAGTTTTGGGATTAAAAGTGTGTGCCACTACTGCCCAGCTTCATGTGCTATTTCTAATTCGAAAGATTTATTTGTTTATGTATTTTATGTGTATGAGTGCTCTCTCTGTCTGCGTGTACGCCTGCAGGCTAGAAGTGGCAGTCAGATCCCACTGTAGATAGTTTGAGTAACTATGTGGTCTCTGGGATTTGAACTCAGGACCTCTGAAAGAGCAGTCAGTGCTCTAACCACTGTGCCATCTTTCCCACCCCCAACTATTTCTAATTCTAACGAGAGGGAGCATTGGTTTGCACTATCTCTGACTGTATGACTCGACACACTTTTGTTAGTTTTGTTGTTTGGAGGAGTTTTTGTGCTTCTGTCTTTCTTCTATATATAGCATAGCTGGTCTGAAATTTACTACGTAGGCCATGCTGGCCTCCCACTTGCAACAATCCTCTGGCCCCAGCCTCCTGAGGGTTAAGGAGAACAAATATGGGTCACCAAGCCCTCCTTCTTAGCAAGCATACTCTGAAGGTTTGCAAGAACCTAAAAGCCTTGAAAGCATGGGCCAACCTCACTGATGATGTCTGGTAAGTGGCTTTCTCAAATGGCTTCCACCCTTGCTCTGTGAGCATTATCATAAAGTAATGAGCGTTCATCACTCTGCTCTCCTTCCTCCATTTCTACTGAGAAGAGACGACCACAGGTCAAGATCTCAGTTCCAATAGTGCACGTGAGACATCACCCCTGACTGTCACAATTGCACATAATACCTCCATTAGGCAACCAATGACTGAAAGTTCTAGAATATGGCTTCAAGGGAAACACTAAGATGCATAGCTGAGGGTATCGAATTTATTAAGAGGGTCATTAACATCACAGACAAACAGATGCGAGCCCAAGAGGCAGGAATTGGGGGATCTCTTCATACAGTTCTCAGAAAAGGGTGTTTCCCCCCAGTGTGAGTCTGGAACTAATTTCTTAGCAGGCAATAAGAGAGGAATAGAATTTGTAGTCACCGATTCCTGCTTTGAGATAGCCTAAATGCTATGTACAGAGCAGGTATTACTCTGTATCAGTACTCACTCCCCAGGTAAGCAGTCCTTGGGCCTGGCAGTCTGTCAACTAAAAGCTCACTGACAAAGTGCTCTGTAGGCTTCCTGCCTGGTCTGGATTCTAAGGCTACAATCATTATATTTAGTGTGTTCAAAGATGTAGAGTTTAAAACTGAATTAGATTGTGAACCTCAAAAACCAGGCTGCAATCCCTACCCTTAAGACCTCAGAATGTGACCTTATTTGGCAGTGGGATTATTGCAGACCTAATTAGATGGGCTGAGGTCATACTGGAGTATGGTAGCCTCTTGATCAAGAAAGACTAGTGTTTTAGTGGAGAGGAAAACACAAGGCTAGCCTTGTATTTACTGCACAGTCCAGGGTGGTCTTGATCTCCTGACCCTCATGCTTCCACCCTTCAAATGCAGGGGTAGCATGTGTGAGCAGACACACCTGTCAACACATCTGCTTTTAATCAGATATTTTTCATTTCCTATACCACAACTATTTTTGATATTCCTAGAGTTTTAATTTAAACCTTTTTTCCCCCTACTGAACACTTGAGTGTCTTTTTGATTGGTTGCACACTCTACTGGTGTGTGATGTTTTATTTAAATAAGTATGCTCAACTAGATAGATTTCCCTGCAATTTTTCTACTATTAGAAGTTGTACTTGAATAATACCATTTGTGAAGAACTCTCCACCTAATTATTAAAAGAGAATCTTATCAAGCATTCAGTTCTAACTTCCAGTTTACAGGAAATGAAACCGTCCAAAAACTCCACAGTGGGAGGCATTTTAAGGAACTCATCTGGTTTCTTCAAAAAGCTAGTGGCATGGAAAAATGGGGGTGTCATTGTTATAAATAAGAAGAAACATGGGGCTGGAGAGATGGCTCAGTGGTTAAGATCACTGAATGCTCTTCCAGAGGTCCTGAGTTCAATTCCCAGCAACCACATGGTGGCTCACAACCATCTGTAATGGGCTCTGATGTCCTCTTCTGGTGTGTCTGAAGACAGCTACAGCGTACTCATATAATAAATAAATAAATCTTTAAAAAAAAAGAAGAAAAAACATTTTAAAAGAACACCCCAATGCAATCTGTAGGCCTTGTTTGCGTCAAGGAATGAATTGTGAAAAGACGTCTGATGGGAAAATGGAGAGGGGAAGGAACACAGGAAATTTCAATAAGGAACTGTTTGTGGGCTAGTGAGATAGCATCATGGGCAGATGCACTAGAATTTTACCTGAGTTCAATCGCCAGACCAACTCCTAAGAGTTGCTCTTTTACTTTCACATGTTTACCATGTAATGCATGTGTCTACAGTCACACATAAACACACACACACACACACACACACACACACACACACACACACTCGCAATAATAATAACTTACATTAAAGAATTATCAAAAGAGGTGTGGCTCGGTGGACATGCACAAAGTCATGAGTTCCATCTCCAGCACCAAACACAGAAGAATATTATCATTTTATGACTACTTTCTGTGAAATACAAGGGCAGTGGTTATATATGTTCTAATATTTTAGAGATGCATAACAAAACACTTTAAAAAGAATTTTCACCTTAATACGTGTCCTAGTCCCTAAAAAATATCTACACTTGCTTTTTTCAATAATGCAGAAAAATGGAATCAAATTTAGTAAACTCTTAATAGTCAACCAAAATTAAAATGACAAAATCTAGATAAGTATATTATCATTTCGATGCCCTTTAGTCTCTGGCCTGAAAAGATCAGTTAGATTATTATGGTTTTTAAGGATTTATTTATTTATTTTATGTGTATGAGCATGCTATAGCTGTCTTCAGACACTCCAGAAGAGGGCATCACATCCCATTACAGATGGTTGTGAGCCACCATGTGGTTGCTGGGAATTGAACTCAGAACCTCTGGAAGAGCAGTCAGTGCTCTTAACCACTGAACCATCTCTCCAGCCCTAGATTATTTTTTTTAACTTTAACTTTATTTCATTGTATGTGTGTAGATATTTTTCCTTCATGTATTTCTGTGCACCATTTGAGCTTCTGGTGCTGGCAGAGAGCAGATGGTGTTAGATGACTTGGGACTGGAGTTACAGACAGTTGTGAGCCACTATGGTAAATACTGGGAATGGACCCCAGGTCCTCTGGAAGAGCAACCAGCTCTCTAACTGTCCTACTGTGTCTGCAGCCCTAATTCTTCCCTGTTGTTGTAAAATTATAAAACAAAAAGTAAATGTTGTCTTTTATCCTGCACTAGGTCTGGCACTGTAGTACCTCAAGATATCTGGTAGTCATCTTCATCTCAGTCAGCAAAGCCTCTCACCCGCTTTGCTCTATCCCATATCCCACGGCTGATGGCTTCTCTCTGAGCCTGGTAACAATCTCTCTACCCATCTAGTTCCTAAGGCAGGTTGCCACCATGCCAGAAATACACATTCCAATTCCGTGGCAGCTTAGTGTCTCTAGCTGCCACACACACTCTTAAACTTAAATCACTACATGAAAGAACACAAAACACAATAACCTCTAATCCAATTAATAAGATATAATTGCCCACCTAGACATACAAATCCCTGTACACATCCATCCCTTAAGAATATTCATAACAACCTGTAAATGTGCAAAGAGGAGTATTAACATTCGACTCCATGCTTTCTCGACTGCCTCTCTCTGCTGCTTCTCCCCTTCGCTTCAGTCTCCTCCCTTCTCTCTAAAACTTTTCTCCCACCCATCTTTCCTTCTCATCCATTGACAGGCCTCGCTCTATCTTGTACCTGCCTTCACCTGCGTGATGACACCATCCCACAATTCTTCATTTAAAATCTTTGTATGTCTGTTTATCTAAGATGTATGTGTGTACATGCAGATGTACAGGCATACACTAACCATGGCATACATGTAGAGGTCGGGTGAAAATTTCAGGTGTCAGTCCTTCTTTTTACCACGTTTGAGACAGGGTCTCTTATCATTTCCTGCTGTGTACCCCAGGCTAGCTGATCCTTGAGCTTCCAGGGATTCTTTTGTCTCTGCCTCTCACATCACCCAAGGAATGCGAGGATTGCAGAAGCATTCTACTGCATAGGGCGTTGTGGGGATGAAAATTCAGGTCCTTTCACTTGTACAACAAGCAATTTAACCACTGCAAACCTCCTTAGTCTTACCATTTTTTCTATCTTTGCCAAATAATTATCACTACTTTGTGTAAATTGCTACCCACTTTGTTTCACAAACTATCAGCAACATCAGTAATGTTTATAAAACATATATTATGCAATCATATATGGTTTAATTTTCTTAAAATAAAGCAGAATTATTTCAAACTTAAAGGAAAAATTAAGTCAAGAAACAGTATGCATAGACCAAGTGTCGACATAAAACTTTAATCCCAGCAATTGGAAGGTAGAGGCAGGTGGACCTCTGTGAGTTTGATTCCAGCCTGGTATGTCCATTGAGTTCCAGGGCAGTCAGGGCCACATAGTGAGAATCTTTCTCAAACAAATAAAAAGCAACAACAACCAATATGAACAAAGACTCTCTCATTTATGAATGTAATTATTTACCTGTCAACACATACCTAGGAAAATCAGTTAGCCAGACAGACATTGAGCAACAACGGGTATATGCACAGCATATTATTTTTAATATTTTTATATTGTACAAACTTTTGTGATGAGTGTACATTAGTGTATTAGTTAAAGCAGTAAATGAAGATAGCACTTAAGTAAATAATTAATTGACTACCATTGGAAGAAACGTCCTTCTTTCTTAACATTTACATGTGGTGGTTATGTTGTGTCTTAACTTAATGCTCAGAGAGAAACTCACTGCTTTAGTGTTCAGCAGTTCTTCAGAAGTCATCTCAGGTCACCCTTTCGAAATCTCGTTGACGAAAGATTGCTTCCCAGACTCTCCCAGGCCATACTTTTTTGACTCAAAATCTTCTCTTAAAGTTAGAATACTAAATAACATACAGCATGGAACGTTTAGACATGCCAACACAGTGTAAGCTCGATCCTACCAGAACTTCTCCAGCAGCTAAAGACCTTAGTAGAGGTAATAGTTTGATCTCACACCACCACCACATCATCCTATAAAATCAGGTGACATACCTGATGCCCAGCAGAAACACATGGTGGAAATTAGTTTCCCGATGAAGACATGGTGGAGCTGATCATCCATTTTCTACTCACTAGAAGCAAGAAGAATTCCTGTCTTAGTTACTTTTCTATTGCTGTGAAGAAACACCATGCCATCACCAAGGCAACTTACTGAAAGAATTGTTTATTGGAGCTTACAGTTCAGAGGCTGAGTCCATGACCATTCTGCCTGGGGACATGGCAGCAGACGGATAGACATGGCACTGGAAAGGTAACTAAGAGCTTACATCTGACCCACAGGCAGAAGACAGAAACAGGTAATTGAGATTAGCATAGGTTTTTGGAATCTCCAAGTTCACTGCTAATGACTTAACTCCTCTAACAATGTCACATGACCTTATTCTTCCAAAACAGTTCCACCAACATAGAACCAAGGATTCAAATATATAAATCTATGGGGACCATTCTCCTTCAAACCATCACAAAGTCAATTGTCATTGATAAAAGGCTTGCAACCAGCAATCTCAAACCATCACAAAGCACTGGACATGGAGGCTAGTTAGCACTGATTTCTATCATCCGCCTCCATTCAATGATTCATAGTGATTACTTAGATTCTACCCTCATAGAGAACAAGGCAAGGGGACGTAAGGCTAGTCACTAGTCCCAAACCTCCCCAAAGTTCCATGGGAACAAGAATAAGTGCCATTACAAGGGAGTAGAAGACATGACTGTCAATGAAACCATTCTTCTTCCCCTAATATCAGCAGACCTCACAGCTACTGACTATTCACTTATACATACAAGATAGAGGTGGTTAGACAAAGATATTAACTGGAACTTGCTTTGCTTCTATCCTTATTCCTTGGTGCCTTCAAGACCAGGCAGAGAGTTGATTCACATCCATGCATCAAGACACAAGGGCATAGAGATTATCCCACACTCGTGCATGAAAGGAGCAGGGCACTGAGCCAATTTTACACCTATACCTTACGGCACAGGGGTAGGAGCTGATTCTAGACCCATGAATGAAGTCAGAGTGTCAGCAAGATGGTCTTATACTCATGCATGACGTCACAGGAGCAGGGTACTCTTCCTACACCTTTGTGTGAAGACCAAAGGGGCACAGAGATGATTCTATAATCATGCATGAAGTCATAGAAGCAGAGGGACCTTCCTACACCTTTGTGGGAAGGCCAAGGGGGCAAGGAGATGATTCTGTACTCATGCATGAGGGCAGGTTGCAGGGGCTTTTCCTGGACCCTTGCATGTAGCATGTCACCCTTGAAGACAGAAGTGTTAGGTGGTAATGGCACTCAAAGTGGTCATTGTGGATTATGGAAGAGCTAAATTTTATCTCATTATCTGCAACATGGCGGAATGAGTCCCTGT
Source organism: Rattus norvegicus (assembly GCF_021556685.1). Taxonomy (NCBI): domain Eukaryota; kingdom Metazoa; phylum Chordata; class Mammalia; order Rodentia; family Muridae; genus Rattus; species Rattus norvegicus. The sequence continues at coordinate 37,123,091 of NC_141543.1, read as the reverse complement.
GAACACCTGCACTTCTATCCTGTACCTTCTACTCCACTAGAGACATGTCATTTTCTGGAAATGACTACGTAAGTTCAGAATCTCAGATCCTTTTTTTTTTCTTCAGGTTTTTCCAAAACTCAGTCACCATCAACGAAACTCAGGACAATCACCGTACAAATCAGGGGAAATATGAAACAATGACTAATAAAGATGAATCAAATACAGGAATAGTCTGGAAAATGTTTCACATCATCCTTTAAAACTTAATGACTAAATAGTTGTAAAATGAATTAAAAAGGTGTGCACTGGTAACTCAAATTTCTCCAATGGCTCAGTGTTCACTCAACAGCCTATTGCTTGCTTTCGTGTATTCCTACAATTTGTAAGTTTAGTTTTATTGTGAATTGGCAGAGGACACACAATCTGGTATTTCAGTTTTCTGTACACAGTACAACTTGTTTTGTAACTTAATCCATGGACTTTCCTAGAGTCTGTCCCATTGGGGAATAGAAGAGCACACTGTTACATTCCAACTCCATTCGGTTGAGAGTCAAGTTTGACTCTGATGTTCCTTTGTTATTCTTTGTTTGTTGTTTTTGTTTGTTTGTTCATTTGTTTGTTAGGATGCAGGGGCAGGTCTCAGGCTGATGATATCTGTTCATTGATTAGTGGATGCTAAAGCCCCTCACAGCTGTATTGCAGCCTGTCTCTCTCAACATCCTTCTCATTAAAATGGCTATACTATCAAAGTAATTCACAGATTTGACATAATCTCATCAAAATTCTAATGTGCTCTTCTCAGAGCAATAAAAAGTTGAGCAGACAAACTTAAAAGCCATATGGATGTACAAAAGATCCTGAGCAGACCAAGGTGTCTCAAGCAAAAGGAACGAAAGCTGCTCACATCACTGTACCTGATCTCAAAGCATGCTACAGTAACCAAGACTGCAGTGTTAACATAAAAACTAGTAGAAACTGAATGTAATAGGGCTTCTAGAAATTATTCCATAAATCTACACCTTAAAAAAGGTATCAAAAATCATATATGAAGAAGGACCGGTGCCAATAAATAAAACTGAGAAAATAGGGCATCTGTATAAAGAAAATTAAAAAATTTAAGACAGGGTCTCAGATAGACCAGGTTGGTCTCAAGCTCCCTATACGTTTGAAGATGTTCTGCTTCAACTGAACCTCTCCCTCTTCATGCTGTGATTGCCCAGGAGAACCAGGACACCTTGCCTAACAAACCAACGTTTGTTCCTCATGGTGTATTTAAAAACAAAAAGGCAAACAAATGCCCTAAAAATGGATCAACACCTCAATGTCAGTCATTAAACTACAAGAAGATGACAGAGAAACACTTCAAGGTATTGGTATGTCATTGTGATATTTTTATTTAAATGAAAGATACAGTCTTACATGGTACAGCAGTCACCCCATCCACATTTCTACATGGCACAGTAGTCACCCCTATTCATGCTCCTTAATGGCACAGCAGTCACCCCCTTCACATTCCTACGTGGCACACCAGTCACCCCTATTCACATGCTAACATGGACAGCAGTTGCACTATTCAGTCTTACACGACAAAGCAGTAAAGGACCCTATTCTCAGGTTCCCCTTTATGGGTTCAGTTATCTAAAGTCAAACACAAATTTAAAAAAAATGAAGTCATCCCTGATCAAAAATTCATTAGTTTTTGCTGATAAGCTTCTTTAAGTAGTGTACTGACTTGTCATCCTGTTCTCTACCTTCGTATTGCAATGTGAGTCATCCCATTGCCCGGCACCATCATGGAGTATGTGCTATATGGAATATAAAACTGACTACCGCAGCATCGTAGGGTTTATATGCACCACACAACATGGCCCTGCATTTCAAGTGTCCACTAGCATTCCTAGAGGGTGCCCTCTCTAGGGGGAGGCTACTGTATATTATTCATAAATGTGCTCATCACACGTCATTCAGTGGCTCTTTTCATTTTATTTCCTTATTTGTTTATCCATTCATTCATTTTTGTTCCTTTTTCCACTTACTACTTCTTATATTTCAAATGATTTAATTTTTAAATTTATTCTTCAGTTATTTTATACATGAATACGATATATTTAGATCCTATTTGTCTCCCATCCTCTACCTCCTCTAAAACTTTTCCCAACTGCACATCTTTTGTTTGTTTGGTTGATTGGTTAGTTTGGCTTGGTTTGGTTCAATCTTCAAGATGGGGTTTCTCTTTCCTGTAACTAGTTCTGTAGACCAGGCTAGCCTCAAATTCAGATTCACCTGCCTCCATCTCCTGAATGCTGTAACTAAAGCATTTGTCACCATACCCAGCTTCATATATATTTTTTAATAATGCAGAGCTTAATTATTGTTTTTCAGATGCACATACATATAGGACCATTCACCTGAAAATGGGCAACCTATTCAAAGTTATCCCATTGTAGAAAATTGACCTTACCTCCCTATGGATCTCTCAAATGCTGAAAAACCCCTCAACTAGGATGGGCTTCAGGGGTCTCTGCCTAGTCATGTTGGCTTGATCTTATTTAGGTCTTGTCAGGAAAGCACAGTTGCTATGAGTACACCACTGTAATTCCTCTGCCATATTTAGAAGACACTGTTTTGCAGTGTCTTTTGTTTGCACAGTCTTTCTGCCCCCTATTCCATGATGTCCCCTGAGTCTCAAGAAGAGGTGTGAAGCAGATGTTCCTATTGGGCTTGAGCACCCCAAGGTGTTCACTCCACTTTAACGAGTTGTAGGTTTCTGTATTAACCACCACACACTGCCTAAAAACTATTCTGTGATGGGGAGGAGGCTACAGTAATCTATATGTATAAGGAAAAATGTTTATCAGACATCTTAATACTAAGTCCCTTTGAAAGAATACCCATAGGTTCTCTCCAAGCACTGAGGCCCTCCCCAGCCATGAGCTCTTAGCCAGGTTTACAGAACTACCCTTTCCACTTTTTTAAAAAACGTTTTACTGATTCTTTCTGAGTTTCATATCCTGCACCCCAGTCCTGCTCATCTCCCTGTCCTTCACACCGGCCCTTCACCTTGCAACCTCTGCTGCAAAATAAAACCTACAAGCAAACAAACAACAGCAACAGCAAAAACCCAAAGCACAGGAAACATCATCATGGCAGCTGTAGTATGTCACAGTGTGTCCCACAGTGTAACCTCTGTTCATACAGCTTTACTTGCAAATGTTCATTGCAATGAGTCATTGGTCTGGTTCAAGATCTCTGGCTTCTGTGACACCATCAGTATTGGATCCTCACAGGGACTCCTGTTGGTTATCCTATTGTTGCCCTGTGTCATAGAGATCCTATAGCTTTGGAACAACAGGACTAGCCCTTTCATACATCCCAATCATTTGAAAATGATATAGATTTTCGGGTGGGCCAATCAGAGCCCTACACCTGGGCCTGGGTGGAGGTTGAGTTGATCAGCTTGCCAGCTCTCCCTTGTCTGCACCACCAGCATGAGCTCTGGTTAGGTCACTCAGTACCATCATTGGCAGGAGGGAGAGTCAGCTCTTCTGCTCTCCTGCCCTCAGGATCAGCGTACTTGCTCCTATGCCTCCAGGGACAGTTCCATAGTATAGCAATATTATAAGAAATCATACAAATAGGGATTGGTTGTAAAATTTAATCTTAAAGCATTTTATAGCCATAATCTTACATTGGTAGAAATCTTTATATTTTAATGTAGAATTGAAGTTATGTTTTCTTGCATTGGTAGAGAATTTATATATGGATATGGGTTCATTGGTATAAATCTCTGTATATTAATATAAAATTTAAAATTAATTTTGTTATTCTTAGGTAAGTATTGTGCCTATATAACTCATTTAAGAATACAAGGCTTATACTCAATTCTTTTAATAGCTGCTTTTACAAATTGCTTAAAATAATTAGGTAATACAAGTTAATAGTCAAGTAGTCAAACTCATATTTAGATTCTAATTTAGTTAATTATAATAAAATGTTTTCAAGGTTAATCAAATAGTAAATAGCTTTAAAAAACATGTCTAACAATTCAGTTATGCTATTTCAAATGCATCAGAAACCCATAGGATATGGTACTTAATGTTGTTTCATTATTATTAAAAATCTTTTGTCTATAAGACATGTCTTCTCCTAACAGTACCCCCATTCCTCTTAAAGGAAGGTGATGAACATCAATATCTCCATATGGAGTTGCTTCGATTGGGGCAAACTAACCACTAGGCAAGAAATACCCTAATTTCATCTGCAGATAGAAGACTGTCCAAAAAGGACAATCAGAGGCAGGATAGTCCACTGCTAAGCTCTGCCAATACAGGGTAAGAAGTTCCTATATAATTCCTGCTTCACTTAAGGTCTGTCTGATGTTCTGGGCCAGAAGGCTGAAGATAGATGTTCCAATATTATAAGGAATATTGGGGACTGTCCATACAGTCAGCTGTCTATGCCAATTGTTTAAATTTTGGAAGCTACATTCCTGCATACTCTTGCATATATATTCCTTCTTAAATCTCTGACACGGTTGAAGACTAGTTATAGTCTCACAATTGAACTTAAGTTGTTTAGCTTTAAAAAAGGTGTTCTAGATTTTAAAAGATGGCTTTCAGATGGTAATACAAGTTAAAATCAAACATGATTGAGGTATAGAATTGTAAACTCATTAGTTAGAATAAATAAGATACTTTTTCTAAATTGCCAAATATAATGGGCTAGATGTTATAAGTGTATACCATACCTTCTAATTTGCATAATTATATTCAACTTATATCTGAGAGAAAGAAAGCCTTTTATTGGACTAAAAGGGGGGAGGGTATTGTTGAAGTTTTGTCTTTTACTGTCTATTGTAATGCTAAGTGTGGGTCCCAAGACCTGGAGTCTATACATAGCCCCTGTGACTCTGCCCCCAATTTACTTCTGATTGGTAAATAAAGATGCCAACAGCCAGTAGCTGGGAAGAAGAGAATAGGTGGAGCTTAGGTTTCCTGGGCTTAGGGTTGGAGAACCATGACAGGGAGAAGAAAGTGCAGGAGGAAGAGAAAGAAACTACCATGGGATAGGAGTAAAGATAATGTGGTCGTGGGCTGGCTAATTGGAGTCAAGTGCAGCCTAGATGAAACGCAGTAAGTAATAACTCAGGATTACTGATAGGAAAGTAGATTCTAACAGCATAGAGGGTAGGCAGCTGCCCAACTGTTGTGCTGTTTAAGCCTTATTGTAAATATAAAGGTTGTGTGTGTGTTTCATCCAGAAACTAAAGCGTCAAAGGTGGGGTGGAAACCTCTTGCCAGAATTAAATAATTTCTACCATACCATTGTGCTGCCCAGTCAAGGCACAGCTCATTCTCCCAAGTGCTGCAGCCTGTGAGAGACTGTGCCAGCTCTCTCACACTCAGTGCTGGCTCATCCATGCCTTCTCCCTCAGGGCCCACTCTACTATATTGCCCAGTTGAAGTCCAGGACCCCTGAATGCTACAGCCAGTGAGGGGGCATAACTAGTTCTCGTGCTCTCATGACCCCAGGGCCAACTCAACTGACTCCTTCAGGTGGTGAGGGATGAGTGGGCAGAGGATATGCCCAAGCTACCTCATGGCAGAAGAGTGGAGGGGTCAGCTCTCCAGCACTTTTGACCTCAGGACTGGCTCCCCTGTGACCCTTCACCAGGGCCAGTTCTACTGTGCTGCCCAGCTCTCCCACTCTCATGACCCCAGGGCCAGTTCTCCAAAAGATTGCAGGTGGTGCAGGGGCAGGCGGGGAGGGCATCAGCCAGGCAGGCACCCACAGCACCTCACAGCAGATAACTGTTGGGCCAGCTCTCCATCACTCTTTCCTTGGGGCTGATTCACTTGCACCCCCACCTTTCCCCATGCCCCCACATGTCCACCTCTCATTCCTGCTACCCCATCCCCATGTTAACTCTGCTGTGCTGTCTTGGCTAAGTATAGGGTCTGCTCTCTCCTGAGTGCCACAACTGATAAAGGGTGAGGATAGCTCTCCAGAACTCACGACCCTGTGGGAAGCTTTCCCAATGGCTGGAAGTGGTAAAGGGAAGGGGCTCTCAGCCTGTGCTGTCCAGTTGCAAACACGTGGCAGGGTCAGCTCTTTCCCACTCAAGCCCTTGAGGCTGGCTCACCACACCCCACACCACCAGGACCAACTCCACTCTGCTGCCTGGGCAAGGTGCAGGGCCTGCTCTCCTGAAGGCTGCAACCAGTGAGAGATGGAGCCAGCTCTCACAGCACAGCATCCAGTGAGGGGCAGGACCAGTTGTGCACAGGCCCTGGAAATCCACATTGTCCTGTGGATGCTCTGACCAGAGATATCCCTATGTTCTCCAGTAGCAATATGAGCCACAAACATCAACACCAGCTTCTGTCTCAGCATAGCGAATGGCCCTCGGTGGCAACCTGGTCTGACACATCACCATGACCTGAGATAGTCATCATGGGGGTGACCACTCAAGGCTATTTCTCTTCACACTCCAGTTCCATCTCTCTTCATATAGCTAAGCTGTTCCATTTCTCTTTTTTTTCCCATCTGACCACCTCATGCTCTCGCATTGTGGTGGCTCCTGCTGAAGGCTGGGCATACAGCTGACAGGCCCCTGGGCAACATTCTCCATCCATGCTGTGTGGAATGGCAGCAAGTGGGTATCTGCGGCCCACCTGTGCCATGCACCGTAGGGCAGGTCGGTGGCTGGCCCTGCAGTTGGCAGGTCTCTGTCTTCCTCCTCCTATGCTGTGCTGCTGAATTTGATTTGATTTGATTTGATTTGACTTGATTTGACTTGACTTGACTTTTATGAGTCCTAGGAATAAGACAGCTTTGGCCATCAAGTCAGACACCGAGCTAGGGTGAACAAACGACTGCCAACTGCTCTGCCCTTGACTGATTGAAGACCACCATCGCCAAGGTGTCTCTTTGCCCAACTACCGTCTTCATAGCACTTTTTGGCACAATAAGATTTACATTTTGATAAGGTCTATTATTGCAACTGTTCACACTTCTAGTATTATAGTCGAGAATGATTTCCCAATATAAGTTTTGAAGTTCATAGTTATATTTGATCTTACTTAAAAATCTAAACTCTCTCTTGCATGGCAAATAGAGAATAAAGATCAAGAGAAAACTGTAATAAATGTCGTGCAAATATCAATCGGTGGTGGCACAAAATAAATGTGAGGGCTGGAATTGGTGTGGATATCATGTGAACCCCCAGAAGTTTCAAATTCTCAGGCCTTACAACAATGAACAGTAGATACCTCCAGGATTTGCTCAACCTACTGGCTCAGGCTCAGAGGCACAAAATCCAGTCATATTCATAATAGATGCAATCTGTCCTGACTGAAGGCAGGGTTAGTCTTTCTCCACTATGTCCTTGTTCCTTCTGCAACTATAACTCTGGACCTTCCCTCAGGGTAGTAGGCCTTGTTTCAAAATGGCTTTGGGATGAGGCCCTTTGAGTCACAAGTGGGAAAATGGGAATTTTCTCTCCTGCTGACCCATCTGCCATAGTAATCAGTCCAATCAAAACCCACAGCTGGGTTCAAGGCTTGTGAGGGCTGTGGACTTGTCCTGTGGTAGGACACCCCACCTGTGCTCCTGCTCACCTCTGGGAGCAGTTTCTCCTCCCTCTGCTTCCTGGGAAACTGCAGGGATGAGACCCAGGCTTTTGCTCACTTCTCTGCATCACATGCACCTCTCTTCTCCCTTTCGGATCCTTTCATTTTCTGCTTCATTTCTGAAGCTCTGAATTCTGTCCTTGGGAAACAGCCCATTTCTTTCTTATTCTAATCAACACCTTCACAGGCTCACAAAGAGGCAGTCTCTGGTCCGCCATCTCACCTGGAAGTCCCTCCATCAAGTTCCTGAACAGCCAGGACTACACAGATGAGAAGGAGGAGGAAGAGGAGAAAGAGAAGGAAAAGAAGAAAAAAAAGGAGGGAGAAGGAGGAGCAAATATAAAGCTACAAAGATGTTAAGATGATAGGAGTACAAGCTGGGTGGAACACAGTTTTTCTGGCCTGTCACACACTATTCTCCATGAAGCAACAGTAGGGTATACTTGTCATAATACATTTGTCAAAACAACAGCAAGAGAAAGAGACTATGGGCTTCAGTTGACAATTGTGCCAACATTAGTTCATCAATCTTGACATCTGTGCCACAACGATGGGGAATGCTGATGCTGGCAAGGCCTCTCCCTCTTCCCCTACTCCCCATCTTCTTCCTCTTCCTTTCCTCCCTCTCTCAAGCCATCCTCCTCCTCCTCCTCCTCCTTCTTTCTCCTCCTCCTTCTTCCTCTTCCTCCTCTCTTGCTCTATCTTTCCCTCTTGCTCTCTCTCATTCTCTCTCTCAATCAGTGTGTGGATGTCTGGGTGTGTGTTGAATGCGGAAGGTGGTTCTGTGGGAAATCTCAGTATTTTTCCACTTAGTTTTGCTGTGAGCATAAAACTATAATTAAAAAATAAAATCTGTTAAAAAATATGACTGGGTCATCATCAAAGTATTTTTAGGCTCCTGCAGGTGCAAAAACTGGTGAAGACAGGCAGCCCATATCAGCATTCTACAGTGCAGAACAAGGGTTACTACAGAGCATCTCCCCTCAGCAAAATGGGGATTTTTCTATTTTGCACTTTTTAATGGTTTTTGTGATGAAACATTGAGTCCTTTGAAGGCCCAGGAACAGAGTCAGCTAACAGCTGGGCACCAGCTTCCTGAGGAGCCTCACAGATACATGGGAGCACTCAGACTTCTTGTCCCCAATACTACCTCCCGGAAGCCAGACCTGGGGCAGACCTGCTCTCACTGACCTCACACACTGTCCACAACTTGGTTGTACACCTGCCCTCTCCCATTAGTAGTATTGTCCTGTTCTATTTTGTGAATCTTATGTCCTTCCAGAGGACTTAATTCAGACATCGGGAAGGCATTCTGTCCTCTGTCCTCTCCCCTCCTAGTCTCCCTAGGTCAGCGGTCTTTAGTCTAAGCCACACACATAAATCGTCCAAAGAAATTGCAAGCTCCGGACACCAGCAGCAATTAGTGGGTTTGTGGACACTTTTCAGCTCTCCCTGTGACTCAGCTGAGTGGTCAAAGTGACAAACTACAGGTCTTGATGAGCTCTTGACATTTCCCCAAACGTTCACCATTTCCCTCCAACTAACCACAAAGACAGAGTAAGATGACAACACAAAAGAGTCATAAGTGTAAACACATAAAAAAGTTAAACTTCAATACCATATTTAAAACCAAGCACTAGACCATCATAATTCCTGTAGCATCACCATCTGAAAGCCAGAAGTTTGGTCTCAGAGCTTGCTCAACCCAGAATACTTAGCGGGAAGTGTCCAATCCTGTATACCCTCTTCAGGCTCTTTCTTAGGCTTAGATGACCACAGACTCTATAGATGACTCTTTTCCCTACCTTCCTGTCTGAAAACCTATTATAATCTCTAACACAAGCAACTGTGAAAATAATCTACCTTTCCCCTACTGCCCCATTATCCACACCAAGCCAGCTAACTTAGAAACAGGCTGCTAAGGCAAATTCTTATACTCTAAAACAATGTGTACTATGTCACAGGTATATCTTTAATACATGAAAATGTTATGTTTTCGAAAAGAGGAACTCCTCTCACACAGATGTGCTCCTAGGTCCCTTGTTGTGATGTCTATTCTCAGTTGTCAACTTGACTATATCTAGAATAAACTTCAATTTAGAAATGGGGGGGGGCGCACACCAGTGACTGCCATCACACCTGTCATCCAGCCCCTGTGAGACTCTGCTCACCTCTCCAGTCCCACTCCTCCACATACTCCTCCCTCCATTGATTGCAGACAGACAGACACTTTAGTCCTGGGGACACAGCTTCCTGCAATCCAGGGGCCTCTGGACTTGGTAGATGCATTTCAGTAGACATCCAGCTTGCTATGCATGCCATTGGTTTCATCTGAAATATTACTCTTTCCTAGGCTATGTTCCCTCGGCAGACAGGTTTTCTACAGCATTGTCTCTCAGCAGACCTTCCCATCAGCCACAACTACAGGATGTGATTGGCTCACAGTGGGCAGATGAGAGATTCTTCTAAGGTTCCAATCCTAATTCCAAATGTCACAATTGGGAAGCCAAATGCCATCATAACATCCTCTCTTTTATTGGAATTAATAACCTATTAATGGGGCCAAAATGTGATTTTAATTCCATTCTCTCGTAACCTGCAGTTTCTCGGAGCTTATAGTTCAGAAATGGACTTTGCTCTGTCCCCAACCCTGAGACAGGCACCTAGCACCTGCTTAAATCATGACAAATTTTAACCCAATTTGCCCATCTTCAATTTGCCATCACACAGTAAAGTAAAGATGCCTGGTCCAAATGAACTGGGGAACTTGTAAAAATAAATGGCAAGCCAGTTTTCTGCATCCCAGCTCTTGGGACGCAGAGACAATAGGCAAAACAGGAAGACAAGCCTGGTCTACAGAGGGAGGTCCAGGCAACCTGGGGCTACACAGTGAGACCCTGCCTAAGAAAACAAAAAGTATAATTATTAAGCATTGTAATACACTATTCCACTGCCTATTATAGGTGTCTCAAAAGCTCAAGATTCAAAGAAAATTCAATAAGATCAACAAGACTGATGTAACTATGTGTATATTAACATAATTCAGGGGCTGGGGATTTAGCTCAGTGGTAGAGCGCTTGCCTAGGAAGCGCAAGGCCCTGGGTTCGGTCCCCAGCTCCGAAAAAAAGAACAAAAAAAAAAACATAATTCATCTAGGATCTTTCCATCAATCTATAACAAAATTACAATCACCATCTGATGTGTTTATAAAAAGATAAAGAGAGGAGGGCTATGTTCTCTGGAGGTGTGGTGAGGTATGAGGGAAGGGGGTGCCTCCACGGGTAGACCCATGTTGAGGCATCCCTTCCCCCTGAGAGACTAGCCACACAACCAACCAGTATAGTATAGAATAGAGTTTATTCAGGGTATGAGGAAGGGAGTTAAGAGGGTAGTAGACACAGAGACAGACAGACAGACAGACAGACAGACAGACAGACAGACAGAGTGAAGAGGAGTAGAGAAGTAGAGGAGTAGAGGTCGGCCATGAGCACATGGGGGGGGGGGTTATGGGGAGAGAGTGGGGGACAGAAAGGCAAGAGCACGAAAGGAGCAAGAGAGTAAGGTGGGGTGGGGAGCAACCCCCTTTATAGTGTCAGGCATACCTGGCTGTTGCCAGGTAACTGTAGGGTGGAGTGTAGACAGAATTCTAACAGCAACTATACCAGAGGGAAACATGGTTAACTTAAAAACAGATCAGACAACATACACAATTAGGTTTGTGGTTGTAATAACATTAAAATCATTGACTCAGCTCCAACTCAACATCGCCTGCCACTAGTAAATCTGCCAGAGTGGGAACTTGCATTCTGCATGTTCTCCACTGCTCAGAGATCCCTAAAAGTAACGTTTTGTTGCAATGACCACTCTCTGCCAAGGGGAGGATGGAAGTGATAAGGGCACACAGGTGGGAAACGGACAAAGGGAAGTTACCTGTTGTTACTACTGACAGTGTTGGAGCCCAACAGAAGACATGTGCTCCACTGAGTTCCACATGCCTTGTTTCATGGGCTATCACTAGTCACTATGTTCCTGAGTTCGAGCAAACTTTGGAAACGCTGGGTGGGACAGCCAGACAGATCCCTAGATCCTTTCATGTCTATCACGCATCTCTAGGAAGCCTGAAGAACAGTGCAGCCACCAGGCAGGCATGAGAAAGGGGCAGGAGAGTGTGGGAGAGGATCGCCCCATCTACTGGCTTCACCGATGTAGAACTCAGGCTGATCTTGACAAACTGTAGAAAATCTACCAATCAGGGATGCCATTGCTAAAGTCTTGCTTTGATGTATAACTGCCACAAATTAAAACAAAGAAAACACTGTGGTTTAAATACAATACACTTTTAGAACAGATGATGAAGGCTCCATTAGGCAAACCCAGAATGCAACTTTCCACCGTCTGACTTTCCAAAAAACAAACCCCACCAAACAAACAAACAAACAAAACCAATCATACATAGATTTATTCCCTAGAACTCTGTGGTACAGCACTGGGAATGTGGACTGAGATCCAGCACCCCGCTCTCCTTGGCTACCATGGCCTGAATGTCGCTGACTGGGTATCAGGGATCACTCAGACTGAAATAGAAATTAAGACCTTCTAGCCAATCTGCTCTTTTCAACAATCAAACTGCAACAGCCTTTATTACTTCTTAGCAAACAAAATATTTTATTAATTGTGACAAACTGATTTATTATTGAAAATGTGGTGTCTTTCTGAAATAATTTTAAAAATAAATATGATCACATGATAGTGATTTAGAAACTTAGAAGTCTGAAGGAAACCCGTGGTAGTCCCAAACACTGTCACACCTGCAATAGGACTTCTCTCAGCAGAGAGCCTGTGTCCCGCTCTCTCTCCTTTCTTTCCTCTTTCGTTTCTGCACGTCTCCTCCCTGCACCTAATTCAGAGCTCAGTGGGTGAGTTTAGGAACACTGAGCATCAAGACAGAAGTGGAGTGGAAATGGCTCTAATGAACTCAATCCCTTGATCCATTGTTTTCTTCCCCTGATGTGTGCCTGGTCCACTCACCATGGTAACCTCTCCTCCTAAGAAACCTATCCTCATCCTAAGATCAACTGCATAATAAATGATCATATTTCCAGAGCTGTGAGAAAGCATAACCACCTCTATTGGTGGCATTAGACTCTCTTCTTCTACTTATCTATGAGGGCAATTAAAACCTCCATGCTCCCATGATTTTGCCCCTTGGGAAGGATAGAAGTAACATTTCAAATTACAATAAAAGAGATAAACACAATCATGAAGTGCTTCTAAATTCAGGAGGCCCTTCCCACCAGCTTTTAATTCCTATTCCCCTCTCATTAATGGTTTTAATAAACAAGATAAAATTCTTGTATTACCAATGATTACATGGACAAAAGGAAACACAAACTTCTAAAATGTTCACATTTGAGATAATCGCTGCAGTGAGTGAAGACACTGAGGTGTTGCTGATACAAGAATTAGGATGATGTTAACCTCGAGTTTTGCGTATACAGGGTAGAGGGTTACCCTCTCCACTGCAGCTGGAAGAACCAACACAGAAAATCTCCCAGGAGCTGGAATGGGTATTTTACTCTGTGAAATCAGTCACGATCTCTGTAATCCCAGGCAGAAGGCCCCACAGAAGGCCTCTGGGACTCATTCTGCACCTCGAGATCTATCTTCAATAATGTAGATGTTGTCTTCAGCTCGGGGATGCACAATCGCTGCGTTCTGCAAAGCTCTACTCTTAGAGACATGGAAGGCAACAAAGCTGCAGAGAGAGGGGGGAGGGGAGGGAGAGATGTTGAAAGAACAAGAAATCATCTTACAGGGCAGAGCAGAACATTTATGACACATGCTCAGGACTCCAGGAGCTCCAGGTGGAAAAGAACACAGGGCCTTCGTGTTAAGTCACAGAAAAGTTTATTGAATAAGTACCAGACTAAGAATTATTTTTAAAAGAACAGCTCATATTGGAATCCTTCAAATTACTCATGTAAGAGAACAGGAAAGTAGAAAGTCTAAAAAGACAGATAACTACTAACAAACCAAGGTACACACACACACACACACACACACACACACAAACACACAAACACACACACACACACACACACACACACACACACACACACACACACACACACCATGGGTCAAACAATACAAGGTTGATGTTTGGTAAGAAAGGGTTTGGAAACCTCTATCACATTTACATGCTCTAACATGTGTTGAAACACATTTAAAGCCACAAAGCAGTCATGTTTCACAGGAGCTGGTGTCTGGGCCATAATGACAAAAACTACTTGGATGTCACACATTCGTTTACATCATGTGAGCAAAAACATCACATATGGAACCGAAGGAAATTAATCTGAGGAGAGGACTGCTGGTGTTGGCGGCTGACCCATCCTGACAGCTATGGGAGGTGCTTCACTTGGAGAACTCATTCACCATCCCTGTTACTCAGGGTAGTCACAGGGGGCTGATACCTGAGCCTCTAGACCTCATGGAAGAGGAAATTAAAGAAAAGAGACTAGCTTTAACTGCAGTGATGTATGACTTGGTAGAGTTTTGTCATTTGTGCACAGCGGCCATCTCTCCTACTGAAGTGTAGACCCAAAATGAAGATCTCCAGTCGGCCATGTAAAGAACACCTGTACTGAGAATTACAAGGAAAAGGAGTGATCTGGCTTCCCTCTGCCTTGGACAGTCACACGTAGGGAGACAGTGCAGGGTCAAGATGCTCAGGAGTCAGTGTGATAGATGTAACTGAGGAAGCACTCAAATGTGTTAAGCCATTGCTTAGTTTGGCTTCCTGGGTTTCCTTCTTGTTATTTATTTATTTATTATTATATTTTACTCATTCATTCATTCATTCATTCATTTATTCATTTGCTTGGCTTTGTCAGCATCTCTCTAGGTTGCCCTGGCTATTCTGTAACTCCCTATATATCACAGAGATCCACCTGTTAGAATTAAGACTGTAGGGCTGGAGAGATGGCTCAGTGGTTAAGAGCACTGACTGCTCTTCCAGAGGTCCTGAGTTCAATTCCCAGCAACCACATGGTGGCTCACAACCATCTGTAATGAGATCTGATGCCCTCTTCTGGTGTGTCTGAAGACAGCTACAGTGTACTCATATACATAAAATAAACCTTTTTTTAAAAAAAGAATTAAAATATAAAAATATAAAATTAAAAAATACCACACCTGGCTTTATATTTTTATACAGGGTGTTTCTAGAAGTCTGGGCTAGTCTTAAACTTAAGAGTTCTCCTGCCTTAGCTTATTGAGTTCTGAGACAATAGGTGTGTACCACCTCACCCGCATGCCCCCCTTTTAAAAAAATATTTATTTATTTATTTATTTATTTATTTATTTATTTATTTATTTATTTATTTATTTTACATAAGCACACAGTAGCTGTCCTCAGAAACACCAGAAGAGGGCATCAGATCTCATACAGATGGTTGTGAGACACCATGTGGTTGCTGGGATTTGAATTTAGGACCTCTTGGAAGATCAGTCAGTGCTCTTAACCACTGAGCAATCTGTCCAACACCCCCTCTCCTTTTTAGTTGTGTTTTCTCCAATATTTTCTTTTAAATGAAGTGATTAACAAGTCAACCAACATTGGGGCTGACCTAATGACTCCCCAGTTAAGCATTGCATAAACAGAAGCAGAGGTTGTTCAATGCCCCCTTCTGGTCTCCATGTGTACATGCACACCCCCATGCCTGTCCTTTCTCTGTCCCTGTCCCTCTCCTGCCCCACTTCTACCTCCCTGCCTATTTCTACTTTTACCTTTCTCTTTCACATACACAAATAATACGTTTGAATTAAATATTTTTAAAAGATACCTCACCAATACAGAAACAAAAATTATGGACTAAAGTGATGTTTTCTCTCAACTATGAGATTTATTTTCTGTCTACTTTTAGAAAAAAAATAGTTCGATTTATATTTCATTTAGCCCTTAGACTTCTAAGCATGGGCTCCTGAGTTTGAGAACTCAGATGTACATCCCTATTAAAGAACTTGTGCCTCCCCCCCCCCACCCCACCACCAGCAGAGGTCCAAACTCACTTGCTAGGCAAGCCCCCACTGAGCTAAATCCCCAACCCCAGTAACTTGTTTTCTAATCTGTGAGACTGATAGGAAGTGCAGTAAACTGAAGTGCTTACATGGCAGGCAGACGCTAGTGTAGTGAGTGAAGGGGTCTGGCGTGGAGCTGTGGGAACACTGGCCATGCCACAGTTCCACAACACTCCTTACAGCCTCAGGAGTTATCCTCCTCTAAATCTCTTGCTCCCTTTGGGCTCCCTCAAACTGTGGACCACTTAACCCTGTCATCCCCAACTTACTTGCCTGAAAGGACCTGTCTACTAGTTTATATGCTCCATGATATACTTGATCAGTTTTTTATCAAGTAGGTCTCAGTAAGAGAAAACATTGAGTAAAACAAGAGTGGAGCAGAGCTACTCACTCGACACCATGAGGCACCAGCACCATGAGGCAAACCCCACTATTCAGCGTCTACCTGTAAGAGATTTGAATTCTAATCTTGAGGGGTTTTCTATTCCTACCCCACCATAAATGCAGACAAATAGAAATACAGAAAATATCTCTGAGAACTGAGGATGACAAGAAAGGGACCCATTAAACTACATTTGGGATTGATGTGCAGAATGGGAGCTAAGCATTGGAAGCACAGATGTGATCCCAGATTTAAAGAATCTGAGGCAGGAGGATTGTGAGTTCCAGCTTGTTCTAGGCGACATAGAAAGTTCCAGGCCAATCTGAGCCACATACTGAGACCCTGCTCAAATCAACCCACCAACAAAGCAAGCAAGCAGGCAAACAGTGAAGAATAATTTACTTGCAAAAGACAGCATAGATGAAAATTCTCAAGATTTTTAGTTCAAAAATGCACAATCCATGTCAGCTTACCTCAGAGAGCCCATCTTCTTTCTTATAATGATGTACCCTAAATTGGGGTGGGAGAAGAATGGTGAGAGAGGTTGAAAGGAAAGTTGAACTGTAATCAGAAACATTCATGATATTTTCTTCTAATCAAGGATATTGTTTCTGTTTTTAATTGATCCACCCCCTGGTAAAGTTGGGTAACGCCTTGCTGTGCTGCACAGGAAGGATCTGCTTGCTCATTGGTTGGTATATTCACCCGCCTAGCCTAAGTTGCTAGTAGGACAATGTAAAGAATTGTTCACAGAAAGAAACAAAGAACTGTAGATATTTCTAAGGGGCTGCAGGAGAACAAGTTTTTGAGGAGAGAATAAACAACTTTGGACTGAGAAGGGAATACATTTGTGGCATTTTACTCAATTTTTAAGGAATTCTCGCTCTGAGACAGCATCTGATACATATCCCCGGCTAGCTTCAGACTTATAAATATTGAGATTATAGGCACATGCCACCTTAAATAATCATTTGGGATGAACATGTTTTAAATGACTAGAGGCACACATCTTGAAATCTGACAGGCATATTCTTCTTTCCAATTATTGCCCAGGCGTCTGAAACAAGTCAGCAGCAACGAGCTCACATGTGTTATCTCGCAAAGTCAATGAATTTCTTACACAGTGACTGAACTACACAAAGAGGAGCAGCTCATGCAAATTGCACAAAACCTCCTGGAAAGGCATATGCAGGCCTGGGGCCACCTTTAAATAGTCTATCCCAGCGTGAGTCAGGCGACTTTCCCACCAACACGGATAATCTCTCTTCTGCTAAATACATTCCAAAACACTCAGCAGTATCATCATGGGAAAGAAACTAGATCCTAAAGGTAAGATGGGAGAGAACTCGCCTAGGACTTACAATAGCCTTAAAACTCAATCCTATACAAAATCTCTTGTGTAGTAGTATCTTATTTCTTTATAGAAAATGTAAATAATATTTCCTTTTTCATGGCATTAACTGAAAGATGAAGGAGGTGGTTAAGAAACAACAGTGTTGCCCAGCACCGCAGCTGATTCCTGGGAGCCAACAACTAGGAAGGTGGAGGCAGACACATTCAGATGAAGTCCGTCCTTAGTTACCTAGTAAATTCAGGGCCACCCTAGCGTACGTGAGATCAAATTGTATAAAAATGAAAAATAAAATCAAAACAAAAACATGAAAATTAAAAAAAAAACAAAAACAAAATAGAGTTAACTGAAAAAAAAAAACCTGTCACTGATATTTTTTTTCTAATTTCTTTTATCTTTATTAACTTGAGTATTTCTTATTTACATTTCAATTGTTATTCCCCTTCCCAGTTTCCTGGCCAACATCCCCCTATCCCCTCCCCTCCCCTCCCGTTCTATATGGGCTTCCCCTCCCCATCCTCCCCCTATTACCACCCTTCCCTCAACAATCACGTTCACTGGGGGTTCAGTCTTGCAGGACCAAGCACTCCCCCTTCCACTGGTGCTCTTACTAGGATATGCATTGCTACCTATGAGGTCAGAGTCCAGGGTCAGTCCATGTATAGTCTTTAGGTAGTGGCTTAGTCCCTGGAAGCTCTGGTTGCTTAGCATTGTTGTACACATGGGGTCTCGAGCCCCTTCAAGCTCTTCCAGTCACTGATATTTAAACTGTGAGTTTTACAGAAGAGGGGTCTTTGGAGACACGGTAGCAATGTTTCAAGACCCTGAGCGCTCACGAAGTAGCAGACATCACCTACAGTGTTTGTGGTTCTGAACACATCCCTAGGGGACTGGATGGCTTACTGTGTGTCTTGGATCTGGGCATAGGGAAGTCATTTAAACTCAGAACCCCTGTGGCATGTACACTGGCACAATGAAAGGCAGTCAGAAGGACTGGGAACCCTGGCTCTCCTTCCGTGAGGACAGTCCTGAAATTACTTACTGGTGACAACCACGGTGCTCGCAAGCAGCAGCAGCAGCAGGGCTGCAACGGACATGCCAACATAGAAGCCCTTAGTCGGGTTTCTCTGCGGCTTCCTCAAAGGGATTCTTACCTAAAGAAATGATAAATAAAATAACTGTGGTAATAAATAAACAACACAAACCAAAGGGGCGCCAAGGGAGAGGGACAGAAAACACAAACCAGACCCTAAACCTAGACTTTCCTCTTCACTGGCCAGGGGCTAGGCTGGAATATGGAGTAAGACCCAAAGATCTGAAGGGGCAATAATGGTCAGTGAACTTGGAGACAAGGGAATTCAAAGTGTCTTCAAAGAATATGGAAAGGAATTCTATGTTGCTCAAGGTGATGACATGTGTGGACACCAGTCAAAGTTCTAACTGCAAGGCTCATTGTGTTTATCATGTATCCAATTATACCTGCTTTAATAGTCAGTAGCATATTCCTTAAATGCTATCTGATAATAAAAAAAGAAAAAATAACCATCTCTAACTCTACATGCTCTCGGTGTGCTCAGATGCTGGCCCTGGTCTCTTATCACAGATCCTACTTGTGAATGCAGTTCAAGATTATACATCTTTATACAATTCTAATACCAAATGCTAGTCTTGAAAACATATTCACACAAATAACATTATTCAGTCTGGGCAAATTATATTTATGATTTTAGAAATATATGTAGTAATGTATATATAATTCAATAAATATGTACATATGCACACATATCAACAATTTAAAAACTATAGATTACAAATCAGAAAGAAAATGAGGGGGTTTGAACCAAGAAAAGAAAGGGGAAATGATGGGATTATATTTAATAACTTCCTAAAAAAAACTACTATACTCATAGCTGCAGCCTGATTAACACCACGGGATCACACACATGTGCAGAATCTCTTCCAGTGCCCTGGTGCAGGTCACCAGGGCCCACCACCTACTAGAATAAGCACGAGACAGGCTGAGCATCGCCTTAGGCCCTTTCATACCTCAGCACTGGTCTACTAGACCTAAACAGACCCTGAGAGATGGGCTTAACTGCATGAAGTAGACCATAACATCAGATCTTTGTCCCTGTATGAGCTTCATCTCTGGATCACAACCCCAGCTCCTCTGCCTAGTGAGACCCTGGACACATTAGCTAAGTTCTGTGAGCTCTGTCTCTACAGCCACAGAAGACATGTTCAGTAGAGTTCTTGGGTAAGGTTCTCTCAGGTGCTTCTTGACTAACACCCTGGGGAATATAGAAAATCAGGTTTGCTTGTTATTCTGACAGGGTCTTCTGTATCCTAGGCTGGTGGAGAACTCTTTAGTTGACAATAATGATGAACCTCTGGTCCTCCTGCCTACACCTTCTGGGTGCTTGGATCACAGCCGAGTCACCAGGCCCACGTGAGCATCTATCTCCTTCATAACACTTTCCTGATTATGAATGGCAGCGATGTCTATGCTTTCTCATTCATGTTTGCAAATTTCCTGCAATGTTTTCATGAGATACAGGCCAGGAAGTTGATCTCTGAGTCAAGACCGATGCTGCTGTTGCTAGGCATGGGGGAGCACACCTTCGTCTCTGAACATGAGAGCTGGGAGCAGGAAGGTTGGGAGGCCAAGATCTTTCCCAGGTATAGAGCAATTTCAAAGTCAGCTTGAGTGACAAGGGATTCTGTCTAAAATATCTAACAAACACCCCAAACAATGCTGTGTGCGGCCGTGCATTGTTTTCAATGCAGCAAGAGACTGTTTGACATCTTCAGAGTCCAGATTCTTCTACCACTTGTTCTGAATTTATCTCTAAATTGTCCCTCCTCGTTACTAACCATGGCTGTTTCATAAGTGACTGAGGGCAAGAACAACCTCAGTATGCAGGCCTGTTTTGTGTTATACTTAACAATAGTCTGGTCCCTTAGCAACATTGGCAAATGGTTTCTGATATTTAACCAGTATATACAGATTCTTCCCATATCTGCCGGACCACTGGGTGCCAATGTCAAATAAGTCATTTCACTTTTTTAATGTCAGGCTAGACAAGATGACACAGGCCTGTCTTCTCAGTACTCAGTAGATGATGAGTTCAGTCCAGCCTGAGCTACTAAATGAGCTGATGTCTCAAAGGAGGGGGCAGCTGTGGTGGCATCCACACCCGTGATTTCAGAACTTGGACGATAGGGGCAGCACAGTCAGGAGTTCAGGGTGATCCTCAGCTCTGTAGTAAGTTCAAGGTCAGCTGGACTACATGAGGCCCTGTCTCAAAAAACAAACAAAGGATTCTTGCTCTCAGCGTCCAGTTGTTAGGTTCCGATTGTCCCTGGGTAAGGCAGCTGGCCTTTGGTCCTGCATAGATACTTCTATCTCACCTTGAACGGTTGTTGTTGTTGTTGTTGTTGTGGTGGTGGTGGTGGTGGTGGTGGTGGTGGTGGTGGTGGTGGTGGTTGTTCTTGTTGGGTGTGTTCTGGCAGTTCAAACCCAAGGTCTTGCACATCCCAGCATGAGATCTGCTATTTTCAATAGTC
The DNA here is from genome assembly GCF_021556685.1 of Rattus norvegicus. NCBI lineage: Eukaryota > Metazoa > Chordata > Mammalia > Rodentia > Muridae > Rattus > Rattus norvegicus. The sequence continues at coordinate 37,102,099 of NC_141543.1, read as the reverse complement.
AAATGATCCTCACACCTCAGTAGCTGGTTCTTTTCTTATCTCTACCCCCATTTGTCCTGTGCTCCATACACACACTAAAACACACCTTGTTTCTTCCTGGAACCAAGAGGACAACCCTCCACTGGTAAATTCATCTACATGTTCAGTAGAGATAGAACTCTGGCAAGAACCCTGAACTGGAGTGCCTTAGATTGTTCTCAAGCATGCGATAGAGAAACTGTAGGAGAAGTCATGCAAACCTGAGAATCTGCGGCCTTAATATCATATGTGGATATTTGTTAATGGGGAAAAAAAACCACCAGAGGACTCTATAGAGAGTGCTAAGTGAGTAGAAAAACATTATTATGAGTCTCTTAATAAACTTCTTGAATTCAAACATTCTCTGTAAGCATCATACTCTTCATTTTAATGTCTTCATTTTTATATATTTATTAATATATTTATCTACAGTTTTTGACATAGGTCTCACTATCTATCCCAAGTTGCCACTGGTCCAGGCTGGCCTTAAACTTCTGATCTTGTATTAACTTCCTGAGTCTTCTGAATAAAGAATATACCATTATATCTGACTCTTTCTTTTCTTCTCCTTTTTTCATTCAAATGCCTGTGAACTAATTTTACAGACAAAATTCTTTAACTACTAATTGATTCCTGAAAGACATACAAGTGAACATGGCTAATAACTTAGGGAGAAGTATACTTACAGTGTGATTATTCCAGGCCTCCTCTGAGGATGTCACAGTGCCATTCCAGTCTATTCAACAAAAAGGACAATCAATTAAAAAATACAAAATATGGTGGTTTTTTTTACTATATATGTAAATAATATCCACAAGGCCAATGTGTCTTATACCTTGTGAGGATTAGGATTTAATATGTCAGAAGAGTCACTGAACATCAAGTTTTGAACATTTAGATATTCCAACTATTTTTTGAAATGTCTATTTTGTAACAAGGCATATATTTTTTTCATTGCTTCTATGTGTCTATGAATGAAATACAGAATCTTCTTTCCACTGAATATCTGGCACATATAAGGATTATAATATTCTGACAAAAATTCCCTAAAATGCATTTACATATGAAGAAGTAGAAACCGGATAATTATATATTTCTAGCTTTTGCAAATGACAGACAACTCTGTTGGCAACCCCCCCCACACACACACACACCCCAGTAACCATACAATGAGTGGAAATACTGCGGGTCTGTGGAGGGCCCTAACAACTGCCCAAGCTGGCATTGCACTTTGGATGAGTGATAGCCCTCCACCCTTCCCACATTCCAGTATTTGTATTTTACTCATTGAGAGAGCCCTTCCAAGGAGCCAGAGGCAATGACTAGGTGTAGGCAAGGTCAACAGTCTAGGCTCTGTTGGCACTCAGGTCCTTAAGTAAGACCTTCCAGGAATCACAGTAAGTGACTCAGTCAGGTGAAGCTGAATCAGACAAAATTTGAATTCAGTGCTGATCGTGTCCATTAGCAAAGTGACCTTCATACTCAAGGTCCCGACATAAGCACTTAGGAATGCATGCTTGAGCGTGCAATGCTATATTGGAAAACACAGGCGAGGTTATTATCATTACGTGATAAAGGAGCAGTGGGGAAGAGGGTGAATAATGTGGAATTCGCTTTAGAAATATCATACCACTTATCTAACGATGAACATTCAACAACTTGTCCAAAGAAATGTGTGTAGTATTAGTGGGAAAATTGAAAGGTTTGTGTCTCCAAAGAATTATAGAGTTTCTCCAGTTTAGCAGTGATATAAATTACCATGAAAGAATGCAATGAGATGGTGTATGAGATTCCTGGCAGGCACGGCTCTAAAGGCAAGTAGTGGGCCATGTGATTACCCAAAACCCTTTCAATCCTAATATTTCTTGCTATTGCAAAATGTACACCAACAGAGGTTGATATGGGCATAGCAAGGAGCCCAGGAGCCTCCAGGAACAAACCAAAATCAAAAGTCTCAACAACACCAGGAACACAGTTGCACCAGAGTCTGCTCCACTCTGAAAACTGGTCCTCTGAACAGGGTAAGGCAGTGCATAGATCGCTCCACACACACATCCCCCTTCCTTCTTCCTCACTCAACGGAATAGTGACTGAAAGTTGTTCCTGCACCTTTTTTTTTTTAATTTTAACTATTTTCATTTTGTTTCTCTGCCTGTAAACTGTTCCTACTAAGATTTACTTTTTAAAAGCCAAGGTTGCTACTTTCTAATCTTCTGGATGCTATGAGTTCACTGCATGTAATTACATTAACCAGTATCCAGAAATGCCTGGGAAAATGTAGGCCATATGGAGTTGGGGGATTCATCAGTAATCATCTCCTGAGAATATTGAGTTACAAATGTGCACAGACGGCCTGATCTCGTTTGAATTCTCCTCAAGGTCACATTACCCAGCTCTGAAACACAAAGGCCAGCACGTGACCTTCTCAAAACCTACAACTACTGTAAGAGCTAGCTGGGAAAGATGACCGAGTTCAGCATCACCTCATTTGATCAAGCAAAGTCATGCCACCACTTTAGGTTTAAAGAGAGCAGATAGTGTAGGATCCACCCAGAGTGTAGACAGTGAGACTGAGGGTCAGAGTGAGTGAGAGTTGGGGTCTTGGGGCTGCAGGTCTCTTTGGCTGCTGCTGGTGGTGTATTCAACCCATTTCAGTCCATTCAGGTTGCTATAACAAAATAGCTTAGAGTGAGTAATTATAAACAAAGAAATGTCATAGTTCTAAAGGTTTGGAGACCCAGATCTGGACACAAGTTCACTGCATAGGTGGTGAACGTTCTTTCTTCATAGACGATATTTTTTGTGAAGGAAAAGATAAATCAGCACCCCCAGCCCTCTTATAAAGGATCTAATGCCATGCATGAACATCTTCCTTCTAATCTAGTGGCCAGATTGCCCCCAGCTCTTAATGCACTGCACTGAGAATTAATCAGTACCAAAGGAATTCATGGATACACAAAAATTCAGACCACAATGCAAGACCTCAGATTGCCCCTGCAAGTACAAGATTGACAAAGCTAAAATGGAGATTCGTGGCTATATTGGAGGAAATATTAGTGACAGTAAGGTTAATATAGACACCAGAAGACTACGTTCACTGTTTTAAGGCCCAAAGGATCAAGAACAATAATGCTCTTGGGTGATTTGGTTTGTAAAACAGGCCCATGAACATAGATGTTCCTAAGTCCTGTGCCAATCTTCCAAAGCCCAAGCACTGTGAGTAATAGAGGTGGCTGTCATCATATCTATTAATCAACTCCTTTGCAAACATGATTCAAGTACTTCATCACATTGCATAGCCATAGTATTCTGTAAAATTTATTACAGTGAAGTTACTTTACATTTAAACAACCAGTGGCATTGTTAATTGAACAGACAATGGAACTGATTCAAGAGTGACATTTCTATAAGTCACACAACACTTAGCTGAGACAGAGATCAATCAGGATAGAAAGACAGGAGTAATCAATGGGCCACAAAATGGTAGCCTGAGACATGGAGAACAAAAATTGGTAAGGGAAAATGGGAGGGTGGCTCCATTGCTTATTCTTTTGACAAAGTCGAGAAATCTCAAGAAACACTGATAGAAGGCAGACTTTCCTACTGAGGCAGTCTATGCTATTGATAGACACCTAGACCAAGTTGGTGAAAACAATAAAGAAGCCATGCTTGTTGAGGGTCAAATGATATAGAACCTCCCACTCCTACATCTTCTCTCCTATTCATGAATGTAATGAAATATCCCTCAGAAATCTATATGGCAACATTACCTATGGAATAAAGTTATTTAAATATAACGTTGTTGTAAAACTAAATCTTGGAGCATTGTTTCTAAAGAAAGCAGTGGGAGGGTTAGGGCAGGGGTTAGTTCTTAGTACTCCAGAGATTCAACTTGAAAGCCACCAACATCAATCACATATACTTAATGTAAAGAAATTTAATGTCCCCTTCATGGAGAAGTCCAGATGCATGTCCCAGTATATCCTATTCCTTTGCTAAACATCTCTCTTCCTGATAACCGCTGTGCTTAGGATCTGTGTTAAATATCCACCATTAAACACTTAACTCTCTGTCACATTGACTCTCTCTGACATAGTTTTCCTCAAAGAAACCACACAGCTAAGTTTGGCCGGAAGACAGGTTCTAGTATGGAAAGGGGCTCTTCTGTCTTCCGTTGGAGATAGACAGGATCTGTGCCTCAGTTGCTGCCAGCACTTAACAATGTCATATTTGTCTTGTGGCAGAGGGTGTAGGCTCTTCAAAACCAGCTTTATAGGTATAGGGCCCTTCCAAGGGGTTCAGGAAGGCAAATAGAGTTACCTGCAGGAGTATATGATGGAGTTTCTGTCACCTCAGCAGTTGTCTCATGGGCATAAAATGTAGTGATTTCTGGAATGAGAACAATGCAAGAACTATTTCAGCTGTGAAGGAGGTTGTCACCTACCAAGAAAAATGGAAACCGAATTTAACCCAAAACATCACCCTCCCACAGTGCCTCCCCAACCTTCTTAGGCAGGAATGTCCCCTTTCCTATCCACTTCTGCACCTGCTGACTCCTCTTAGCAATGTATCCAAAGATGGCCACTGCCTGTAGTCGTTTCATGCTCCTAAACAAGTGAGGTCTATGTTCTAATACTCTAGACAACTCTGTCAGTATTTAGACTGTCTCACACTTTCCATTCTAGATACACAGACACTGGTGGAGCATACAGTCAACACTAAGAAATGGAGAATAGGACACTTGGTTAATATCAGGATTAAGACAAGCGGTATTTCACTCTCTAGGAATGGGCCTGGGAGTTTCTTTTTACCCTCTTCACTATGGGCCTTATTCCAGGTCAGGATCACTCCCACTTCTTTGCAGGGAGACTGCTCACTGAGCAATGTGGAGTAGATACACCGCTCCGTCTCAGAGTCCTTCTCAACGTAGCCGTTTCACTGATGATGATTCCTGTCCTGCAGCCTGCCTCACCTTCAGAAATTCCCTTTTATCTCTCTCTTTAAAAACAACAACTCTTTACTGACTGGTTGGTTGAGTGAGTGAGTGAGTGAGTGAGTGACTGAGTGAGTGACTGAGTGAGTGACACAAGCTCTCCCATCCTCCTCCCATTCCTTTACTAAGAATACCTTCCTGTTATCTGATTCATCTTCCATTTCCAAGGCTTTGGAGAGAGAGTTCCAAAGGCTTCCACATGGAACTCTCCAATGCAGTCTGTGTTTCCCTTTCTCTTCCTGGAGTCCCTACATGTTCCCCAACTATAGCACAGTTCATATGAAGAGCTGAGCGCTTGCTCCTCTGTGAGTCCAATAAATGCTTCCCTTCTCAGAGTGACAGAGGGTCTGGAATTCCTAAACCTGGGCTTCCTCAGGACCCCTCAGTTCTGGGTGCCCAACCTCACTGCAACCTGATGCTCACATTTGAACAACACCCTCCTGCACTGCACTCTTATCTTGTTTTACCTTAACACTCAAGCATTGAAAAGGATGTGGCTGTCCTTCTGAATTAAAAATGGGACACCACAGATGTTAGGTGGTTGCACAGCAGCCATTTAGTTCTTGGTAAGAGACATTGTGAGCTTAATTTGTTTCCCCAGCCTGGGTCACTTTTCTCTACTGTTCTTTCACCTCACATCGCATATTCCATGAATAGAACTTAGGGCAGCTAGGATGAGCACAAGAAGTGGGTGTGAAAATACCTGCCCTTTTCTTACAATAGCCAAGGCCTTTGCCTTCTCTCCAGGCTGCACAATTCAACCCACAACTGCAGTACTTTAGAAAACTAACAAGACAAAAATCAGATTACACTAACACCACTCCCAAGAGGTCCTATGAACAAATGAGTCCACACTTCTCTTCTAAATCTCAGTTTTTAATGAAGTCAGTAACTTATCCATGTTCTCCAAGCTCAGCCCATGAGCTCATCCTCCAAAGCACCAAAATCTTAGAACTGGAAAGTTCTGTCATCCCTAAGAGATTCTCATAGTTCTTAGGGTGTGCATCTGTCTGGAACAAAGTGGGTTTTCTCACAAATCCTGTGCTCTAAAATCCTGGGTAAAACCTAGAGGCCTCTGCAAGCTGTCACCCAGTCCTTCAGAGCTGTGCTGCTTGAATGAATCTGCCGGCCAAGAGAAGTGAGGGAAATCGATACCTCCCACCCAGTTTCCTCTCTCAGACAAAGCTCTGGGGCTTCTTCTGCTTGTCAGAATAGAGACATACCTCACAGGATGGATGAGTTTTAGGAAACTTTGAGATCTCAAACAGTGATCATTTCACTCCTAGATGTAGAAGGTTTGACCTAGCCTTGCCTTCAGGATGAACTTTCCCCCCATCCTTAAGTCACATCACTATGCATTAATACTTAATCTGAACTCTTACCTGAAGGCAATTTGAAATATAAACTACTTAACCTCACTCAAAAGTATGAGCAGGTTAAATGATTTCCCAAAGTCTTCAATTCGATATCAGTTTTTTTCCACTCCTACCAAAGATAGATTTTTCACTTTTCGTACCACTTGAATGAATTAAAAGATGCTTAAAGCAAAACCTTACGAGGCATCCACTGCTTCATTTTAAAGGGTGGTATTCTGAAGCCTTTTTCTGTGAGTATGTGAAAACAGAACAAACCGTCTGAATATCTATGTCCACCCAGGAGACCTGGTCCTGGAGTTAGAACCAACTTCCGACTCAAGTAAACAGGGACAGAATCTGAGCCACATTCTAGCTTCATAACTTCCACCATTAACTTCCTGACTCTATGTGGGATCCTGTCATTATACAATAGAGACAGACCACAGCTATATTAGACAGTTGTCTGAGAACGAACACTGTGTGACAGAGCATGGAGTGTCCTGCCCAGTGCTCACAGTTAACTCCACTGAACTATGGTCTCAGCTGGGTGGGACAGTTTCAGAATGGACATAAAGGATCCACAGTGGCCGTAGATTTCAGTCATTCCCTGTTCCTTCATCAGAAAGTCATGCCCAGCTGGGCCAGATTCCCACCATCCTCACCTGCTGCCCTAGGTCTATGGTCCGCCTACATCTGGCTTCTAGTGAATGCCCTGGGAATCAGATAAAGAGAAATGGGTATCCTCCATCTTCCAGCTGTTACACAGCCAAGGGTGAATACAGCTTGAGCCTAGAAATCTCAGGCCTTGTGAAGCTGTTATTGGGCCAGTTCAAAACTCTTCACCGATTGTATGCTTATGACTTGACTCGATGTCTGTGTGTCCTACCTTCTCTTATAAGAAGGACTCTGGGCCCCGATACACATTGGATTTTACCTGGTTTGTGAGTCTGTGTTTGTTCTGGTGTTGGAGTAGAGGTGGAGACTCTGGTTGATGTTGGTACATGTGTGGATCTTGTTGAAGTAGTTGTGGGCCTTGTGGTTGTGGGTCTTGTAGTTGTGGGTCTTGTTGGAGGACTTGTGGGAATTTCTGGATTTGAAAATCAAGGTGAAAACAAGGATCAGTCAAGCAAGAACAGAGAAAAGCTTCTGCTGTAGCACCAGTGAGAGGCTCTCTCCAGGCAAAGGCTCCTCCTCTCTTGAACTTCTTATAAACTAGGCTGTGGCAGGGTGCCGCAGGGGAGACAGACTCACCAATAGGAGGCAGCTGCACTGACAACATAAAATGAGAACAGAGTCCATGTTCCCATGGAAACACTTAATGAATGACAGGTGTCAGATTCTCAGATCTCTCTAAGCATCTGTGAGACTGGGGTATAGGGGCTGGGACTCTCCCCTCAGTGATGACTGACTTCACCTACAGTTTCCATGCCCAGCATGCTCACTTCAGTCAGTCCTGAGAGGACACACAATACAGCCCTGTATCTTAACATGCAGATTCTACATAAGGCCCATCAACCTACAATAAGGGATTTACACATTTAATAGAGAGTGACATTGAATTAACTGGTTTCTTCTAATCTAAAGGCACAGTGAATATCCATTTTAAAAAATGCTTGGGATCAAGAGTTTCAGAATTAAAATCTTTCTTAACAATTTGAAATATCTGCACAAAGATACTATCTTATGGGTAGGGCACAAGTATAGACTTGGATTGAAGTAGCATTCACATGCCTACACTTTACATACACAGCTTAAGGTAAGGTTGTAATCTGGGGGTAATTCTGCACAGGATAGTTTCATAGTGTCGAATTTTGCAGGTGTATTATCAAGTCCATGCTCAAAGTTTCAGATTGGAGCACTGTATACTGGGGACTTGGATTAGGCCTGTTCAACCTGCAACTCACAAGCCAACAGCATTGGACTTGCTGTTAGCATCCAAACAGCTACTGATGGTCTCAGTGTGCAGCGTTCCAAGATGGGGCTGAGGCAAAATTGTGGTAGAAGGAAACAGTCAGGGAAGTACTCAGGCTCCTTTGTGTCAGCAGACATGTGGTCCCTGTAAGCAGTCTGTCTCTGTCTTCACTGCTCTACCTATGAACTAAACAACTCAGAACTCTGAAACAAGCAACAATTGCTTTGAAACTCTTCTTTATGGGGGATCCAGTGCAACCCCTTAATCCAGTGTGTTTTTACTTTGAAATAAAGAGGGGGGGGGAGCAGTGTTTCTTTTACGTGTAGGGAAGTAGCAGGAGTAGATCCCTCCCCTTAATTTTAATGCATGCATTTATTCCTGTATTTCTGTCTGTGTGTGGTGTTAGCTATGTGGATATCAGTGGATAAGTTCTCAGAGTCTGTTCTCTCATCCCGGTGATTGAACTCAGGTCACCAAGCTTAGCAGTGGACACCTTTACCCACAGAGCCATCTCACTGGTCCTCAGGCCACTTTTCTGTAGAGGGTCCAATAGTGTTTTGGTTCAGAAACGTAAAAGTAGGTGTTCAGGACAGGCGCTGATGTCAATCAGTTTGAAAGTTACTGCTGACAACCTAGCAGGGAGCAGGCATGGGTGGGCTGCTAGACATCTATCCACACCAGTCGATGGGTCTGTTAATAACCTGGTTTGCCCCAGGGCTATAGTGGCCTTATCCATTCCAATGTATGGGTTGAGGCTTGAGCCTAATACAAACCCTCCCTGGACAGAAAAGGAATCCTGCAGGAAGATCTAGTCAGAAGATCACTGTGAGAACAAAGGCAGGAAAGAAGCAACCAGCACAGGGACTTCTCTTCCCCAGCTCTGGGGGTTTTTATCTCCCAGGTGGATGGGAAAGTGCAAAAGAGCTGATGGGAGGTCCTGGGACATCAGAAGAGGAAGTTTGGTGTTTAAACCATGGGAAAATGTAGACTCGGTTGTTAAGAAGAAACAGTTGCTGGATCACGTATGGATTAATTGGGTGTTCCAACAATGGCTTTGTAAGCTTGGACACATTATCAAATCTTTAAGCTTTATCAAAGCTTCAATTAATTAACTGAAATTAATAATTGTATGCTCTTAAGCATGCTTGCAAGCCTTACCACCTGACTTAGAACCCTAGAACTCACATGAAGATATAAAGAGATAGATACCAACTGTTCAAATTCGCCCTCTGAAAAACTCATCATGGTGTGCATACCAACCACACACACTCCATTCACATATATCCATGTGATAATATATGTTGTGGTTTGCCCTGAAGTTATCTGTATTTTGATGCTAATTCCACTGCCCCAAGGACAGCTGCCTAGTCACGTACTCAGAACTCAGGTGACTTCACCAGAACCACCTCCTCATGAAATTTGTAAGTACAGGTGAGGGGCAGGTACAGGATAGAAGGAGGCCTGTCATTGGAGGAGAAGGAAGGATGGGTGGGAGAGAAGTTTGAAGGAGGAGGAGGAGATGAGAGAGAAAGGAGAGACAGGAGGGAGAGAGGGGCAGAGAAGCCATGGCAGGACAAGATGGCAGGTGATGTTAAGATTCTGCTCTGTGTATTTACAGGTTGTTATTAATGTTCTCAAGGGATGGATGGTACCGGGATTTGTATGTTTAAGTGTGCAATTATATCTTATCAATTGGGTCAAAGATTATTGTGTTGTGTGTTCTTTTATGTGAGGGTTTGAGTGTAGGAAAGTGCCCGGCTGGGATGTGTTTCCGCCAAGATATCTAGCAGATATCTTGGGACACCATGGTGCAGACCTAGCAGGTAAAAGACACCAATACTTAACATATACAGTGTTAAAAATCAAATCAAACATAAAAATAAATGAATAGATGATTGAATAACAAAGTCTAGAAGCTGACTACAGAATAATGATTTAATTTAAAAAAATACAGAGAGGTTATTATTGATTTCTACTGTCAGTGTAAACCCTTAGTAAACACAGATTAGGAACAGCTTCAGAAGCCAGAAATTCCTTGTGAATCCACTTTTTTAGTCAATGCAAGGAAACCAGGGTATCTCCAACCAAAAGCAAAGTGTAAAGTGAGGGTGGCACAGGCCTTTAAGCTCAGCACTCAGGAGGCAGAGGCAGGCAGATCTCTGTGTCTGTGAGGCCAGCATGGTCTATAGAGCAACATATGGGAGAGCCAGAGCTACACAGAGAAACTCTGTCTCAAAAACAAAAACAAAACAGAGAGAGAGAGAGAGAGAGAGAGAGAGAGAGAGAGAATACTAATGTAATTGGTCCACATTCAGGGCTTTGATGAACTTCTTACTGTTAGAACATAGGCTTCCACCTTCAGACCAGATCCCAGTCTGAAAAGATCAAGCCACACCTCTTTGCTGCTCTCTGAGACAGGTAAGAAGCTCTCTGTTCTGTGTCCTAACTGCCTCTCCTGACTTAAGGACCTAACCAAGGTCTGGTTGTTCCGCACTCTATCACTTGTGCTACGGTGAACACAACAGGATGCTCACGTCCATGACTAAATGATTGTAAGAGTCAGACTTTGCCTGCGTCCTGGGGATTGGGCTTAGATTCTCAGGAGGGCTGTTGGGAAAATCATTCTGAAGGCCGTTGTCTGAAGAGGATACTCTGTCTGCACTGTCATTCCAGCCGTGGCAGTGGTCTCTCTGTCTCTGTCTCTCTCTCTCTGTCTCTCTCTCTCTCTCTGTCTCTCTCTCTCTGTCTCTCTCTGTCTCTCTCTGTCTCTCTCTCTCTCTCTCTCTCTCTCTCTCTCTCTCTCTCTCTCTCTCTCCACTAGCTCTCTCTCATTCTTGCTCTTAATGAAGCCCCTCTCCAGGTTTTACAGAGAAGCCTCCCCTCCCCTCTCAGCCTCTTCATACACCATCAAGATGTGAACTCACACAGTGGGTTGTTTCTGTCTAGTGTTCTCCCTCCCAACTCCAGGTCTGATCCTGGCCTTGAGGCTTCCTGGCTCTAATAAAGCTCATCGGAGGGAACTGCACGTCAGGGTCTATAGGCTCAGTGCTGCTGGCTACCTGCTATTACACTGAAGAATGACCAGTGGTCAGGTATTGGAGGGAAACACGGTCCCACCAGGACATTTCCATTTCTCAAACAACAGTTCTTGCGATATGATGTGAGAGACCTAAAGCCTAAGGCAGGGCAGGGATGAGAGCAGAACTTCCCACCTCTACCTGTGGCCTGTGCTCAGAAGGTCAGCTGACCATGGCCGAAGGCAGCTCATCTGCGCAACCGCACCTTGTATTGCCTGCTTTTCAAGGTAGAGCTGTGACAGGTATAGTGTTGAGATCAGGTGTTTTAATGTCTAGGGTATCGTTACTGAAGAGACAGTTCTTAAAGCCAAATATATTCCGTTTAAATAAACTTCCCAGGCCGGAGAGATGGCTCAGCAGTTAAGAGCACTGACTGCTCTTCCAGAGGTCCTGAGTTCAATTCCAGCAACCACATGGTGGCTCACAACCATCTGTAATGAGATCTGATGCCCTCTTCTGGTGTGTGTCTGAAGACAGCTACAGTGTACTCACATACATTAAATAAATAAATAAATCTTAAAAAAATAAATAAATAAACTTCCCAACTGTGTTCAGGATGGGCAGTGAATGCAGTTTCATGAACAAGCAAGATGGTCCCAAGTACAGTTAGGACAAGGATGGTGGTCTTGAATTAAGATTGATATTAGGACCTCAATCAAGCACTGACGGTGTTCTGTTACCCCAAAGAAAATATTTAAGGCTGGGTTTGGTGGCACATGCCTGTATTCTCAGGTCATGAGATACATGAGATTATGTCTTTTACAAAATCAAGAGCAAGTGTTTAACCAACAATGTTTATAAGAACTTTCAGTTTCCTTATTACGGGAACAAAAGACCCTATTCACTTGCAAAAAAAAAACAAAAAACAAAAAAAAAACAAAGGAAACATAGAAGCTTACCTGGTTTAACTTCCAATGAAAAGGTCATTTTCTGATCGTTGAACCATCCAGGAATCTCCACTCGGCAACAATACAGACCACTATCACTATCAACAGAGTTCTCTATTGTCAAGGATACGTCTCCTTCTGAAATACGCCCCTTTATGTTGTATCGACCGCTGCTCCGATAGGTGACTTGGTATCCATTGGTCCAAATAAGTATATTTTGACAACTAGAATATGGGCATTGCCCCCGGCCCCAACATGTCGTTGTGATTCCTCCACGTGTTGAGTAAGTACATGGAATTGTGACAGGGTGACCCACCACCCCCTTCACTACTTCATAAGAATCTACAGAGCCTGTGATTTTTAAAAGGGGAGAAGAAAAGAAATGGTGAATTAGTATTTAATATTTTCCTACAATTTTGTTTTTATTTCTTTTCAGAAAAATTAAAGGGGGTGGGACTCAAGTGGAATTAAACTTGTTTTATGAAAGACAGACAAGTGCTGAACAGCTCTAGCCTTTCTTTACTGTTGGTGTTTTGTCTGAGGACAGCCTGGACTAACAAAGACCTTGATTCAAAGACAACTATATTATTCCTTCTTTCTCCTCTTCCATAGAAGTCCTTAAATTAGAAGATTTTTATATTACATAACTGAAAGTAGATTAAATAAACACGTAGATATAAAGAAGTGGAATGAAGGCTGACATTGACCAGCCATCACTCATGGAAAGTACGGCTTCTAATTATTTTTGTTAACCTTTGCATGTACACTCAACTATTGATTGGTGCTGATCATAGGTGCTGCAGTAGAAAAATAAGCTCACCGAGATGAGATGCTAAGCCTTCATTGTCCAGAGGAGCAGAAGGTTCAGACTGACCCCCAACTAGCTCACACCAGTTACTTTATTCAAACATTATACAAGGTCAATTGGAGCTGAAAAATATTCCAACTACCAATATTATCTTGCCTTTGCTTCCAGTAACAGCAGACATCTCATATGAATATATGTCCTTTTTGAGCATGGCTAGCCATAATCAGAAGTAAAGACACCAGGTTTGCTAGGAGTGTCTTAGCAACAAGGTTACTGCAGCTGTGTGTTCTCACATAGAAGCAAGTATAGCTTCCCTGGACAGACAACATTTCTACAAGATCCCAAACAGTCTCAAAACAATTTTTCAACATCTAATGATTGATCCAAACACAGCAAAGGCTTTCCTGAAACATTAAACTCAAAGGCAAAGGATTTACTACACACCACTTAAACAGACATAAAGGCTTTATTATACATATCATTACACTTACCCATTACACATACCCATCCATCACATGCAGGCATGTGTATTCATGTTTGCTTCTCCATCACATACATGTACCCCTTGCCTCACATTTTCTTGTGGATCATGTTTGTTTAGCCATCAGTTTTGAAATTCGTACATGCTAAGTGAGTTCTGTGGACCTACAATTTAACCTGGTTCTCTGCTCACTACATAACCCATGATCAAACAAGCCCAAGGCTTGCCATCTCTTCTGCCACCTCCAGCATCCCCAGCCCATCTACTCACTTACCTGGAAGAAGCAGCAGGAGGCCTGAAATGAAGACTTGAAGTTGAACCATGGTGTTGACCTGAAGGACAGTGACAAGTCACTCTGGTTAGCCGTGGCACTCAGCACACTATGTCTGATCAGGTCTTCATCCTGACTGCATGAATCCCACAGGACTCTCTGTTAGGGCAACCTGTTCCCCCAAATACACTCTTCTATCTGGGTCCTTGCTCACATAGAGCCATCCATATGACTTCTGGCCATGACACAAATAAGGCAGCAAACAGAGAAAACTGAGGGCAGCCATTAGAGAGTATGTTCTCGGTAGAATCTAAGCCAAGGCCAGCCCTCTAATGGTAAAGATGAGCTTGTCCTCAAGATGGACACTGTACTCTTCTGCTCAGAGACATACTGGTTGGTTCCTAAACTTCAACTACCTTAAACACAATAAGATGGACTGAGCTAGAATTCAGCCACACATGGTGACAGAGACTACATCTTCCTGAGAAATGTCTAAAGACACCTAAAAAAGCACTGGGTACAGATCCAAACCTTAGATCCGTAGAGCTCTCTACACCTAGATTTCCTCCTGGGTAAAATAGCACTAATGTTTGCTCGGCTTCCTGGAGAATGTGCTGTGAAGGAGACCCTGATCTATTTACTCACAGGCACCAAATACTCAAGGACTCCCTAGGGCAGCTACTTGTAAGCCTATTTATGGAAGATGTTACATGTCTTCAGATTCCAAATTCCAGATTTCACGTTTTGCTTCTTAATTGCTAAACCATAAAAACATGAGTAAGCCTGCCTAGTACATCATTAACTCCATTTCTGGTCAGAAGATTCTCTAACTTCCTGTCAGAGAGGAAAGAAGGCTGTTACCAGTCTTAAAGATGCTAACAGCTTTCCCGAAGTGACCATAAGCTAAGCATTCAGACCTGGGGTCCCGCACTAGTCACAGTAACAGCGTCTGCACCTAGAGAAGATCAGAAAACCAATGCTGCAAACTAGTAGCCAAACACTGGCAATTTTGATGGACATTAGACAATTTCAGAATGCATAAAACCCATGAGACATACTTTACTTTTACATATAAAAGTAGTGGTCAGAAAATGGTACCAATCATTCTGTCCTTTTAGAGTTCTACTGAGATACAGTCAAGTACATGGGCATTCACTGTCTCACACAGCGTGCTACCATCTTGACACAAGCTCACTTTCATTGATCCATTTCACAGGGTGTCCTATGGCCTATTGTCTCATACAATGAAGGGAACAGACAGTAAAGATTAATGGCTTTTTATGTTCTCAAAGGTAACTTTCTATGTTCCCAAACCATATTCTAGAATTCAACTGAGTAACAAGGTGAGATCTAACAAGGAGTAAGCACATTATTGGTTGCTAGAAATCCTTTTTTTTTTTTTTTGGTCTTCACATGTTTGAGAAGAACACAGAGTCCATCCACAAACATCAGAGCTTGAGCTGTCGTTCCCTGTTGAAGCCACACCCGTGAAGATCCTGCATGGAGACTGTGAAAGGATAGAACTCTCAAGAGGCTTAACAAGCATTATTAATTCTTGCCTCTCCCCTCAGTAGGCATTTGCTACCAACCCCTGCACCTCCACCTAACAATGTCCTTGTGACAATCAGGACAGCTTCTGACATGCACAGATACATTTGCACACAGCTAGCTTCCACCAACCCTGGACCTAAGATGTTTAGAAGATCTGAAATCTATAGAAGAGATTTCAGGTAGAGTGGTGGTGGCACATGCCTTTAATACCAGCCCTATGGAGGCAAAGGCAGGCAGATCTCTGTGTGGTCCAGCATGGTCCACAGAGTGAGTTATAGGACAGCCAGAGTTACAGAGGGGAATTCTGTCTCAAAAAATGTAAACAGAGAAAGAGGGGGTTGGGGGAGAGATTTTCTGTGTTGTGCTGTGCCACATCTGCCTGATTTTTCTATCAGGATACTTGGAAATGCATTGATTTATGGCTTTCTCTTTTTCCATCACTATAATATTCCACATAACCTCTCCCACAGTGGAACCCAGTATTCATTCCTGATAAACTATCCTACATCATGTTAGTGAGCCTGGTCACTCCAAGTTGGGTCAAAATAACCCTTTATTTCCTTTGGTGTAAGAGCTATGTAAATAGTTTTGTTTCAGGCAGTGCATGAACATGCCAGGGCACACGTGTGGTCAGAGGACAGCTAAGTGGTCAAAACATTTTCATTCTAGTTGTACTACAGCCTAAGACTAGGCAGACATCAATGTCAAGAAGGAGGATATTTGAACAAATTTTTACTTCAGTGCAGTTATTACTAATGAACGGAGAATGGAGGAGTATGAGTCAGCATAACAGGATGTAAAATATGCAGAATTTTGCAAGGAGCTTACATGGATGGGTAAGTGGACAGCTAACAAATAAATGCATAGACAATGAGACAAATGGTAAATGTATAATCAGGCCAGGGTGTGTCCCACTGACAACCTTAGCTCATAGCTCTCTCAAGGAGCAGGGAGCCCAATTCCTTACCCTGAGGTTTTGAAAAGCCCCTGTTATCTGGCCCCTGCCTAGGGCTCAGGTTTGCTGTCCTGACCACCTGTGCCAAGGCCATGTGGACTTTCTTCCCAATTCATCACCTCAGGTCTTTTCTAGGTAGTGCTCTGTCTTATTTATTCTTCCTTGTTTCTTTCACTTTTTCTCCTTTCCTACTTACTGATCCTTGCTTAAATGTCTGGAACATTCTCTCTGGATCACCTGCAGTCTAAAGCAGTCTCTAACTCCTCTTCCTGATCTCAGTTCCTCATGGTTATCATCTGCTCTTTGACTCTATAAATGTCCATTAGGGTAGAATGGTCTCCACCATCTTCCCTCCTCCTTAGTAGCACTAAGTGGAAATTTGCTTCTTCATGTTGTTTTTCTCTGTTTTAGCAGAGCTAACATGAATTTAGTAAGAAAACTGAAAAAGAGGTCCCAAGAGGAGAGGGTCCCCAGTAAGGAATACTAGACTACTCAAGAATCCCTTTTTGTTTTGATTTTGAGACAGGGTTTCCTGTGTTGTGTGTGTGTGTGTGTGTGTGTGTGTGTGTGTGTACATGTATATGGGTTTATTTTCATGCACATGCAAGTGCATATATATGTATATATATGTACATATACATATACATATGTCTTGCCAGGAACTCACTAAATTTTACAGTTAATACTCATGGCAATTTTCATGCCCCAAATCCAGAATGCTAAGATTACTGGTGTGTGCCACCATATATATGCTGTGTGAAATATTGTAACCACTAGAGACTGACTTATCAGTTAAAATATGACTAGTACAAGTGAGTAAAAATACATTTTTTGACAAAGGGTCTTTATATGTAGCCCTGGCTGTCCTGGGATTCACTATGTTTATAAGTCTGGCCTCAAACTCACAGAGATCCATTGTCTCTGACTCCCAACTTTGAGTAAATATTATTTTATTTTTCTACCTAATTTGATCTTTGTTTGTTTTTTCTTTTCTTTTTTTTTCTTTTTTTCTTTTTTTCGGAGCTGGAGACCGAACTCAGGGCCTTGCGCATGCTAGGCAAGCGCTCTACCACTGAGCTAAATCCCCAACCCCCCCCTAATTTGATCTTAATTGTTAAGCTAATTGTCAGATGAAGACAATGTTGGATGGCACCCAACTATAAGTTACATATCCTTTGGGGCAATTTAAGTGTGGATAGAAGGGACAGATAAATGGAAATTTGAGGGTATTTCAGGGTTAGGAGTATAAGAGAACAGGAGGAAATCTCTTAAAAGTTGGCATGTGAGAATTAGGAATGATGGCCCCTATCTGTGTGCACAGTACTCATAAGGCTGAGGCAGGAGGATTTCTATGAGCTTAAGGGAAGCCTAGACTACATATGAAGGACCAAGCTAGCCAGTGCTACAGACTAACACCCCAATCAACAAAGGGAAGAGCAAGATGCAAGTCGGGCCTGGGGCAAACTTCTGTAATTTTAGCATAGGTGAGGTTGAGGCAATATAATTGACAGTTTTGAGCTAGCCAAGCTATAAAACAGGAAACATTACAGAATCAAAACCAAAGCAAGTGACAGGACAGACTAAGAGCTGAAGGAGAGCAGGTGGAGGGCAGATGGCATCGTCAGTAAGGATGTGAAGAAGATGGGAGCTGAGGAGCAGAGGCATCAAATAACCAAATCCTCAGGGTTGAATTCCCACACTAGGCCATGGGCTCCCACAAGACCAGATACTGAGCCCTAACATTTGCAGAGGACAGGGTACAGTGAGACCTCTTATTGTTTTATTTGTTACCATTGTCCTACACTGCCCCCTCCTGGCTGTGTATGAATGTGGGCGTGCCATGGACTCATGAGAAGGAGAGAAAACCCCTCTCTGAGGTTGCTTCTCTGCTTCCCCTTTAGGAGGATCCTACCTCAAACTCAGCTGTCAGGCTGGCCAGGCGCTTTGCTCCCTGAGCCTTCTCCCTGGGGGATGGAATTCTTTGTTAACTTGAGCTTTGCTGTTTTCAGAGTCGCTGCATTTAGGGTCAACTCTGACATCCCATGAGGTTACTCACCACCTACAGGGGAGCACTGCCACATGACAAGACTCAGTGACCATCACTGAGTTCCCAGCTCCTTACTAAAGAGCTCATTCATGGAAAAGTGGGGATAGCATCCTGCCAACCACACACTCAGTGGAGTCTCGTTCTTGCTTCCTGCAGCCCTCTCTGACGTAGTCCACCTGCTTGAATTCACTTTATTTTCACCCAGGGCAATGCCCTGCTGATCCCCTTGTACTACTGGGTACTCACTGCATGCACCTCACTGCACCCCAACTCCAGGAGTTTATGCTAGGCCTCCATCCATAACAAGAATCCTGAAATCCCTTCCAGAACGGTCTCTTTATGTCTCACAGCCATCTGCCTGCCAACCATTTCCCTTCACTTACTATTCACATTAAAAATGCCAACATGGGGGCTGGAGAGGGCTCAGCGGTAAAGAGGTTCTACTACTCCTGCAGAGGACCTGAGTGTGGCTCCCAGCACCAACCTCAGGTGACTCAAAACCACCCTTAGCTCCAGCTCCACAGAATGCAGCAGTTAAAAAGGCTTCTGCATTTACATGCACAGAAGCACCCAGTCACATGTGTATATACATAAGTTTAAATAATCATGAAATCAGAAAGATAGAATTATAAGGTAATCATGTCTAGTACAGCAAACTCTATCATACTAAAATTTTGCTCATTTCACATTTATGTTATAGCTATAGTACATTATAAAAGATTGTATGAATTTTGTACATATCGATGAGTCAAAGACCAGTGGTCTCATGAAGGTTGTATCTACGTGGAAAACTTATACATTAAGAAAATGCGTAAGCATTTAACAGAGACAGGTAAGAGAGGATAAAGTGTCCATGCCCAGACACACAGCTCATAGGTCTGAGCAGTCAGTACCCCTAACCATGCTGGATGGACAAGTGATCAGAGTGGGGAGAAGACAAATGAAGCACCCAGCAAGCTAAGGGAGCGTTGGCAGCAGGACTGCAGGGCTAGACGTGCACTCAGCCTGCTCTGTCAGCTTAAATGTACTTTCTAATACTGTCACACAGAAGGTCTTTGAGCAAAGCTGAAGAAGGGTAAGCCAGCCAGAAAGAGCTGTGAGGGGAGAAGAGAGAGAGGGCAAAGGTGCAGATGCAGGAGAGTGCCTGTGGCAGGGAGAGGGCAGGGCCTGAGACAGTGAGGAACAGCAATGGAGAAGAACAGGGGGCAGGGCAGGGAACAGGGCTCACTTTGTGAGGACCCTCCTTTCCCCAAGGACACGGAGAGTCATTGCTGGGGTGTGGAAGTCCCAGGAGCTGGTGGCCTCTGAGGACTGCTGTAACTGCTGGGCTGACAAGCAAGGCCACCTTGGAGTCTTTGCAGGAGTTCACGGTGGAAGAGACAACAGAGACCAACATGGCTGAAGGAATCAAGACCCTGAGACTATGAGCTCAGAAATCACACAAAGTGGGCTTCAGGAGTCTGTGGAGGATTGATTAGTTACTCAGGCCTGAGCTGTGCACGAGGCAAGAGGCTATCAGCAGAGGAGAGAAGAGACTCTCCCACCACAGGGTTTGGAGGAGATTTTTGTCAGTTTTTTTTTTTTTTGTTTGTTTGTTTGTTTTGTCATGTAGAGTGGGAGATATCTTTGGAACCTCCTGAAGAAGGACAGTCTAGGTTAAAGATACAGATTGGGAAGAACTAACTTAGAAATGCTCTTTGAGGGCTGGAGAGATTGCTCAGTGGTTAAGAGCATTGACTGCTCTTCCAGAGGTCCTGAGTTCAAATCCCAACAACCACATGGTAAAAGGCAGAAGCCTGAATTATATACCCTGGGAGAAATGATGCTGAAGGGAATGGCCTTACTGAGGCACTGAGGCATTTTTTTTTTTTTTTTTTTTTTTTAGTACTGAGGCAAGACACTGTGGCCTCCTGGGGATGGCATTTAATGAAAAAGCAATAGAGAAGTTGTCCCCCCTCAGCCAGAAGATACGCAAGGAGGCAAGAGGAACATAAAGACAAAGGGGGTCCTCAAAGTCAGGGCAGACAAATTCACAGGCGCGGGCCATATTCCCAAGCCAAAGTTGCAAAAATCAGGGCTAATAAACATAGGGCAATGAGTGGATGGAAGAAGAAACCAAGGCGATAACTAGAAACCCAGAAGGCTTTTAAGGTGCTATGAATTTATGCTCTCTAAGCAGCTGCTGTCTAAAGAGCTGGACATGGACTAGAGATCTCCAAGGTTGTTTGACCTTGACTGTGTAGGAGAACTTGCTGATGGTGGAGGGATAGAATACGGACAGGCAGAGACAAAGTTATCTCAGAGTATCTTAGATCTTTGAATAGCCATGAGCTACTGAGATCAGCTTCTAACAATCTCTTAACTCTTAGATAAACCTTAAAATGTAGCCTGGGTTGGCTTCAGCTAGCTTCATCTGCCCTGAGGCTAGGAAGGCAATAAACTCAACATCTCTTGACCAGAAAGCCCTTTGCTTTGCTGTAGCTTCTACCTCACGGACTACCAGTGTGGTTGGTTGGTTGGTTGGTTGGTTGGTTGGTTGGTTGGTTGGTTAGTTGGTTGGTTAGTTGGTTAATTGGCTGACTTATTCATTTATTTAGTTATTTTTGTAGCGTCTCACTGTAGCCCAGGCTGATATGGGACTCTTTCTGTCTCAGGTTGGTCTCTCACAAATAGAAATCCTCCTGCCTCAGAATGCTGGGATCACAGGCATGAACCAACACACCCAGTCCTACCCCTGTGCTTTGTACACACACTGGTCTTTGACTTTCATTTCTGGGACTGCCAAAGTTCATGTTTGGCCTGAAAGTACAGTCCTGTAATGCCAGCTCCTCAGGAGGCTGAGGCTGAAGGATCAGGAACTTAAGGCCTGGTTAGGTTACCTGAGCAACTTTTTTTTTCTTTTTTCTTTTTTTTTTTTCTTTTTTTTCGGAGCTGGGGACCGAACCCAGGGCCTTGGGCTTGGTAGGCAAGTTCTCTACCACTGAGCTAAATCCCCAACCCCTTGAGCAACTTCTTAAGACCCTGTCTCTAAGAGAGACCCCAGTTTCCATCTTCTGTAAGCACAAAAATGAGTAAAAACGAATAGATAAATAGACAAAGAAATCATTAAACAAAAGAGCCAAGTATGGTGGACCATGATTTACTCCAGAACCAAGAAGTCAAGTCCTGCAGATCTCTGTAAGTTCCAGGCCAGCTTGGTCTGCATAGCGACTTCCATCCCAGCCAGAGGTACACAGTAAGAACATGTCTCAAAAAAGTAAATGAAATAAATAAGATTGTAAATGAAACAGAACTTCATGTCATTTTTTTCCCCCATTGAGGAATGTCTGTCAAGGAGATTGATGTCCTAAAGCCATGGGAACTCAAATTTGTATCACAATAAACTATTTTATTACCATCTTAAAGATAAGTCCAAAGTTTTTATATAGCCATAATTTGATAGCACACACACAAGGATAGAGATAGACACAGACATATACAAGGAAAGAGAAGACAGGTTCCGTAGCATGGTAAAGGGTCTTTAAAAAAAATTAATTCAACCTCTCAAGGAGCAAGGCTAGCCTCTAATTGACCCTATAGCAAAGTTAGGCTTGAACCAGTCCTACTGCGTCCCTCTCCCAGGGGCTGGAATCACTTGCCAGGGTTAGGATCAGGGGCTGGAATCATGTGCCAGGCTTAGGATTATAAGTGTTTGTCAATATGCTGGGATCCTGGTATTTAACTGGTAAAATGAGCAGTACAAAAGCTAAACATACAGCTTAGGTGGTAGACAGCGTCCCAAGAAGCCAGACAACCAAGTTCGAGCTTCCTCATCAGATAGACTGTGTCTGGAAGTGTACGCCTGAAATCACAGCAACCGGGAAAGGGAGGATCAGAAGTTCAAGCTCATCCTCCGCAAGGCTTCTACTCTGAGGAACAAGAGGACACACGAGAGGCCCGGTCCCAAACACAGTGATGGTAAGAGCCAGTCACAGCAGTCTATACTTGTAATCCCAGAGCTCAGTGGAAGGCTGCAATGAGGTCCAGGCCAGTGAGATTTCACAAATGTGTTGTAAAAATCCAATGAGAGTTCATTGTGATGCATTGCCTGCACTGTCTGACTCGTGGCTTATTTTAAAAATGTCACAGTTTAGGTCTGGGGAGAGATTTGGGGGTCGGTTCTCTGGGGTGTGAAAGCACACCCAAAGAGTATGACAGTAAAGGGAAGTACCGATCAGACAGGCAGATGGCCAAAGAGGCCATCTGTGGGAGGACGGCATCAATTCTGCTTGACATAAATACACACGTTTAAAAATATCTTCTCAAGCTTTACTCTAAATATTTCCCTCAACACAGAAAGAATTCACTGGTGACCCCATTGCTAAAAAAATAAACTCCAAACTCTGAAAGCTGCCCCCTTCCCCAGGCTGGCCACACCCTCTCCCTCGCCTACCTGCCAACTAAAGGAAAACTTATCTATTTCTGGCCTTGCCAAGTTCACAAACCTGACACAAAACCTCAAATCCCAGCAGCCAATGTGAAGCTCCCAATTCACACTCCAAACAAACATTCCTTAAGATTATTTTAACTTGGCAAAAACACAAGTCAATGAACAACGCTGCAAATGTATCTATGCCCTCAACTTCCTGACCCCGTTATCATATTAGACAAATTTGCATATTACCTACAGATTCCAGCCTAACTATATAGGGCTTAGTCTAAAATTACAAGACTATTGTCTACAGTGCTATTCTTTTCTTTTCTTTTTCCCACTGAATATTTTTTATTTACCTTTCAAATGTTATTTCACTTTCCCCCTAACCTATCACTCTCCCCCTTCTTGAGAAAAGTGTACCCCCTCCCGAACCACCTACCCCTTCCCACCTCCCCACCCTGACATTCCCCTACACTGGGGGGTCCAGCCTTGGCAGGACCAAGGGCTTCTCCTCCCATTGGTGCCCAACAAGGCTATCCTTGCCTATATATGCAGCTGGGGCCATGTGTCTGTCCAAGTGTACTATGGGTGGTAGTTTAGTCCCTGAGAGCTCTCTTGGTTGGTATTGTTGTTCTTAAGGGGTTGCAAGCCCCTTCAAGCTCCTTCAATCCTTTCTCTAACTACTCCAATGAGGACACTGCTGTCAGTTCAATGGTCAGCTGCAAGCATTCGCCTCTATATTTGTGACTCTCTGGTATACTCTGGTTTCTCTTCAGATCGTATAAATCTTTTGCATTTTACAATGTTATTCTTATATCTCATGTTAACTTCATTTAAGAAGACTTTAATAATTCATCCATTAAAGTCCATTATTCCATATAAATGTGGACCACCTTCCAAGAATCCAAAGAACTATTGGATATTGAGTTGCCATAATGTCTAGAGACCCATTGTTGTCCTAATGCCCCACATAGAATCCCACATCATCCCAAATACAAAGCCACATGGTACAGAACCTCCAAGGAGCACTATCCTCATTGCCTCTCTCCAGCAGGAGCCTACAGAAGACGGTACTTACCAGTTAGGAGAGAGCACTGCTTCTTGGTAGTCTCTCCTAATCCTCTGCTGCTGCTGGACTCTTCCAGCGCTGCTGATGGATAAAGAGGAGTCTGTCCCAGAATTCCATCCTTATCTCCTGGCCACACCTTCAAGCATTTTGTTTGAAAATCAAGTCTCTCCAGTTCTACAATCCTTTTGCCAGATAGTATCTGTTCAACTTAGAGAGCTTATAACAAAAATATTTAAATGAGCACTCAGGAAAGCAGAGGCAGCTGGATCTTCTGACTTCAAGGTCATCTCAGTCTATATAGTGACACCTTGTCCCCACAACAAACAAACAAAAAATAACTTTCTGCTGGGCAATCTCTAAAGCTTCAACAAAAGCCTTCACTTGAGTTCAGACTCCAGGTTTGGAGATCATGCTGACTTTGAGAAGGTTCCTACAGAAAGAGACTTTGAGCCACTGCACCAGCTTTCTCAACCATAAATGAAAAAACTGAAAGTCAGAAAGAGGAAAAGAATATAGAAAAAAACCGAGGGAAACTTCTGATGCAGAAGTGAAAGCTGAATAATTATATACAATGGTGTGCCGTTCAACTATTATCATCCTCTTGAATGTTTATTTGTAACCCATGTTAAGAGTGAACACTTTAAGCAAGAGAAGCTAGAGTCTCTGCTTACAGAGGTGTGGGGAGAGAGGTTGACAGCTCTCAATGTGGAGCTTCCCATGTCCTGATACCCCTTTCAGGCTTACTAACTCATAGGTGGAAACTTCCAGAGTTAGGCAGTTGTATAAGACAGGAAATTAGATAGGACCATTATCTGTGCTGGCAATTAAAAAGTGCTACATTGTTCAAAGCAAAAGGCTTCCAGAAGGTATTGTCAATTTACAGGGTTTCTCCTAAGCCTGCGGCCAAATACATCAATAAACCAAGCATGGAGTTCTTAAGGTTATTCTGAGCAATGTGCTGAAACGTCTGGGCTATGACCATATGAATGAAAGTCCGATGCTGTTCCTACACTCATTTAGGGGAAGACAGATGGGTCAGGGAGATTTAATAACATTAGGTTTTACCTAATGTAGTTGGGAGAATGGAGTCAGCTTGGATTTGGAGTGGTGTTTACTTTTCTTTCCTGTTTTGTTTTGACACAGGATCTCAGTATGTAATGCAGGCTAGCCGGAAATCCTGTGTAGCCCAGGGTGACTTTAGACTTCCCACCCTCTTGCGTCCCCGTGTGCTGGGGTCTCAGGTGTGTGCCACCACCCATGGGTTTCTGCTGTGCTGAGGACCCAACTCAGAACTTCATACATGCTCGGCAAGTCCAGTAAAACTGAACTGCATCCCAGCCAGCATGGTCCTCTGACAAAGAACTGTCTACACTCAAATCAAGGTGACCCACAGTCCCTGGACACTAAGCTGAACAGCCCCTGCCAGGGGCAGCTATCTAAATTGTGTGCTATGTTTTGCCAACTTCCTAGTCAGGGCTCCTGACTTAAAACAGAGTTGACTCTGCCTTTTAACAATGTATGCTTATAGAGAACGTCAACATTTCACTGGAACTCTGGGACTTGAAAATATCTCCATGAAATATAATTTTTTAAAAAGGGCAAAACCACCTATTCCATAGGAACCTATTTTTGTGAAAACATGAGACAACGACAACGTGTTTACATGTGTTTGTCTAGAGGCAGAAATGTGATGAACCAAACCCTGCAACCTCTTCATCCTGTATGTGTGTAAACACATGTAAATGGATTCTTTCATTCGCTTTTGATTTGTCTAATAGTTTTAGTGTGTGTGTGTGTGTGTGTGTGTGTGTGTGTGTGTACACACAGGAATGTATGTCATGTGTATGCATTCCTTTGGAAGCCAGAAGAGGGCATTGAATCCCCTGGGGTCACAATAACAGGACATTGTAGCTTCGTCACATTGGAGCTGGGAAGTTAAATCAGGTCCAACAGAAGAGCAGCACACACTCTAGACTGCTGATGTCCCCAGCTTCTTGTTAAATGTTTTAAATAAAATTAGACAAGGGGCAGCAAGAGCCCACAGCCTTGAGCTGAACAAGAAGAGGAAGCCAGATGAGCACCAACATTGATCGCTCTCTGTTTCCTGACCGTGCATTCAGTGCCAGCCGACATCTCAACCTTGCTGCCAGCATGGATTCCACATGAAGGACTGTATCCTCGGACTGTGAGCCAAAATGCCCATTCCTTCCTTAGAGGAATTGATGGTAAATCATTTTTTAAGGAAAAAAGAAACCCACATGTACAGCAAATCTCCAAAGTATGTATTGTTACAAACTACTTGAATTAACATGATTTTATTTTCTTATTAATTACACTTCTCTCTCTCTCTCTCTCTCTCTCTCTCTCTCTCTCTCTCTCTCTTCCTCCCCTCTCTTCTCTCTTTCTATCTTTCTGTCTTCTTTTGTTTCTTTCTTCCTTCTTATTTTAGATTGTCCTTGAAGAACATCACCAAGCACGTGGAAGGATAGGAGGCTACAAGCATACAAATGCTACACTAAAATGCATTTCTTTCCTCTACCAAGTAACACATTAAGTCACCATGGGTCTAGAAGTGGAAATTAGACTCTGTCACATGTGCTAGTTCATGAGGTTACCAATTCCTCCTTATGGAACACCTGTTCCGTGGGGCATTTCTATGCAGCAAGAGTCACTTGAATTTCATAGACCTAATTAAGCAAACATAACAGTAAAAATTCCTAGTTCTTGAGTATGAGAAAACCAAAAGATGTGATCAAGAACGCCTTCCCAGTGTCCTTTAGAATATATTGGCAGCAGGTCTGCTCCGTGCTCAGTGTGTTTGCTGAAATAGTTTGCTTGGCTATGGGACTTTCCTACTGCATTCTGAGTTCCTTGAAAGAAAAACTCATGAATAGTTTTTCCTTTCTTTTAAAATCAAATTTTGTGTTTGTGTGTGTGTGTGTGTATGTGTAGATAATTTCCCCACCCGGATATATATGTGCATCACATGCATGGCTAGGACCTGGGGAAGCCAGAAAAGGAAGTTAGTTGTTCACAGAGACCAGGGCCACAGTGTGGGCAGTAGGATTTGCTTCTCTGGAAGAACAGAACTCCCGTTTGGTTTGAAACCAGGGATAAATGACTGAGAAGCATATTATACATATTAAAGTAGACCTGGCCTCCAGGTTCTCCCAGCATCCCTCAGTCCCTATCTGTCATACCCTGGTCTGAATTTTTCAGCCCAGGGGCTGGGCTGTCTGACCCTCAGAAACATAAATCTTCCCTATTGAAAATCAAACGTTTTGGTCTCTCCTATTCTTCTCCCTCTACACATGGGCTTTCTCTCTTTCTCTTTCCCCTCCTCCGCTCTCTCAAGAGCAGCCTTCCAGAAAATCTGACTTTATATAAATCTAATCTGGTTTGAGATGGTTCATCTCACTGGGGGAGAAATAACCTATCAATAACCACTGAGCCAGCTCTCCAGCTCCTCCTTCATGAGACTGCAATCAGCAGTGCTTTGTCCTTCCGATCAGTGCACATCGTCACTCTGTGCCAGCGATGTCTCAAACATTGTGTAGACGCCTAAGGCCTGGCTTATTAGAGTTCATGGTCTAGATAAGAATTTGATTGAGATAAACTATCTAAGAAATGAGCTGACTATGGATGAGAAGCTTGTTTTCTGGACAACAAATGTAGAGACTAAAAAATATGAGGCAACTCCAATGGCCACCAGAGAGAAGTGTCCTGAGAAAGGGACCAGCCACAGAATAGGTGCAGGGACCAGGAGAACTCAGCTATCCTAGAAGCAGCAAGAAAGCCAGAAGGGATGAAACAGAGAGGACAAGGAGGGGCTGGCACAGGCAGGGCAGAAGCAGTCTCTCCAGGCAGAGGCTGAAAGGGCCTGAACAACACAGCAGGTGGATCCTTCTGGTAATCCTAGAAAGTGGAATACATGGGCTGCCACAGGAGGAGAGGGCACTGTTAGGAGAGCAAGAGTAGAGTAGAGGCCCCAGGCAGGACACTGATTCCTGGAAGGGGAGGAAGAAAGGGGAGAGGAGAAGGAGAATAAAAATCTCTGGGATTCCAACAGAAAACAATGGAACAGCTGGGCCTCCATGGTTTGCTTAATCTGCTCTGTCTTTGATTTGCTTGATTGGTCTCCAGCCCTGCTCCTCATCTTCCAGTCAGCTGACTGCTTGACTGAGGGTGTGTGCCCTCCCGCTCACACCAGTTTAACTGGATTCCTCAGTCAAATTAAACAGCAAACCCCATACTGAAGGTCCTGTGCTGGAATAAAATTATAATTTTCTAGGGACTGAGGATGTACCTCAGGAGAGTGTCTGCCCAGCCTGGACCAGGGCCTGGGTTCCACACCCAGCATGGTGGTGCACACCTGCAAAGCCAGCAGCACTTGGAATGTGGGAAAGAAATAACAAGTATAGGGAGTTCAAGGCCAGCCTGAGCTATATGAGAGCCTGTCTGTTCCGTTTGTTTGCCTGTTGTTTGTTTGAATAGTTGCCTTGGGACACAGAATGCACACTCAGTTCTTATTGCAGCTTGCTTTCCGTTGCTAACAGATACCAAGCAGTTTGGGGCTGAGTGGGTTTATTTGGCTTCCTGAGCATCCTGATGAGTGTCTATCACACAGAGGAACGGGGCAGGAGCTCAGTCAGGGGCAGAGGCAAGATAAGGAGGCAGGCTGCTTACTGCCTTGCTCAGGCTGCCTGTTTATGCAACAGGAGACCACCTGCCCAGCCCGCACTGCCCACAGTGGACCAGGCCCTCCCACATCCATCATTAATCAATGCCCACACACATGTATGTCTACAGGAGCGTCCTCAGTCCAGGCTTCCTCTTCCCAGGCGACTGCACTTGTCCTGTTGACTAAAACCATCCAGTGCAGCTGTACACTTACTGATAAGATTCTTTAAATGTTATTGTTTTGTACTCTCAGTACCCTAAGAATGATCATACTTTTTGACACACCTGCTGACTTTTGTCGACCCGCGTTGATCTTGTCTGCTGGACCTGGGATCTTAAGGCCTGAAAAAAAATGGTGCAGCTTACAGTGTGATGCTAGAGACAATTTTATTCAGTTTCAGTGTACGTTTTATACATGAATGCAAGAAAGAAAGTCATGGGGTTGGGGATTTAGCTCAGTGGTAGAGCGCTTGCCTAGCAACTGCAAGGCCCTGGGTTCAGTCCCCAGCTCCGGAAAAAAGAAAGAAAGAAAGAAAGAAAGAAAGAAAGAAAGAAAGAAAGAAAGAAAGAAAGAAAAGAAAAGAAAAGAAAAGAAAAAGAAAGAAAGTCATGATCCAAGGGTTGCTTGAGTTAAAAAAGTCAGGATGAGAAAAGCATGTCAGTAAGTGTCAATAAGCACATACTAATTATTAACAGAGCAGCCCTTTCCCAGAACTTTCTTAGGACAGAACACAAGTGCCTGGCACGTACCATAGGTTACTCTGGGAAAGCATGAAAGCAAGGCAGAAGGCCATATCCAGATTCAGGTTCCACTGACCAGATTGGGTTCTACAGCTGTGTTCTGACATCCCACAATGAAGATGCCTCATACATTGGATGTAAATGCTATCACAGGAGGCATGAAGTCAGGTCTAAGAACAATCCAGGGAACAAAATGCACCTGAGGTAAAAGGCCCTCTCCCTGCCCTATTTTCTGGAGCCTCTCTCACAGTTCCCCAAGGCATTGCTCACCATGAGTTATTCTTTCCATAGCATTCTTCACATAGAACTTACCTTTACAGCATAGTAATGCCCACAGCTTTCGTTTTTTATTTAAAGGATATTTCTTGCGTTCATATTTGAAATAAAATAAAGCAAAAAAGAACTACTTGTCTGTACGAGGTGGTTTAACAGGACACATGCATTTGTTCTACCTAACACTGCAAATCCATCTAAATAAAGTGTGTTGTCCAAGACAAAAATAATAAATAAATAAATAAATAAATAAATAAATGGAAGTTTAAAAATGCAATAATTTAGGAGTTGGTAGAGAAACAAAGCCTTGTGGCAGCTGTCTTGTTAACACAGGAATTAATTCCTCCTCCCCATGTCTGCTGAGTGTCTTGATATGTAACACATGTAAAATGTACACTGAATTACTAACACTTACAAAGAAAGAGGATGAACCCTCCTTAGTGATTTTTCTCTCTATTCCAAGTCGAGATGACAGGACTGCCAGTGCATTTGAGTTAAGGAAAGTGAATTCTTGAAACTCGGTGTACCTATTTTTATTTTAAAAACCTACCTCATGTGTGTGTGTGGGTGCCTTTGTGTATGGGAACCTATATGCTCTTGCTGTCCAGAAGAGGGCGTCTGGTGTCCTCTTCTCTCACTCTGCCATTCCTATGAGACATGGTCTGGTGTCCTCAGAATCTGATATAGAAATCCATCATTATAACAAGCATGTAGAAAACTGTTCATTATACCTGGCCCCCTCTACTGAAAAGCTGTGTGAAGAAATTCAATGCACAACTGAGCTGCACTGACTGAGCTACGTAGGGGTTTGGCTGTGTCAGAGCTGACTCCAAGGAAGTAACCGAACGTCCGAGTGTAAATCGCAGGCGTAGTATCAGTGAGTCACAGGCAGATGGATCTCTGGGCAGTCTGGTCTACAAAGTGATTCTGAGGTCAGCCAGGGCTACGTCGTGAGAACCTGCCTAAAAGTAAAATAATTAGCGGTAAAATATCCAAAACTCCTCGTGTTTCCTCAGCTAGGCTGGAAACATCGTGCTCCAGTAATCCTTCTGTCTCCGACCCTCTCTGAGCTAGAGTTACAGGTGTGAGCATGACATCGTGTTCGTTTGGAGGGGGCTGGGATCACATTCTGGGTCCCGGGATTGTACAGCAAATGCTTTGAACTACTGAGTCATGTAGCAGGCCCTGTCCTTTTGTTTCCTTTAAATATGGATAATAAAAGCTGCCTGTGTAGTTCTCATTGTATTAGCACCGGACAGTGCCAGTCTAGAAGTACAAAGCAATTCCACACGTGGCTCCTGGGCTGCGGAAGTGATAAATGGGAAGAACAAAGAATTGGGAGGTGGGGAAGACCAGTGTGAACTTAAACTCTACTGCATTTTCGTTTGGTTGGCTGAAGTTTCTTGTTGTTATTTGTTTTGAATGAAGTCTCATGTAGCCTGGGCTAGCCCAGAACTCTCAATGTAACCAAGACTGACCTTAGACTATGACTTTTCTGCCTCTGTGTACAAATTTCTAGATTTTAAGTATGCAACACAGTAACACAATGCTTAGCTTTTCTGTTGTATTTTATTTTAATGACTCAGTATGGATTAGTACAGTCTTTTTATCTCATTTGTTTACTATATATATACATATATATGTATATACATATGTATGTGTGTGTGTGTGTCTGTACCCACATTCACTTGATATACGTTCCTGAGACCCTCACCTACAGAGACCAGAAAAAGATGGAAACCCTCACAGCTAGAATCACAAGCAATTGTTGGATGTCTAACAGGGGTGCTGGGTACCAAGTTCAGATCCTGTGAAAGAGCATCAGGAGCTCTTCGAGCCATCTATTCAGACCATGTACTATATACTTTCCAATTTGATGTTTCTTTTTAGTGCTGGAAATCAAAGCGAAGACTTTGCACATGCTAGACAAGCATGCTACCACAAAGCAACGTTTCCACCCTTGGTTTTCTGAAACAGGTTCTTGCTGTGTACACTAGGCTGACATTATACTAGCAATGTCCCTGCCCAGTGCTGGAAATATACTCACATGCTGGAATTATAGTCATGAGCAACCACACCCAGCTAAAGCATTCAGACTTGAAGAACCAATCCCAAGACTCCCAGTAAAGACCATGGCTCGGTTGACAGTGTCATGTCACTCTGTGTGTTTAAAGATTCCATGGTGTGTTCATTGCAGACACTAGAGGAAACTGGATAACTACAGAGACACATGATTTTGCTGAAGATGCTGAAGATGCAAATAATTTCAGGACGGAAAATTGAACAATGACAACAAGGGACATAAACAATCCAACAAGATCCGTATCTTTCCAGGCTACTGAAAATCAATCAGCTTCAGATTGTTGGCCCTGTCCAGAGTGTCCCTGTGACACCTTGACTGGAAAGAAGCAGCAAGAACAGTGTGAAAGGTCAGATTTTGAAATATTTCCCTGAAATTCCAGGAGAATGAGGTCACTGTATGTGTATCAGGAATATTTAGAGCGAGGAGAGTGGTTGGTGTCACTGTTGGAAGGAACAGTGGAATCTGCAGAGACCTTCACTGCAATCTGGAGCAGACAGGCCTTAAAGCCTTTTACCACGAACACTGGGGCCTTCTGCTACCACAACTCAGTTGGCACCAGGTCCAGAGTGCTTGACCAAGAGCTAAAAGTCAACTTTGGCTTGAGGAAACAGGGAAGGCAGATCTTGTGAGTTTGAATTTAGCCCGATACTTATAATGAAAAAGAACTTGGTCTACCTAGAGAGTATGGCGTAGTAAGACCATATCTAGAAAAAGACAGAGACAGAGACAGAGACAGAGACAGAGACAGAGACAGACACAGACACAGACACAGACACAGACACAGACACAGACACAGACACAGACACAGACATAGACACAGACAGACACAGACACAGACACAGGGAGAAGAAAGGAGGGAGAGAGGGAGAGAGAAGAAAAGAGGAAAGATAGGGGGAGGTAGGGAGAGAGGGAAGAAATGGAGGAAGGAGAAAAGGAAGGGAAGGAAGGAGGAAAGAAGGGAAGGAAGGAGGGGCAAAGGAAAGAAAGAAAAAGAAAGAATAAACAAAGAGAGAGAGAAAGAAGAAATTGTTCCTGCTGTTCACAGCAGTGCACACAAGTGAACACAGCCATGGTGGGTGGGAAGAACCAGAGGTCAAAATCTTCTTTGCCCACATTAGAAGTTCAATAAAAACAAACAAACAAATAAAGACTGGTTACATAAGATACTAATTCCCTCCATTGCCACACTCCCGCCCCATGACAAAAAGAAATGGATGCAGAAATCCGCCATTACCACAAAAATGCAGGAAACAGTCTTATTGTACAAATACTTATTTGCCCCTTTTACTGAAGAATTGTATGAGGAAGTTCAATACAGAGCTGAGGTACTGTGCACCACACTGCAGGCCTGGAATGATTTCTTCTTTCTTTCTTTCTCTCTTTTTTTCTTTCATTCATTCTTTCTTCCTTCTTTCCTTCCTTTCTTCCTTTCCTCCTTCCTTCCTTTCCTTCCTTCTCTCTTTTCCTCCTTTCTTCCTTCCCTCTTTCCCTACCTCCCCCTCTCCCTCCTCTCTCCTTCCTCTCCTCTCTCTTTCTCTCTGTCTCTGTCTCTGTCTCTCTTTCTTTTTCTAGATCTGGTCTTACTATGTCAGACTCTCTAGGTAGACCAAGTTAACGTCTTCATTATAAAGATCAGGCTAAATTCAAACTCATAAGATCTGCTTCCTCCTGCCTTCCTGGTTTCCTCATGCCAAACGACCTCTAGCTCTTGGACAAACTCTCTGGACCTGGTGCTGTCTGAGCTATGGCAGAAGAAGGCTCCAGTGCTCATGGTGAGGGACTTTAAGGCTGCAGTGAAGGTCTCTGCAGATTCCACTGTTCCTTCCAACAGTGACACCAACCACTTTCCTCAAACTAAAAATCCCTGCCACACATGCAGCAGCCTCCTTATCCTAACTTTTAGGGAACGACTAGGAAATGTGACATTTCACACCCTTCTTTCCAGTCAAGATATCCCAAGAACATGCTTTTACCAACAGTACAGCTCCCACCAGACATTGTTTCTCTTCCTATTCCTAAATGATTGTTTGTACACTATAAAAACTTCTTCTGCTCCTCCTCCTTTTTCTTCTATAAAGATTTTATTTATCTTATGTGAGTACACTATTGCTGTCTTCAGACATACCAGAAGGGGGCATCAGATCCCATTATAGATGGTTGTGAGCCATGGTTACTGGGAATTGAACTCAGGACACCTGGAAGAGCAGCCAGTGCTCTTAACCTCTGAGTCATCTCCCCCCTCTTTCTTCTTCATCTTCTTTTGGTTAACACTATCTATCTATCTATCTATCTATCTATCTATCTATCTATCTATCTATCTACCATCTATCAATCATATGTCTATCTACCAACTATCTACCATCTATCAATCATATGTCTATCTACCAACTATCTACCATCTATCACTTATCTATCACAAGCAAATATTTAGTCTCAGGTGAAACAAATGTATGTGTGCATTTTTTTTTTGATATTTCAAATATAGCTGCAAGAAATATTCTTTAAAAATATGGGCATTTATGTACTGTGAAAGTATAGAGTTTATAAAGTGTAAAGTTGATGTATCCAAGTATGGTCTTATGTCAGGTACTAAACCTCAAAACAATGACATAGTGTAAGCATCATATGAGTAAATGAATAGCTACACTGGTTAGTTTTAGTCAACAGGACAAGTGCAGTCGCCTGGGAAGAGGAAGCCTGGACTGAGGACGCTCCTGTAGACATACATGTGTGTGGGCATTGATTAATGATGGATGTGGGAGGGCCTGGTCCGCTGTGGGCAGTGCGGGCTGGGCAGGTGGTCTCCTGTTGCATAAACAGGCAGCCTGAGCAAGGCAGTAAGTGCCTGCCTCCTTATCTTGCCTCTGCCCCTGACTGAGCTCCTGCCCCGTTCTTCTCTGTAATGGACACTCATCAGGATGCTCAGGAAGCCAAATAAACCCACTCAGCCCCAAACTGCTTGGTATCTGTTAGCAACGGAAAGCAAGCTGGAATGAGAGCTGAGTGTGCATTCTGTGTCCCAAGGCAACTATTCAAACAAACAAACAGGCAAACAAACGGAACAGACAGGCTCTCATGTAGCTCAGGCTGGCCTTGAACTCCCTATACTTGTTATTTCTTCCCCACATTCCAAGTGCTGCTGACCTTGCAGGTGTGCACCACCATGCTGGGTGTGGAACCCAGGCCTTGGTCCAGGCTAGGCAGACACTCTCCTGAGGTACATCCTCAGTCCCTAGAAAATTATAATTTTATTCCAGCACAGGCCCTTCAGTATGGGGTTTGCTGTTTAATTTGACTGAGGAATCCAGTTAAACTGGTGTGAGGACAAGGGCACACACCCTCAGTCAAGCAGTCAGCTGACTGGAAGATGAGGAGCAGGGCTGGAGACCAATCAAGCAAATCAAAGACAGAGCAGATTAAGCAAACCATGGAGGCCCAGCTGTTCCATTGTTTTTTGTTGGAATCCCAGTGATTTTTATTCTCCTTCTCCTCTCCCCTTTCCTCCTCCCCTTCCAGGAATCAGTGTCCTGCCTGGATCCTCTACTCCACTCTTGCATTCCTAACAGTGCCCTCTCCTCCTGTGGCAGCCCATGTATTCCACTTTCTAGGATTACCAGAAGGATCCACCTGCTGTGTTGTTCAGGCCCTTTCAGCCTCTGCTTGGAGAGACTGCCTCTGTCCTGCCTGTGCCAGCCCCTCCTTGTCCTCTCTGCTTCAGCCCTTCTGGCTTTCTTGCTGCTTCTAGGATAGCTGAGTTCTCCTGGTCCCTGCACCTATTCTGTGGCTGGTCCCTTTCTCAGGACACTTCTCTCTGGTGGCCATTGGAGCTGCCTCATACTTTTTAGTCTCTGACTGTTGGGAGCGATGCCCTTGAAGCCATTGGTGATGTTATTATTATGGTTAGAATTAAGTATGACTGGGTTCATGGAAAATGCCCAGCCAGCTGCAGAAGCCTAATACAAATCTGGTGGTCAAAATGAATAATAATATGATACGTCAAGATACCCAATGTGATGACCTGTAACCTTTCTGAAAAACCAACATCCTGCTGACTAATCGCTATGACAAACCTGTGAACTTTCTGACATCCTGTCAACATCAGCCGGTTCCCTGACCACACGAATACTGTGCCCTTGGCCTGCGTAAATGTTTTACACTTCCCCCTCCCTCTGTTACCCATATTATGGTATAAATTCAGCCTTGGGGAAAAATAAAATTGTCGCCTTGATCAGACTCTTGTCTTGGCGTCCTTCTTCGCGTCTCTTGTCCCCCATTCTCCTCCAGGTAACCCCCCCCCGGACCCTTCGCTTACATCTGACTTACATTTGTTGCCCAGAAAACAAGCTTCTTGTTCATATTCAGTTTACTTCTTTTTTTTTTTTTTTTTTTTTTTTTTGAGCTGAGGACCGAACCCAGGGCCTTGCGCCTGCTAGGCAAGCACTCTACCACTGAGCTAAATCCCCAACCCCCTTCAGTTTACTTCTTGGGTAGCTTATCCCAATCAAACTCTTTTACCTAGAGAGTAAACTTTAATAGGCTACACAGTAGGAGCCTACACGTCGTTTGACCCATGGTGCAAAATGAGTTCATCTCCTGTGATTGGAACACTGAGCACATGCCTATTGTATTGCAAACCCATGAAGGAGGGGCTGGAAAGATGGATCAGTGGTTAGGAGTGCTGGCCGCTCTTCCAGAGGACCTGGGTTCAAGTCCCAGAGCCCACACAGTGGCTCACAAGTACCTATGGCTTCAGTGCCACTGGATCTGACTAACGCCCTTTTCTGGCCTCCTCGGCACTACATATGCATGTGGTACACAGGCATACATAGCTGTGCAAAATATCCATGCACATAAAAAGAAATAAAATATAAAGCCATTTGAAAGGAAAGAAAAAAGAAGTCAGAATGCAGTAGGAAACTTCCATAGCAAGCTAAATATTTCAGTCAACACACTGAGCATGGAACAGACCTGCTGCCGCTATATTCTGAAGGACCCTGGGAAGGAGCTCTTAACCATGTCCTTTGTTTTTCTTCTGCCCTGGAAATAGAAAATTTTAGGATAATGTTTGCTTAATTAGTTCTATGAAATTCATGTGACTCTGGCTGTATAGAAATGGCCCATGGAAAATGTGTTCCATAAGTAGGAATTGGTGACCTCATGAACCAGCGCATGTGACAGAGTCTAATATCCACCCCTAGACCCATGGTGACTTAATGGGTTACTTGGTAGAGAAAAAGTATTTCGTAATGTAGCATTTGTATGCTTGTAGCCTCCTATCCTTCCCCGTGCTTGGTGTGCTTCCAGGTCAATCTATCTTACTAAAAGAAAAAGGAAAGAAAGAAACAAAGGCAGACAGAAAGAAAAACAGAATGTTGTAATTAGGCCAAGAAAAATACAGTCATGTTAAGATAATTACTTCTACCTTTGTAACAATACATTATTTGGAGACTTCCTATGTGGTTTTGTTTTATCTTTTTTCCTCTAAAATTTTATTTACTGTTAATTCTTCTAAGGAAGGAATGGGCATTTTGACTCACAGCTCAAGAATACAGTCCTTCATGGTGGAATCCATGCCATCAGCAACGTGAGGTGTCCGCTGACATTGCATGCATGGTCAGCAGACAGAGGGGTGATCAACATTGGTGCTCAGTTGGCTTCCTCTTCTTATTCAGCTCAAGGCTGAGCATCTTTGTTGCCCCCTTGTCTAATTTTTATTTACAACATTTAACTTGGGGCTGGAGAGATCAGCAGTGTATAGAGTGTGTGCTGCTCTTCTCTTGGACCTGATTCAATTACTCAACTCCAATGGGATGAACCTCTAATGTGCTGTTACTCTAGCTCCAGGGCATTCAATGCCCTCTCTGGCTTCCAGGGGAATGCACACATGTCGAGTACATACACACACACACACACACACACACACACACACACACACCACAAACACACAAATAAAAATAATAAACAAATCTTAAACAAATGAATCTCTTTTAACAAACATACATATACTAGTAAGTCTTATAAAATACTCAAATTATACACATTACATTTGTATTTATACGTCATCAAACTAAAGCCCTCCGTTTTCAGCCTGATTCTCTACCATGCATAGAAAGAATACTATGGGGAGTCTGGTGGCTTTTTGCTTATGATATTTCCACTTTGTCTTAGTTAAGTTTCCTATTGAAGAAAAAAAAATGAAAGAAAGAAAAGAAAAGAAAAAAAAAGAAAAGAGAAAATAAAAGAAAAGAGAAAAAGAAAAACCTGACTGGAGAGCAAACTAGGGAGGAAAGGGTTTATGACTTCCAGATCATAGTCCATCACTGGATGAAGTGAGGACAGGCACTGAAGCAGGGCTAGAGTCCTGTGGCAGGAGCTGATGCAGAAGCCATGAGGGCTGCTTATTGGTTTGCTTCACATGGCTTGCTCAGTCTGCTTTCTAACAGAACCCAGGACCACCAGCCCATGACAGCACCACTCACCATAGGCTGGGCCCTTCCCAATTGATTGCTAATGGACAAAATGCCTTATAGATGGATCTCATGGAGGCATTTTCTCAACCGAGACTGTCTCTCCTTTCTCTCTCTAGCTTGTGTCAACTTAACACACAAAAGCAGCCAGTACCTATCTCTTGACAAATGCAAATGCAAATGTGTTACCATTTTGTTCTGCTTTTTGCAGAAATGGGTTTCTGTGGGATAAGTCGTTTTGCACTTTTTAAAAATTATAATTCTTGGAGATATGTTCAAGTCACAGAGCTCTGAGACATTCTCAGCCATGCAGTGGTGGCAAATACTTTTAATTCCAGAACTCTGAAGGCAGAGGCAGGCAGATCTCTGTGTGTTCAAGGACAGCTGGTCTACCCAGTCAGTTCCAGGATACCCAGGGCTACACAAAAAGTCTGTCTTGAAAACAACAGGCTGGAGAAATGGTTTAGTGGTTAAGAGCACTGACTGCTCTTCCAGAGGTCCTGAGTTCAAATCCCAGCAACCACATGGTGGCGCACAACCATCTGTAATGAGATCTGATACCCTCTTCTAGTCTATCTGAAGACATCTGCAATGTACTTATATATAATAAAATAAAGAAATCTTTTTAAAAAAGAAAAAAATTATTGACATTCTCCCCCCCCCCTCTCTCTCTCTATATATATATATATATATACCAAAGTCAACATTGTTTCAAGTCACAAGCCATGACTAGGAAGTTGGCAAAATTTAATACATATGTTAGATATCTGCCCCTGGCAAGGGCTGTTCAGCTTGGTGTCCAGGGACTGTGGGTCACCTTGATTTGAGTGTACCCAGTTCTTTGTGGAGAACCATGCTGGCTGGGATGCAGTTCAGTTTTATTGGACTTGCCGAGCATGTATGAAGTTCTGAGTTGGGTCCTCAGCACAGCAGAAACCCATGGGTGGTGACACACACCTGAGACCCCAGCACAAGGGGAGGTAAGAAGATAGATGTCTAAAGTCACCCTGGCTACACAGGATTTCGGGCTAGCCTGCATTACATAGTGAGACCCTGTGTCAAAACAAAGCAAGAAAGAAAAACAAACACCACCACTCCAAATCCAAGCTGAAATGCTTATGCAACTCCATTAGGTAAAACCTAATGTTATTAAATCTCCCTGACCCATCTGTTTTCCCTGAATGGATGGGGGATCAACATCTTACACGCCCTCAGATGGTCATGGTCTAGGAGAAGTTTTAGTGCCAAACTGACCTGTGACATTGTCCTCAATATCCCTAAGAACTCCATGCGTGCTTTATTTATTTATTGGGTTGGGAGAAACATGGAAGCCCTTTAAAGTAACAATACATTCTGGAAACATTGGCACCTTTTAGTTGCCAGAACAGAAAAGAGTCATATCTAGTGTTCTGTTTCCACAGGGCTCCATACCTTAGCAAGCCGGGAGAACTTAACACAACCAACTCAGTGATGGAGTGCTATTCAGGCTGTAAAACTCATCACACAGAGACACCACCTACCAAACTAAAACAAAGATCCTACCCCTCATAGTTCACACAGTTCAGGAAGGTGTCTAAATCTACCTACCTTGCTGTTTGGCTTCTGTAGTTCTGCTTCTGGCTAACTGTTGTTGTTAATGGAAGGATGTCAACCATACTTCAAACCAGGACATGATTTTTGTGCTTAAAAATCTCATCCTGAAAAAGACTTAGTGCTACCCTGGGATCCCGAGCACCCAGTGTCAAAGCTGGATGGCTAAGAAAGATTGTCTATTGGCTTAAATACATATTCAAGCAGTCCTCTCTGGGGAATATCTCACAACATTACTGGAGGCCCCAGCAAGATCCCAGAGACTAGACCTCAAGACACTGGGAGGGTCTTGGAGCCCCTTGGAGCGAGGAAGAGTATATTAGTTAGGAAACTCGTAGGGGGTGTGTAATCTTAGTTATTTCAGGTCTCCAGGTCTCCCTTTGATCATTTGCTTCCTATGTTTCCCAAGGGGTCTGACATCTCCACTCCAAAAGGAAACAAATTAGAATGTCACGTGGTCTATCACTTCTGAAGGTAAGTCTAGTTAGGGAACCTTCTGTTTGAACACATAGGAGATGTCAGACATGGCTACTGATCTAGAATCTGGGATCCATTGGAGACATTACTAGATCCTCCTGTCCAGAATGTATGGATGGTGAGTATGAATTCACTCAGTCTGTATGAATGTATGGTGGCCACTCCTGGTTTGTGTGTGTGTGTGTGTGTGTGTGTGTGTGTGTGTGTGTGTGTGTGTGTGTCTTTCTGTATGTTTCTGTAAATTTTGTTTCTCTATATTGACACGTGGCTTTCTCTCGTGTGAGGCCCTCCCCTGACCCAGTTTAAAACCTGTGCTCCCTCCTGTGGGGGATCCAAATCCTTTTGGCTCTGCCAGGTCATCAGAAAAGTAAACAAACAAACAAACAAACAAAAACGAAAACCCGTCCTACTCCTGGAATAGGAGCACTTGCTTGTTTTGTCGCTTGGTTCCTTCCTGCTCATGGTCAGAGTGACCCCAGGGTAGAGGTTGGGAGAAGCTAGGCCTCCAATCCAGAGCCCACTGACATCTAAGCGGAATGCACACAGGAAGGGGGAAATAGTTCCCCCAGGTGAGCATTTCTTCTACTCCTGCTCTGTGCTTGCTCTGAGGAAAGGGGAAATGTTCCCCAGGGCTAAGCCCAAAAGGAAGGAGAAATTTCCACTCCTTTCTCTTTTGCAATTTATTTATTTGTTTCAACCAAAGATCTTCGAAATCTACCCTTCTCTGAAAAAAAGGTAAAAAGAAGAAGGAGGAAGAGGAGGAAGGAAGGAAGGAAGGAAGGGAGGAAGGAAGGAAGGAAGGAAGGGAGGGAGGGAGGGAGGGAGGGAGGGAGGGAATGAGGGAGGGAGGGAAGGGAAAGAAAAGAAAAGAAGAAAAGAGAAAAGAAAAGGAAAGGAAAGAAAAGAAAAGAAAAGAAAAGGAAAGAAAAGAAAAGAAAAATTAAAAACAACATCCCTGCCCTGGGCACCCTGTCAGATAATACACCTTGGACAGAACAGATTTTCCCTTCTGTCCAACACTTATCAAGGAACTTTAAAAACAACTTTTGCTGAATCCTTTTTAAAGGATTAAAGACAGCTACTAACAAGATTGCCTTTGTCACCCAGTTGTCCCCAGATATTTTAAAAACAAAGTTATAAAAGTTTAAAGAAATTTAAAGAAATCAATAGGTCTTGGTTGTTGGAGATAGCTTAGAGGGTACTTAACAGAGAACTGATTGGGACAAGACCTTTCACAAAAACAGAAAGCCACTGTCACCTTCTCTGAGGGTGAGATGTAGTTAGACTTACAGATACTCAGCAAAATTTTGACGTCTCACCCTCTGTCAGAAGAAACCCAACCCCCAGGGTTGGCCCAACCCCAAGCTCCTATAATTGTTCAACTAACCAGTTCAGCTACCTCTGTCCAGATTAAACCGTACGAAGTGAACCTGGAAACAAAGAGGAAACTAAAGTCAGTATTGCCGGACTTAAAAAGACAGGAAGCCCTGGCAGTCACCCTGGAGTTCACCTCTCCTGCCTTTGACAAGTCCTGGGACTTGGGACTCTCGTGTCTTGGACCTGAAAGATTAAATTCTTCAGCCTCCCATAGGCAGAGGTGAGTTAACCCATCTTTGTTTTCAAATGGACAGACCCAGTGGGACCCAGTGGGAGGTTACAGCAGGCAACTGACAGGGACCAGGTGGCCCAGGATTTAAAGACACTAAATACACACTTCCTGCTCTTTTTTGTCAGAGGCTTCTTGAGAAAACCGATTATAAAAGGGCCACTGAGGGACTGCTCAAGTGTTGCAGGCTACAAAATGTCAGCTAAACAAGGCAATGGGGGGTGCATGCCTTTAATCCAAGCACTTGGAAGGCAGAGAAAAGTGGATCTCTGACTTCAAGGCCAGCCTGTTCTATAGAGTGAGTTACAGAACAGCCAGGGCTCCCCAGAGAAATTCTGTCTCAAATACAATAAAATAATAATACTGGCTAAGAGCGCCCACTTTTGTAGAAAGCTACTTATCTTGACTGAAAAGAGGAAAAGAGAGCCTGTCTCACAGTAGTATTGCTACCAACCTTCAGATCCCAACTGAAGACTAAGAGACAGGTTTAAGAGTTCCTAGGTGCAGCTCTATATTGCTGCCTCTGGATACCAGAGTTTGTGGAAATAGAAGAGCTCTATACAGCAGCACAAAGTGGGACACTGAGCCTCTAATCTGGACTGACACTAAACAAAAGACAAAAGGGGTTTTGGCTTGTTGTGGTCCAGGAATAGCCACATGCTGACCACTTGGACACAGATCTCAGATAGGCTGAAAGTTTATTGAATGCTTAATTCAGGCTGATCAATCAGGGTTACAGAGAAGACTCGGGAGCCAAACCATGATGC
Organism: Rattus norvegicus; assembly: GCF_021556685.1. Lineage (NCBI taxonomy): Eukaryota > Metazoa > Chordata > Mammalia > Rodentia > Muridae > Rattus > Rattus norvegicus. Next base: position 37,059,577 of record NC_141543.1, on the reverse strand, counting down.
TGGTCTACTCTTAGGGCAGTCTTTTTATAGGAAAACGAAGCTCAGAAGACAAGGGGAGCAGTGTTATATTTTGGCTAACTAGACAATTATCAGATGACCTTTAGGCTGATTGGTCCTACGTGAGGTAAGTGAGGTGGGTGGTTAGGGCTTTTCTAGAGTACTGAGAGAATAGAGTTTGAGTAATACTGTCATAACCTTGTGATCTTTTAGGAGAACATGTTTCAGTGTCAGCAAGATTACTTCTGGGAAGTGGAGTTTGAGAACTTGAACTTAATTTCACACTTATGAACTAAGTAGACTAAAACCAAAATGACTACAGTTATATTAAAATGAATAGGTCTTAACATAACCCAATCTTTGGTGTCATAGAAACACCATGTGACAAATCTGTCCAAAAAACTTGACCTTGACCCTGTAGCCAAGGATGGCCTGATTGTCTAAGAACTGTAGTAGCAACTGAAAGTTTAATGAAAAAAAAAAAAGCAAACAAGTTAACTCTGGGTCAAGTCATACTCAGAGCCACCAACAACACAGTTGAGTCCCTCCTCGGTGGAACACCAGAATTCTACCTGTCTAATGACTGTATGACCCAGTACCAGACCCTACCAGGCCCATTCTCGAGTCCAATTTGAGAAACCTGCCACTATTAATGCAGGTATTCATCCTTGACTATTAGGAGACGAACGATGAAACCAGGTATTGGGAGCTGCAGTCATTACTTTAACCAAAATGATTTGAGCTCAAGCAAGGTACCTCAGCCCAGAAAGCAGAACTGATTGCTCTGACCCAAGCTCTCAGAGGGGGAAAAGGAAAATCCACCACCATAAACAAGGACTGTCAGTCAGTATTGGTTTACCACCAGCCATATCCACAATAAAATACAGAAAGAGGGCTTCTCACCATTGGAGAAAAGAGCATTAAAAAATCTTGACCATCCTACAAGCTATTTGCTTTCCCTTATAAATTGCTGTCCTCCACTGCTCGGCTTCTGACCTGGTTGTTTGGACAAACAGCCCTAAGCCCAGTGTAATGGCTCTTTCTGGTTGTCAACTTGACTACATCTGGAAGGAACTGCAATCCAGAAATGGAGGGCACACCTGTGATCCAGATCTTGAGACTGGAAGACGCAGGCTTCTGACCCAGATCTTGACATGGAAATCTTGAAGTATAATGGCCATGAAATGTTTAGGCCCAGGCAAGGTAGTGCACAACCTTAATCTCAGGAGGTTGAGATAAGCAGATCTCTGAGTTCAAGGCCAGCCTGAGACAAAACAAGGTCCAAATCCAGGCATAGACCTTTAATCTGGGCCACACCTTCTGCCGGAGGCCTACATAAGGACAGTGGACGGAGGAAGACTCACTCTTCTTTGCTTGCACTTACTTACCAGCACATCTGTTGGAACCTACTTCTTCAGGATTCCAGCTTACATGAACCACCAGCTGAAGCAACTAGCCTTGTGGGACTGAGAAACTACTAAATCCTTGGACTTCACTTTCACAACTTCCCATTGTCGGGTTAGTTGGATTACAGTCTGTAAGTAATTACAGTAAGTTCCCTTAATGTATAGAGACATTCCATAAATTCTGTGACTCTAGAGAACATTGACTAATACAACTAATGAGGCCTATTGATAGCATAACGAGTGAGTTATTGCTGAGTGACACTGCCTGAGATTCCATGGTAGAGGAAACAGCTCAAACCCACCCACAGACAGGCTGATGGAGGACACCAGAAGGAAAGGAAAGGAACAACTGGCAGGGCTGTTGGTAACTAACCTTCACCAGGCTACATCTCTGTTTTCAGACCCCATGACAAGTGGTACATATTTCACATATCAAAACAGACCTGGCCTCCTGGTTCTCCCAGCATCCCTCAGTCCCCACCTGGCATATCCTTCCCACAGCCCCTTTCCAGCCTAGACACTGGACTGCCCTTCCCCCAGAGGCTCTTCCCTATATAATCCAGACATTTTGGTCTCCCCACTCTCTCTCCTTCCTCCTCCTCCTCTCTTCCTCTTCCTCCTCCTCCTCTCTTCCTCCTCCTCCTCCTCCTCTCCTCCTCCTCCTTTCTCTCTCTCTCTCTTCATCCTCCTCCTCTTTCCTCTCTCTCCCTCTCCCTCTTGCCCCCTCTCTGCATGAGCTCTTTCTTGCAAACACCCCCCCCTTTCTTCTCTTTCCCTTCCCTTGCCAAGGCCACATCCCTGGCCTTCCTTGGTGCCAGTAAACTGGCCTACCTGACAGCAGTGTCCCAATAAACCCATAGTCTAATCTGGTTTGAATTTGCTCAGCCGAGAAATACTTATCACTACTCATCTGAGGTCAACAAAACTTTCTGAGTTGCTCATACCAAGCTATATCGTACCTTACACTGGGCAGCCTAGTGCTAGGTGTCTCATCCAGATGCCAGGTTTGTGCTCAAATAAATCCAAAACAGAGAACGCTTACCTAGGAAGGGGTGGGAATGAGCAGTCAACACCTTAGCAAACTCTGGAACAACGGATTTCACCAAGATCCAGCCTACTGTTGGGGAGGATAAAAATACTTGCTAGTTTTTAAAGACACCTTTTCAGGGTGGGTAAAAGTGTACCCCCCTACACACACACACACACACACACACACACACACACACACACGTGTGAGCAAAAAAAAATAAACAAGACATAAAAAATAAAATAAAAGCTAGGGGTCGTTCCTTTGCTTTGCTTCAGCTCTTCCACTCCGTGTAGGAATGGATTTACTCCCTATGAGATTATGTTTGAAAAACCAACCTTACCCCACCCCTCTGCTTCTCAGGCTCCAAGACCAGCAGTTGTCAGCATTCTCTTGCCATCCCTTTCTCAAGTCATTCCAGGTACTCCAGAAAGCCATCATTAGACTCTCTGAGAGATCCAACTGATCTCCCAGTCCATTACCAGTTTCCTCTTGTTCCAGTCCAACGATACTGTCTGGGTCAAGCAGGTAGCCAAAGGGACACTGAAACTGCCTCAGTAGAACTCTACCTGGTGATTCTCTCATGCCTGTGGAGGTGGCTGGCCTTACACCATGGATCCACATGTGGAAGTCACAGACACTGCTGTCCAATGAACTGTCTCTAGATTCATTGAAATTAAGGTTTCATTAAGCCTCAGGCTGTTCCATTCCCTGACCTTCTTCCTTCTCCTGAGTCTTGTATGTTGCACAATGCGTCTGAGTACAGTGTTATGGTCCAACCCCCACCACCCTCAGGCCTGGATTAAAAACTGAAGACAGGCACAGAGAAGGTATTAGCTAGTGTGACTTCAAACTAGCAATCCTATATCCCATCTTGACCTTTACTTGCTGATGCCTATTTTAAATGTCTGCTTGAACATGGAAAAAAAGATATGGAAATATATCTTTTAAAATAAAAATTTTAAATTTACAATTCTACATGTGCCTTATGGCTTTGGCCCCTCGATTACTAGAAACAGGGGAGCTTTTGTTACAAAATTTGATTATGTAAAATGAGGCTTCCTAAAACAAATTTCTTCAAGAAATATTCTGACCTTTGGGAAATAGGAAAAAAAAAAACCTGAGGATTCAGAATCCATGCCACAGAAGGCACCCTGAGGATAGAATTAAACATTCCCACCCACAATCAGCCAGGATTATGGTTAGTCAACTGGCCCCTGTACTACATAGGGGTAAACACAGTTCAGACTGTCAGCCCATTAACTGACAAAATTCACTGTGACTGGGGGTAACTACATCTCATTATAACAGGATGAGGAGCTGACTCATTTACTAAGACCAGTATAACAGGGCCCCAGACCTTAGCAAGTCCTGAGATTGACTCTGTGGTGGAAGTGCCATTCAGTCTGTAAAATTCAGCAGCACATGGACATCGTCACCTGCCAAAACTAAAACAAAGGCCTAATCCATCAAAGTCAATATAGTTCTGGGAACGTCTCAAAATGTACTAACCTTGCTTCTTAGTTTCTATAGTTCTGCTTCTGGCTAACTGGTCTTGTTAACTGAACTATGTCCATCCAGAACACGGTTTTTGTGCTTAAAAGTTCACTCTGAAAAAGGCTCAGGGATATATTGGGATCCTAAGCAGCCTGTGTAATTGTCAGCCAGATAATAAAGACTTTCTACTGGCTTAAACCTATGTCAAAGCTGACCTCACCATCATGCACAGCTACCTGTAAAAGTAAATTTTATTCACCAGATGTAATTGCTGTCTCAGAGGCTTACTGCTGAATAAACCCATCCGTTCTAGCTCTTTTTGAACTCTGGCTGGCTGGTTCTGGCCCAAATGCCTCTCCAAGCTGATTGGTTCAAACTGGCTTCTCTCCGCTTTTGACTGAATTGCTCTGCTTGGCCTCAAACTAACTGGCAATCTGTCATAAACTGGCTCCTTTTCTGCCTCATTCTGTCTTTACCTGCAGCCTGTCTCTAAAAAATTGTCCTGGAAAAACACAAAACACACACACACACTCTCTCTCTCTCTCTCTCTCTCTCTCTCTCTCTCTCTCTCTCCTTTCCTCTCTACTCCACCTTCTCTCCCTCCCTTCTCTTTTAAGTCCCTTCTCTTTCCTGTGCTGTTCTCTTAAGTAGTGTCTCTTTCCCATGTATTCTGCCTAAGAGTTGGGCATATCCTATCTTTGACTCATTCTCATTCCTCCCTTTGTCTGCCTCTCTATTAGACATAACTTTCAAACATAGCTACTCCTTTCTACAAATTAACTTTACTTTCATTGTGGGAGATGGAGAGATGGCACAGTGGTTAAGAGCACTGACTGCTCCTCCAGAGGTCCTGCGTTCAATTCCCAGCAAGCACATGGTGGCTCACAACCAACTGCAATGGGATCAGATGCCCTCTTCTGGTGTATCTGAAGACAGCTACAGTGTACTTGTATAAACAAAATAAATAAGTGAATTAAAAAAAAAAGAGTATCCTTAAAGTTGTATACTAAGGGCATGTCTATATTCCAGCCAGAGAGATTAAAGGTGTATCATTCCAGCCTGATCATACAGACAAATATGATCCCTTCATCCACAACAGCTATGCTGCTGGATTAAAATTCCTCTACAACTATCCAAGTCTGGAAGCCTGAATAACTAGTAAGCTCGAAGAGTGTATGAGGGTGTGGAGAAGCTGAGCCTGGAAAGCTGGCAGCCTCTCCCTACACTTCTGCAAGCAGGGACTTTAGTCTAACTTTATTTGCTTAAACTGTTAGTTGACTGGCAGACCGGGTATATAATTAGTCAGCTTTCACTTCTGCCTCTGCACCAGGACCCTCACTGGGTTCTATCTGTATTCTATTCCTCCTTCTGACTTTCACTTTACTCATCTACAATTTTAAGAAAGCTGGTGCGGTGGTTCAAAGTCCCTTTCTGAAGAAAACTTCTCAAACCTGAAGTCTGAACTCAAGTGAAGACCTTTGCTGAAACTTTAGAGATTGCCCAGCAGAAAGTTAGCTTTTGTTTGTTTGTTGAGGAGACAAGGTGTCACTATATAGACTGAGCTGGCTGTGAAGTCAGAAGATCCACTTGCCTCTGCTTTCCTGGGTGCTTATTTAAGTATTTTTTGTTATAAGCTCTCTAAGTTGAACAGATACTATCTGGCAAAAGGATTGTAGAACTAGATTTTCAAACAAAATGCTTGAAGGTGTGGCCAGGAGATAAGGATGGAATTCTGGGACAGACTCCTCTTTACCCATCAGCAGCGCTGGAAGAGTCGAGCAGCAGCAGAGGATTAGGAGAGACTACCAAGAAGCAGTGCTCTCTCCTAACTGGTAAGTACCGTCTTCTGCAGGCTCCTGCTGAAGAGAGGCAATGAGGATAGTGCTCCTTGGAGGTTCTGTACCATGTGGCTTTGTATTTGGGATGATGTGGGATTCTATATGGGGCATTAGGACACCATTGGGTCTCTAGACATTAGGGCAACTTAACATCCAATAGTTCTTTGGATTCTTGGAAGGTGGTCCACATTTATATGGAATAATGGACTTCAATAGATGAATTATTAAAGTCTTCTTAAATTGAGTTAACATGAGGTATAACTATAGAACTGAGGGAACTGGAGGAGACAATAGTCTGGTACTTTTAAACTAGGCCCCATATATTTAGGCCTGAATCTATAGGCCCAGAACTATAGCTTCAAGTAGGTTGCTGGGATTTGAGGTTTTGTATTAGGTTTGTCAACTTGGCAAGGCCTGAAGTAGAAGAGATTTGACTTAGTTGGAGTGTTGAGAGCGGAGCATGTGGCCAGTCTAGGGAGATGCGCGCCTTTTAGACCTTGGTTTTCATTTGGATTTTTTGAAAAAAAATTGTTTTTATTTCATGTGAATAGGTATTTGTTTACATGTCAGTGTGAAGGTGCCAGTCCCCCTGGAACTGGAATTACAAACAGTTGTGTTGGAAGTTGAAGCTGGGTCCTCTGGAAGAGTAGCCAGTGGTCTTAACCATTGTTCTACCTGTCCAGCCCCTGCATTTCATTTCTCAGGGGCAGGGAAGCCACTGAGTTCTTTAAATGTTGGGGAATATTTTAAAAATGTATGCATTTATGTTGAGGATTCACCTACTCCTTCCCTAGAATGCAGCTTCCTGTGTTTGGGGAACTTCATCTTCTTTGTCTGTCTTCTGGTATTTCCCCCTCCCTTCCTGAGTAATTGTGCTTTCACGCTCCAAAGCCTCACCCCTCCCTTCTCTCCCCCACCTAAACTGTGACTTTTTAAAAATAAGCCACGAGTCAGACAGTGCAGGAAATGCATCATAATGAACTCTCGTTTGATTTTTACAACAGAGTTGTGAAATCTCACTGGCCTGGACCTCATTGCAGCCTTCTGCTGAGTCCTGGGATTACAAGTATAGACTGCTGACTGGCTCTTACCTGCACTGTATTTGAGAGTGGGCCTCTCTTGTGCCAGGATTTCCTCAGAGTAGAAGCCTTGGGGAGGATGAGCTTGAACTTCTGATCCTCCCTTTCCAATTGCACACTCAGCTTATCTGATGAGGAAGATTAAGCTCAGGGCTTCCTGCTTGCTAAGCAAGCTGTTCATTTGTTACCAACCAACCAACAAAAACAACACACACACAGAAAGAAAGAAAGAAAGAAAGAAAGAAAGAAAGAAAGAAAGAAAGAAAGAAAGAAAGAAAGAAAGGAGGAACGGAAGAAAGGAAGGAAGGAAGAAAGAGAGAAAAAAAACCCTAGTCCTAGCATGTTGACAAGCCCGACACTTGGGAGACAGTAGGAAGTGGTTAAAACCCAGCTGAACTACAGTGTGAGTTAGAGGCCTGCATAGGTTATGTGAGACTTTGTATAAAAGTTTTTTTTAAAAATCAAACTTTTTGATCATAGCCTGCCTCTCTACTGTCTCTCTCCATTGAGTGTGCATGTGTGTGTGCTGGGGGGAAGGATATAAAACTCTAGCTATACAAAAATACAAACGCTTCTCTACAGTGGCAGTAAAATAGTTAACTTTGATCCAAGTTTGAGTGACTATGGATTTGGGACATCAAATAACCCTGAGGGACGTTCCCTATGGAAAACATAAATGAAGTTCATTTTATCTTACAATATTATTTATTCGCATGTGTGTGTATGAGTGTGTGTATATGTGTGTGTATGTATGAGTGTGTATGAGTGTGTTTCTATATGTGCGTGTGCATGTGTTACAATAGCATCTTGCAATGTAGATCCAGCTGACCAGGAACTTGCTATGCAGATCAAACTGACATGGAACTCACAGAGAACTGCATCCCTTTGCCTCCTAGTTCTGGGAATGAAGGCCTGTGCTACGCCATACCTGACACTTTTCTGTTGTAATCACTTTTTTTGTGTATTTGCTGGAGATGGAAAACCAGTGTCTCTCTGCCACTGTTCTCTAACTCCAGTCATCCAAACTAATTCTCCTATTTTTTATTTTGAAACAGAGTCTTCAGTTGCTCAGGTCGCCTAGACAGGCCTTAAACTCATGATCCTTCAACCTCGGCCTCCTGAGAAGCTGGAGTTACAGGCCTGTACTTCCAGGCCAAACATGAACTTTGACTGTCCCAGAAAATCAGTGCATGTGCAAAGCCCAGAGGTGGGACTGGGTGTGTTGGGTCATGCCTGTGATCCCAGCATTCTGAGGCAGGAGGATTTCTTTTCTTTTCTTTTTTTTAAGACTTTATTATAGATGGTTGTGAGCCACCATGTGGTGCTGGGATTTGAACTCAGGACCTCTGGAAGAGCAGTCAGTGCTCTTAACCACTGAGCCATCTCTCCAGCCTCCAAGCAGGAGGATTTCTATTTGTGAGAGACAACCATGAGACAGAAAGAGTTCCAGATCAGCCTGGGCTGCAGTGAGACCCTACCGAAATAAATAAATAAATAAATAAGAATGAATGAATGAATGAATGAATGAATGAATGAATGAATGAACCACCCAACCAGCCACACTGGTGGGCCAGGAGGTGAGAGGGATTTCTGGTCGTGGGATGTCGAGTTTATTTCCATTCCCTCCTCAGAGCAGATGGAGCTAGGTGAAGTCAACGCAGGCTACATTTCAAGGTTTATCTAAGAGTTAAGAGTTAAGAAGCTGAGCTCAGCAGCAAATGGCTATTCAAAGATCGAAGATACCCTGAGGTGGCTTTGTCTCTGCTGGTCAGTATTCTATCCCTCCACCATCAGCAAGTTCTCCTACTCAGTCAAGGTCAAGCAGCCTAAGGGAACGCCAGCCCATGTCCAGCTCCTTAGACATGAGCTGCTTTAGTGTAACAATTTTGGAATAGGGTTTCTTTTATATTTTTTTTTCTTTATTAACTTGAGTATTTCTTATTTACATTTCGATTGTTATTCCCTTTTCCGGTTTCCGGGCCAACATTCCCCAACCCCTCCCCATCCGCTTCTATATGAGTGTTTCCCTCCCCATCCTCCCTCCATTACCGCCCTCCCCCCAACAATCCCGTTCACTGGGGGGTTCAGTCTTGGCAGGACCTAGGGCTTCCCCTTCCACTGGTGATCTTACTAGGATATTCATTGCTACCTATGGGGTCAGAGTCCAGGGTCAGTCCATGTATAGTATTTAGGTAGTGGCTTAGTCCCTGGAAGCTCTGGTTGCTTGGCATTGTTGTACTTTTGGGGTCTCCAGCCCCTTCAAGATCTTCCAGTCCTTTCTCTGATTCCTTCAACGGGGGTCCTATTCTCAGTTCAGTGGTTTGCTGCTGGCATTCGCCTCTGTATTTGCTGTATTCTGGCTCTGTCTCTAAGGAGAGATCTACATCCGGCTCCTGTCGGTCTGCACTTCTTTGCTTCATTAATCTTGTCTAATTGGGTGGCTGTATATGTATGGGCCACATGTGGGGCAGGCTCTGAATGGGTGTTCCTTCTGCCTCTATTTTAATCTTTGCCTCCCTAGTCCCTGCCAAGGGTATTCTTGTTCCCCTTTTAAAGAAGGAGTGAAGCATTCACATTTTGATCATCCATCTTGAGTTTCATTTGTTCTAGGCATCTAGGGTAATTCAAGCATTTGGGCTAATAGCCACTTATCAATGAGTGCATACCATGTGTGTTTTTCTGTGATTGGGGTACCTCACACAGGATATTTTCCAGTTCCCTCCATTTGCCTATGAATTTCATAAAGGCATTGTTTTTGATAGCTGAGTAATACTCCATTGTGTAGATGTACCACATTTTCTGTATCCATTCCTCTGTTGAAGGGCATCTGGGTTCTTTCCAGCTTCTGGCTATTATAAATAAGGCTGCTATGAACATAGTGGACATGTGTCTTTGTTATATTTTGGGGCATCTTTTGGGTATATTCCCAAGAGAGGATCCTAAGCTGGGTCCTCAGGTGGTTCAATGTCCAATTTTCTGAGGAACCTCCAGACTGATTTCCAGAATGGTTGTACCAATCTGTGATCCCACCAACAATGCAGGAGTGTTCCTCTTTCTCCGCATCCTCGCCAGCATCTGCTGTCACCTGAGTTTTTGATCTTAGCCATTCTCACTGGTGTGAGGTAAAATCTCAGGGTTGTTTTGATTTGCATTTCCCTTATGACTAAAGATGTTGAGCACTTCTTTAGGTGTTTCTCAGCCATTCGGCATTCCTCAGCTGTGAACTCTTTGTTTAGCTCTGAACCCCATTTTTTAATAGGGTTATTTGTCTCCCTGCGGTCTAACTTCTTGAGTTCTTTGTATGTTTTGGATATAAGCCCTCTATCTGTTGTAGGATTGGTAAAGATCTTTTCCCAATCTGTTGGTTGCCGTTTTGTCCTAACAACAGTGTCTTTTGCCTTACAGAAGCGTTGCAATTTTATGAGATCCCATTTGTCGATTCTTGATCTTAGAGCGTAAGCCATTGGTGTTTTGGTCAGGAAATTTTCTCTAGTGCCCATGAGTTCGAGATGCTTCCCTAGTTTTTCTTCTATTAGTTTGAGTGTGTCTGGTTTGATGTGGAGGTCCTTGATCCACTTGGACTTAAGCTTTGTACAGGGTGATAAGCCTGGATCAATATGCATTCTTCTACATGTTAACCTCCAGTTGAACCATTTGCTGAAAATGCTATCTTTTTTCCATTGGATGGTTTTGGCTCCTTTGTCAAAAATCAAGTGACCATAGGTGTGTGGGTTCATTCCTGGCTCTTCAATTCTATTCCATTGGTCTATCTGTCTGTCTCTACAAATACCATGTAGTTTTTACCACTATTGCTCTGTAATACTGCTTGAGTTGGGGTTGGGGAGGGGGTGTGGGCTTAGTAATTTCTGGTCCCACTACAAACCTCACTTTTGATTAGAATAGAGTACCATCTCAAATCTCTATACAAACCAACCAGCCAAGCCAAAAAGAAAAATAAACCCCAGAAGAAAACTGCATTCATTTCACTCCCTTCAAAACCTATATACATGTTAAGTTGTTTTCTGTGGGTTTTTTTCCATTTTTTTCTTTTTAAATTTTTTTTTTTACTATTTTGGGTTTTTTTATTATTTTTTAAAATAAATTCAGTGTTCACATTTCTATAAAGAATTAATGCAGTTTCAGGAGATCTGCCCTTCTTGGGCAGGAGAACAGTGCTTTTCCCTGCCCGCCTCTAGTCTGACTAACCACCCTGATGCTTCAAGGTGCCTGGAAAAGCCATAAGCCTGTGGAAGAGGTCTGTTCCTGGCCGGGCCTCCGAGCCCTGGGCTCAGTAAGCTTTGGAGAAAGCAGAGGGGAAGACTAGCTTACTGTGAAACTTTTGCTAAAAAATATTCATGCATGTCAATGTGTACACCTGTCAAGACGCTGAGGAGAACAAGAGCTTGGAGACATCCCGTCCAGGCTGTGCGTGGGGGTGGCAGCACCCTCACACTGTCCTGTCCTCGGACGTGGGGTGCGGAGGAGTCCTGGGTTTCATCTTGGGCAGAGCCCGGCTTCCTAGTTCATGTTCAACTCCATTCTCTAAAACCTGTGCCGAGTCTTACACTAACGCGAGAAGCACAAACGTTCAGCTTGTATTCATAAAGGTAGAAAAACAACTAGAATATAAAAGTTTTAGTAATATAAGGCCATCTGTTCAAGTCCACCTTGGAAACCTGTAACAGATATTTAAATACTACATGAAAAGGCATCTTTAATATACTTTTTAAAAACATTTGAAGGATTGGGGATTTAGCTCAGTGGTAGAGCGCTTGCCTAGCAAGCACAAGGCCCTGGGTTCGGTCCCCAGCTCTGAAAAAAAGAAAAAAGAAAAAAAAACATTTGAAGTAATTAGCTAAGAGTAAGAGTGAGTGTGTGTGTGTGTGTGTGTGTGTGTGTGTGTGTGTGTGTGTGTGTGTGTGTGTGTAAAAATTCATTTCCCTTTGAGGGCACTTTGTCCTTTGAAGGAGGCAGGGTGGCAGGGAGACAGGGAGGCCACATGGTTGGTTAGTTAGTGCTTCAGCCAAGGGTAGGCTTCGATGGAGGCCTTGCTCCAGTCTCCATAGTCGTACAGGAGCTCCTCCCCTGCCGCGATGTCTCCAGAGCCTATGAGGATGAGGTGAGGCACACCGTCGATGTCATGCAGTTTGGTCTGGCAATTCCCACACTTACTGTGATTGATCAGTCTCCCCAGGCGGTTCGTTTCTTGAGTGGCATCCACGCAGTAGGTTTTGCTCAGATATTGAAAATAGTACATGTAGCAGCCCGTGGAGGGGTCCTGTGCGTCCTGTGCGTACAGAGCCTCCCGCTTCCTGGCATGGGTGATTTCAATGAGGTCTCCATGGTATTCTACCACAAAGTCTCCCCGGGAGAATCGCTTGGTAGCAATCACACCCCTGCCTTTGCCATCGATTAGGTCAATCTTGATGCCTTCTTCCTTCCCGCTCTCAATTAGCTCATCTGTCTTCTTCCTTTCTTCAGACCGCAGCTCAGCTTTGCTCTTCCTGGAGCTCCTTCGCACGGGGTAGAAATCTGTGAGTTTTCTATTCTGCTGTGTCTTCCCTTGAGACTTCTCCCGAGGGGCCTGCTTGCCCTTGAGGGGCTTTTTCAGGGCTTGCTTAGCAACTGCTACACTGGTAGAATCACATGACGGGGGTGGAGTTTTTGGAGGTTCTGTTGCTTCAGATTTTTGGTTTGGAAAAGGCGCCAGGGGACCTCTCCTGGTATCTTTGCTCTTCCTTCTTCTGACTTCACAGCGCTTCGGATAACATTCCCAGCGTTCCTTTTCTCTTCTCGCTTCCTGTAGATTCCGGCCAATGGTTTCCCCAGGCATTTGACCTCATGATGTGCGACCGAGTTCTCTTCCTGCAGTGGAGAGCGCATTCCAGAGCATTTATTCGGACTCCTGTAGGCATAGATCTTTGACTGCCCAGCAAACACGTTCTCCTGCAGCGGGGCTAGGCCCATGGCTGCACGGCCGGCGCCCTCTCCCTCGCCACGGCCGGGCCACCAGCGCTGCCGCCACTGCTGCTGCTGCTGCTGCCTCCACCACCACCAGCGCAGCGACAGCGCCCCGGGAAAGGGTCTGCCAACGGCTTCCGCTTCGCTTCGCCCAAGGCCCGCAGCCGGAAGCCCGCGCGAGGGCAGCCAGGCAGGGAGCAAGGCCGGGGACAGTGCAGGCTGGGGCAGCACTGCCAGCGGTTTTCCATATATTAAACCATCCCTGCATGCCTACTTGATCATGGTGGATGATTGTTTTGATGTGCTCTTGGATTTGATTTGCCAGAATATTATTGAGTATTTTTGCGTCGATATTCATAAGGGAAATTGGTCTGAAGTTCTCTTTCTTTGTTGGGTCTTTGTGTGGTTTAGATATAAGAGTAATTGTGGCTTCATAGAAGGAATTCGGTAGTGCTCCATCTGTTTCAATTTTGTGGAATAGTTTGGGTAGTATTGGTATGAGGGCTTCTATGAAGGTCTGATAGAATTCTGCACTAAACCCGTCTGGACCTGGGCTCTTTTTGGTTGGGAGACCTTTAATGACTGCTTCTATTTCGTTAGGAGTTATGGGGTTGTTTAAATGGTTTATCTGTTCCTGATTTAACTTCGATACCTGGTATCTGTCTAGGAAATTGTCCATTTCCTGCAGATTTTCAAGTTTTGTTGAATATAGGCTTTTGTAGTAGGATCTGATGATTTTTTCAATTTCCTCTGATTCTGTAGTTATGTCTCCCTTTTCATTTCTGATTTTGTTAATTTGGACACACTCTCTGTGTCCTCTCGTTAGTCTGGCTAAGGGTTTATCTTGTTGATTTTCTCAAAGAACCAACTTTTGGTTCTGTTGATTCTTTCTATGGTCCTTTTTGTTTCTACTTGGTTGATTTCAGCTCTGAGTTTGATTATTTCCTGCCTTCTATTCCTCCTGCGTGTATTTGCTTCTTTTTGTTCTAGAGCTTTTAGGTGTGCTGTCAAGCACACCTAAAGAATTGGGCTCCAATGATGCCATGTAGTCTTGGTTTCTGTTGCTTGGGTTCCTGCGCTTGCCTCTCGCCATCAGATTTCTCTGGTGTTACTTTGTTCTGCTATTTCTGACAGTGGCTAGACTGTTCCATAGGCCTGTGTGTCAGAAGTGCTGTAGACCTGTTTTCCTGTTTTCTTTCAGCCAGTTATGGGAACAGAGTGTTCTGCTTTTGGGCGTGTAGTTTTTCCTGTCTACAGGTTGTCAGCTGTTCCTGTGGGCCTGTGTCCTGAGTTCACCATACAGGTCACTTAGAGCAGAAAAGTTGGTCTTACCTGCGGTCTGGCTGCTCAAGTTTGCTCGTGGGTGTTGCTTTTGAGCTCTCCGTGAAAGCGGCAACCAGGAGGGCCTGCGCTGCCTTTTCTGGGAGCCCCCGTGCACCAAGGTCCCAGATGGCGTTAGGTGTTTTCCTCTGGAGTCAGAAATGTGGGCAGAGTGTAGTCTCTTCTGGCTTCCCAGGCGTGTCTGCCTCTCTGAAGGTTTAGCTCCCCCCCCCCACCCGGCCACAGGATTTGGGTGCAGAGAACTGTTGATCTGATCCCTTCATGTTCCGGTGGTGTCTGGGGCACAGGGGACCTGCAGCTCCAATGCCCCTATCTTCCGGTTCCAGAGGCCGTATACAGTTTCCTCTTGGGCCAGGGATGTGGGCAGGGGTGGGCAGTATTGGTGGTCTCATCCGCTCTGCACTCTCAGGAGTGCCCAACTGTCCAAGCAGTGAGCTCTCTCTCCCACGGGGTTTGGAAGCAGTGAGCTGTGGGCGGGGATCAGCGAGGTTGGGAATCTAGCTAAAAACCGGAAGTGTCCTGTCCCAGAGGAATTTTGCCTCTGTGTGTCCTGAGGCCACCAGTCAGGTCGCTTGGAGCAGAAAAGTTGGTCTTACCTGCGGTCCGGTGGCTCAAGTTTGCTCATGGGTGTTGCTTTTGAGCTCTCCGTGAGGGCGGCAACCAGGAGGACCTACGCTGCCTTTTCCAGGAGCCTCCATGCACCAGGGTCCCAGATGGCATTAGGTCTTTTCCTCTGGAGTCAGAAATGTGGGCAGAGTGTAGTCTTTTCTCAGGGTTTCTTTTAAAAAACACAAAAATATCATAAAATGCTTTGTGCTTTTGTTTGGATTTTTTTTTTTTTTGAGTTGGGGTTTCTTAATATTTGTCTTGGAACTAACTTTGTAGGTCATGCTGGCCTTGAACTCAGATCTGCCTGCCTCCCAAATGCTGGGATTTAAGGTGTGCTCCACAAAACCAGGCTAGTTTAATCCCAGGTGTGGCGCTATCAGACTGCTCAAGACTATCCTCAGTGTGCCTATGATTTGCCTCATGCTCTAACAGAGGCATGGTTTGGCCAGCTGCAAATTCTGTGACTGTGTGACATTTGGAATTCTAGGGACTTTTCATATGATATGTAAGAGCTAGAGACCAGGTCTGGGTGTTGTGGGAATAAAGGATGGCAGGAAGAAATACAAAGTAGCAAAGACCAACTACAAAAGACAGCTTCGGGGTTGGGGATTTAGCTCAGTGGTAGAGCGCTTGCCTAGCAAGCGCAAGGCCCTGGGTTCGGTCCCCAGCTCCGAAAAAAAGGAAAAAAAAAAAAAAAGACAGCTTCATCTCACACAGCACCTCAAAGTCTATTGGGTTTCAAGCCATCTCCTCGTTCTCTTCTTCCTTACACTCCTTTCCCCTGATGTCTCCAACCTGGGAAGGTCCCCTGGCCCTGCACTTGCAAGGTCACTAGGATCAGGTTAATGCTGGGATCATTGCCAGTTGCTTTGCATTTGTCTGCCCTGACTTTCAGGACCCTCTTGTCTTTATACTTCTCTTGCCTCCTTGGGCTGTTTCTGGTTGTGTTTGGGCACCTCTTCTCTGTTGCCTTTTCATGGAAGGCCATCCCAGAGGCCCCAGGGCCTTGCCTCACAGAGTATCTGCCTTTCAAAGTCTATTTCTAAGCCAGTTCTTCCCAATCTATATCTTTAACGCAGACCTTCCTTCTTTATGAGGTCCCAAAGATATTTCCCACTTAGTATGAAAAAAAGAACACAACCCTCAAATATCAAAACCCTGCAGTGGGAGCAGCTTTTGCCTCTTCTGCCAAGAGCCCTTCCCCTCATGCACAGCTCAGGTGTAACTAACTCATCCCCTGTAGGACCCCCGCCTACAGGAAGCCCACTTTGCTCTGCCTTCTGAGCCCACAGACAGAGTCTTGATTCCTTCAACTATGTTTCTCTCTGTTGTCTTTTCCACAGTGAACTCCTGCAAAGACTCCAAGGTGGCCTTGCTTGTCAGCCCAGCAGTTACAGCAGTCCTCAGAGGCCACCAGCTCCTGGGACTTCCACACCCCAGCAATGACTCTCCGTGTCCTTGGGGAAAGGAGGGTCCTCACAAAGTGAGCCCTGTCCCTGCCCTGCCCTCTGTTCTTCTCCATTGCTGTTCCTCACTGTCCCAGGCCCTGTCCTCTCCCTGCCACAGGCACTCTCCTGCATCTGCATCTGCACCTTTGCCCTCTCTCTCTCTTCTCCCCTCACAGCTCTTTCTGGCTGGCTAACCCTTCTTCAGCTTTCCTCAAAGACCTTCTGTGTGACAGTATTAGAAAGTGCATTTAAGCTGACAGAGCAGGCTGAGTGCACGCCTAGCCCTGCAGCACTGCTGCCAACGCTCCCTTAGCTTGCTGGGTGCTTCCTTTGTCTTCTCCCCACTCTGATCACTTGTCCATCCAGCATGGTTAGGGGTACTGACTGCTCAGACCTATGAGCTGTGTGTCTGGGCATGGACACTTTATCCTTTCTTACCTGTCTCTGTTAAATGCTTATGCATTTTCTTAATGTAGAGGTTTTCCACGTAGATACAACCTTCATGAGACCACTGGTCTTTGATTCACCAGTATATACAAAATTCATACAATCCTTTACAAAATACTATAGCTATGTAGTAAATGTGTAATGAGCAAAATTTTAGTATAAGGGTAGAGTTTGCTATATGAGACAGGATCACCTTATAATTCTATCTGATTTCAGGATTATTTTAACTTATGTATATATGTGACTGGGTGCTTCTGTGCATGTAAATGCAGAAGCCTTTTTAACTGCTGCATTCTGTGGATCTGGAGATAAGGGTGGTTTTGAGTCATCTGAGGTTGGTGCTGGGAGCCACACTCAGGTTCTCTGCAGGAGTATTAGAACCTCTTTACTGCTGAGCCCTCTCCAGCCCCCATGTTGGCATTTTTAATGTGAATAGTAAGTGAAGGGAAATGGTTGGCAGGCAGATGGCTGTGGGACATAAAGAGACCGTTCTGGAAGGGATTTCAGGATTCTTGTTATGGATGGAGGCCTAGCATAAACTCCTGGAGTTGGGGTGCAGTGAGGTGCATGCAGTGAGTACCCAGTAGTACAAGGGGATCAGCAGGGCATGGCCCTGGGCGAAAATAAAGTGAATTCAAGCAGGTGGACTACGTCAGAGAGGGCTGCAGGAAGCAAGAACGAGACTCCACTGAGTGTGTGGTTGGCAGGATGCTATCCCCACTTCTCCATGAATGAGCTCTTTAGTGAGGAGCTGGGAACTCAGTGATGGTCACTGAGTCTTGTCGTCTGGCAGTGCTCCCCTGTAGGTGGTGAGTAACCCCATGGGATGTCAGAGTTGACCCTAAATGCAGTGACTCTGAAAACAGCAAAGCTCAAGTTAACAAAGAATTCCATCCCACAGGGAGAAGGCTCAGGGAGCAAAGCGCCTGGCCAGCCTGACAGCTGAGTTTGAGGTAGGATCCTCCTAAAGGGGAAGCAGAGAAGCAACCTCAGAGAGGGGTTTTCTCCCCTTCTCATGAGTCCATGACACGCCCACATTCATACACAGCCAGGTAGTATAATGTACACAGTGTAGTACAATGGTAACAAATAAAACAATAAGACGTCTCACTGTACTCTGTCCTTTGCAAATGTTAGGGCTCAGTATCTGGTCTTGTGGGAGCCCATGGCCTAGTGCGGGAATTCAACCCTGAGGATTTGGTTATTTGATGCCTCTGCTCCTCAGCTCCCATCTTCTTCACATCCTTACTGACGATGCCATCTGCCCTCCACCTGCTCTCCTTCAACTCTTAGTCTGTCCTGTCACTTGGTTTGGTTTTCCTTCATTTCTCCCCCTTTTGTAGCCCAGGCTAGCTCAGCATTGTCAATCCTCCTTTCCGCCCCTCCTACAGTAGGATTACATAAGTTTGCCATCAGGCATGGTTCACAGTTTGTTCTTCCCTTTATTTTCGGGGTGTTACTCTATAGCATTGTCTAGATTGGTACTCAATATATAGTCCAGGCTACCCTTAAGCTCATGGCAATCTTCCTGCCTCAGATAAGTGCTGTGCTCACAGATAGAAGCCATCATTCCAGAATCTCACATGCTTTAAATTGCAGGTGATCCAGAGAGAATGTCCCAGACATTTAAGCAGGGATCAGTAGGAAAGGAGGAAAGGTGAAAGCTGTGGGTTAAGGAAGGAGGAAGAGACAAGACAGAACACCACCTAGAAAAGACCTGAGGTGACGAATTGGGAAGAAAGTCCACATGGCCTTGGGACAGGTGGTCAGGACAGCAAACCTGAGCCCTAGGCAGGGGCCAGATAACAGGGGCTTTGTAAAACCTCAGGGTAAGGAATTGGGCTCCCTGCTCCTTGAGAGAGCTATGAGCTAAGGTTGTCAGTAGGACACATCCTGTCCTGATTATACATTTACCATTTGTCTCATTGTTTATGTATTTATTTGTTAGCTGTTCACTTACCCATCCGTGTAAGCTGCTTGCCCAATTCTGAGTATTTTACATCCTGTTATGCTGACTCATACTCTTCCATTCTCAGTTTATTAGTAATAACTGCACTGAAGTAAAAATTGGTTCAAAAACCCTTCTTATTGACATTGGGATTTGCCTGGCCTTAGGCTGTAGTATAACTAGAATGAAAACATTTTGCCTTCCAACTGAATAAAACATGTTTCAATCTTGTGTGAGAGACACTTTAGCTTTGTTCTCCAATCTTTCAACAATGCAAAATGGAGCCAGTCCTTGAGCCCATGGCATGGCTCAGCAGATAAAGGCACTTACCAGCTCAACCCCATGCACCTGTATTTTAGAAGCCAGAACCTCCTCCACATAACTGTCCTCTGACCATATGTGTGCCCTGGCATGTTCATGCATGGTCTGACATGAAACCATTTACATGTGATCTTTAAAGTTATAAGAACCTAGCTCTTAATCCAAAGGAAATAGGGATTATTATGACCCAATTTGGAGTGACAAGGGCTCATTAAGTTGATGTGGGCTAGTTTATCATGAAGGAAATCAGGTTCCACTGTGGAAAAGGTTATGTGAGTTGTTACAGTTCTGGAGAAAAAGGAAGCCAAGTACCCTGGCAAGAGCATCAAGCAGATGGGCCACAGCAGAACACAGTCTCTCTGTCTTGTCTCTCAATCTCTCTCTGTCTCTGGTCTCTCAATCTCTCTCTGTCTCTTGTCTCTCTATCTGTGTATGTCTCTCTGTCTTTCTCCTTCTCTCCTTGTTAAAGTTTCCTCCTGTATCCATAGCTATCCTATAACTCACTCTGTGAACCATGCTTGACTACAAAGATCTACCTGCCTCACCTACATAGAGCTAGTATTAAAGGCATGTGCCACCACCACTCCATCAGAAATCTCTTCTTTTTTAAAAAAATTACTTATAAGTACACTGTAGCTGTCTTCAGACACACCAGAAGAGGGCATCAGATCTCATTACAGATGGTTGTGAGCCATCATGTAGCTGCTAGGGTTTGAACTCAAGACCTCTGGAAGAGCAGTCAGTGCTCTTAACCACTGAGCCATTTCTCCAGCCCCTGAAATCTCTTCTACAGATTCCAGATCTTCCAAGCATCTTAGCTCCAGTGTTGGTGGAAGCTAGTTGTGTGCAAATGTAACTGTGCATGTCAGAAGCTGTCCTGATTGTCACAAGGACTTTAGGTGAAGTGCAGGGGTTGGTAGCAAATGGCTACTGAGGGAAGAGGTGAGAATTAATGCTTGTTAAGCCTCTTGAGAGTTCTATCCTTTCACAGTCTCCATGCAGGATCTTCACGGGTGTGGCTTCAACAGGGAACCACAACTCAAACTCTGATGTTTGGGGATGGACCCAAGTGCTCTTCTCAAACATGTGAAGGCAAAAATGAAAAGGTTTCTAGCAACCAGCAAGGTGCTTATTGCATGGTCGATCTCACCTATTTGTTTCATTCCAGAAGGTGAGAGAGACAGACTGTGTTCTGCTGCGGCCTTTTTGGCTGATGCTCCTACCAGGGTACTTGGAAAATGCATTGATTTGGGGGCTGTAAAGAGCCATTTTCCACCACTGTCTGTTCTCTTCGTTTTATGAGAGAGTAGGCCATAGGTCACCCGTGAGAGGCCTTAGCAAGAGTTATTTCACGTGAAGATAATAGTCAACTGGGTGAGACAGTGAATGCCTGTGTCCATAACACTATCTACTTCAATAGAACTCTTAAAGGGACAGAGTAGTCGGTACAGTGTTCTGCTCACTACTTTTATATGCAAAAGTAAAATAGTCATGTCCTGCGTGGGTTTTATGTGTTCCAAAGTTGTCTAGTGTCCATTGAAATTCTCAGTGTTTGGTCACCAGGTTACAGCATTAGTTTTCTGATCTCCTCTAAGTGCAGACACTGTTACTGTGACTAGTGCAGGACCCCAGGCCTGAATGTTGAGCTTATGCTGGCTTCATGAAAGCTCTTAGTATCTTTAAGACTGGTAACAGCCTTCTTTCCTCTCTGAGAGAATCTTCTGACCAAAAGGGGAGTTAATGATGTACTAGGCAGTCTTATTAGTGTTTTTATGGTTTAACAATTAAGAAAAAAACCTAAAATCTAGAACTTGGAATCTGAAGACAGGTATCATCCTCCACAAATGGGCTTGAAAGTAGCTGCCCTGGGGATTCCTTACGAATTTGTGCCTGTGAGTAGATAGATCAGGGTCTCCTTCACAGCAGATTCTCCAGGAAGCTGAGCAAACATTAGTGCTATTTTACCCAGGAGGAAATCTAGGTGTAGAGAGCTCTACGGATCTAAGGTTTGGATTTGTACCCAGTGCTTTTGTAGGTGTCTCTAGACATCACTCAGGAAGATGTGGTCTCTGTCACCATGTGTGGCTGAATTCTAGCTCAGTCCATCTTATTGTGTTTAAGGTAGTTGAAGTTTAGGAACCAACCAGTATGAGCAGAAGAGTACAGTGTCCATCTTGAGGACAAGCTCACCTTTACCATTAGAGGGCTGGCCTTGGCTTAGATTCTACCGAGAACATACTCTCTAATGGCTGCCCTCAGTTTTCTCTGTTTGCTGCCTTATTTGTGTCATGGCCAGAAGTCATATGGATGGCTCTATGTGAGCAAGGACCCAGATAGAAGAGTGTATTTGGGGGAACAGGGTGCCCTAACAGAGAGTCCTGTGGGATTCATACAGTCAGGATGAAGACATAGTGTGCTGAGTGCCACGGCTAACCAGAGTGACTTGTCACTGTCCTTCAGGTCAACACCATGGTTCAACTTCAAGTCTTCATTTCAGGCCTCCTGCTGCTTCTCCCAGGTAAGTGAGTAGATGGGCTGGGGATGCTGAGAAGGCTGGAGGTGGCAGAAGAGATGGCAAGCCTTGGGCTTGTTTGATCATGGGTTATGTAGTGAGCAGAGAACCAGGTTAAATTGTAGGTCCACAGAACTCACTTAGCATGTACGAATTTCAAAACTGATGGCTAAACAAACATGATCCACAAGAAAATGTGAGGCAAGGGGCGCATGCATGTGAATGACAAGCAAACACACGCAACTGTTATTGAGTATGCATGCAGGATGGCTAGTCAAACTCAGCCTTCATTGCATTTCTTTGTGCCTTTTTATCTATTTATACAAGTATGTAATTTAAAAACTTTCTAATCAAAACACTCCATTAGGGCTTGGGGATTTAGCTCAGTAGTAGAGCGCTTGCCTAGCAAACGCAAGGCCCTGGGTTCGGTCCTCAGCTCCGAAAACAAAACAAACAAACAAACAAACAAAACACAAAAACACTCCATTAAAGGGGCAAAAGAAGGAAGAACATAATTGTCTTTGACACAGGGGCTATGTTAGTCTATGTTAGCCTCAGACTCCAAAGATACCTGAGGATCACTTCAAACTTCTATCCTCCTGCTTCTCATTCAAAGAGCTTAGATGATTCATACAAAATATAATTTATTTTTATGACAATTAAAATAGAGTGCATTTATTTGTGATCCTAAGAAAGGTATTTGGAAAATCAAGGAATGAGTGTCCCAATAAGAAATACAAAAAGGAGAGTACTTTCTCAGATCATGTAAAAACTCATAGCCTAGGCCTCTACATAGATGATTAGGGAGTCTCATAGCTCATTGTTTTGTAATTTTGTTGCTTATTTGTTCCTTTCCTGTGCTGGGAATCTAATACAGGAGCTAGCCTAGGCTAGACAAGCATTGTATCATTGAGCTACATCATCAGTCCTCAAAGTTCCTTTAAAGGCCACCTTGGAAACTATTGGTATTAAGAATTTTTTTCCATCATTTCCATAAGAATTATAGTTAATTGTTTCAGTTTTCAAAATTGCATCATTAAGTGATTGATTGCATATTCTCTAACTTTGTTATCTTTCTTTACAAGTGTGTCTGGTTCAATTTCTGGGGATGTCACCAATACATAAGAAGGGATCATCACTTAAAGGGAATAATTTAGGGTTTTTGTTGTTGTTGTTGTTGTTGTTTTGTTTTGTTTTGTTTTGTTTTGTTTTTGCAAAGGGCTAATCATAAGGTCCTGCCCTTCCTGATAATATCCTAAATTCCTTTCTGATAATCACTCTGACATTACTAAAGTTCTGCCAGGAAGCCAAAACTGCTATATAAACAAGGCCTTGGCTCTGCTCATTGATCAGAATATGTGGAGGGAGGGTCAGTGATTTTGTAGTCTTTAGCACTGTGGGGGAGGAGAGGGGATGGTTTGAGACAGAGTCTCCAAAGCTTAGACCTGTCTTGAACGCATTAGTTTGGTGAAGCTCGCCCTGGATTCCTCATCTTCTGCATCTGCCTCACAGGTTCTGGGAATACAAGGGAGTTCTGGGTACACAAGTGTTACCCGTGTGCCCAGCTTCTGAAATAAAATTTGTAAGTGTATAAAAAGGAAACATTTGAGCTACTCTCAGTAACCCATGCTTATCACCAGCACTAGGGAGTCAGGTGGGAGGATTTTGAGTTTAAACCAGATGAGGTGTTTGGCAAGACTCTGAGTCCAAAAGAAACATACACACCGAAGAAAAAGGAGATGAGAAGAAACAGGGTGAACATTACACCGTGGAATAAGTTGTTTTGTTTTCAGATGTATCTATCAAGTAATTGCACGGAGGAAGACTATGCTGACAGAAAAAAAGTGTTTAGAGCCTTTAAAGTCAAACTGTCAAAATGAGTCTTTAATGATATAGGATATGGGAGGGAGAGGCAGCAGAGCTCTGGGACTTTGAATGTCAGCCTGATTTATGCTGCAAGTTCCAGGCCAGCCAAGGCTACAGAGTGAGACCCTGGCTGAGAAAACAAAGTAAGAACAACAAAAATAATTTATAAATTATAATTCCCTACTACCCCTTCCCCTCCAACACACACAGGTGCACATGCGTGTAAACACGCACACACGCACACACCCCCAAAACACCAATGATAAGAAAGGGAAGTTTAGAAAAATGTTGAAGACTGACTTTCCCTTTCTTTTTCTCTCTCCCTTTTTAACATCGCAGGTGCTGTGGCTTCTTATACGGTAGTGCAGGGTCACTCTGTCACACTTCCCTGTATCTATTCAACAACATACCGTGATGAAATGGTTCCCACATGTTGGGGTCGAGGGGAATGCCGCTCTTCTTATTGTACAAGGTCACTTATCTGGACCAATGGTTATAAGGTCACATATCAGAGGAGCAATCGATACCAGCTAAAGGGGAATATTTCAGAAGGAAATGTGTCCTTGACCATAGAGAACACTGTTGTGAGTGACAGCGGTCCTTACTGTTGTATAGCAGAGATACCTGGAGCATTCTATTTTGTCGACTATCTGTTGGAGGTTAAAGCAGGTAAGTTTTCTTCATTTTCTTTGTTTATTTCTTGCAAGTGAACTGAGTCCTCTATTCTGTAATTATGCCCTAGGACATTAAAACACCTGTTCTCAACACTGTAAAACTGTCACAGCTCTACCTTGAAAAGCAGACAATACAAGGTGCGGTTGCGCAGATGAGCTGCCTTTGGCCATGGTCAGCTGGCCTTCTGAGCACAGGCCACAGGTATAGGTGGGAATTTCTGCTCTCATCCCTGCCCTGCCTTAGGCTTTAGGTCTCTCACATCATATCACAAGTACTGTTATTTGAGAAATGGAAATGTCCTGGTGGGACCGTGTTTCCCTCCAACACCTGACCACTGGTCATTCTTCAGTGTAATAGCAGGTGGCCAGCAGCGCTGAGCCTGTAGACCCTGACGTGCAGTTCCCTCCGATGAGCTTTATTAGAGCCAGGAAGCCTCAAGGCCAGGATCAGACCTGGAGTTGGGAGGGAGAACACTAGACAGAAACAACCCACTGTGTGAGTTCACATCTTGATGGTGTATGAAGAGGTTAAGAGGGGCGGTGAGGCTTCTCTGTAAAACCTGGAGAGGGACTTCATTAAGAGGAAGAATGAGAGAGAGCTAGGGAGAGACGAGAGAGAGAGAGAGAGAGAGAGAGAGAGAGAGAGAGAGAGAGAGAGAGAGAGAGAGAGCGCACTGCCATGGCTGGAATGACAGTGCAGACAGAGTATCCTCTTCAGACAACGGCCTTCAGAATGATCTTCCCAGCAGCCCTCCTGAGGATCTGAGCCAAATCCCCAGAACGCAGGCAAACTCTGACTTTTATAATCATTTAGTCATGGAAGTGAGCCTCCTGTTGTGTGATTTAGTTCACCATAGCCCAAGTGATAGAGTGCGGAACAACCAGACCTTGGTTAGGTCCTTAAGTCAGGAGAAGCAGTTAGAACACAAACAGAGAGCTTCTTACCTGTATATAATTTTTACATTAGAAGCATTATTCTGATTCTAGTTTTAGTATTCATTCATGCACTTGTGTTTTGTGTTTAATTTAATTTTTAAAACTGTATTATTGCGTGTGTACGTTCATGTGGTGTGTGACGGGTATACATGATGAAATTGTCAGAGGGCAAACTTGGGGAGAGAATCTCTCTCTATACCTCTATGTGAGCTCTCAGGGTGCAAGTTGAGTGGTGAGGCTTGCAAGTGAAGTGCTTCTACCTACTGATTGCTTTTTTGGGCTGCCTTGCAACACTATGCTTGGAGACAGCTTAGGGAAGCCAGAAGAAGCTGGTCAGAGAGTGCAGAGGATGACATGAGGCAGCATTGCAGGAAGAGGCAACAAGCTTCACTTCACAGCTGCCACACAATGTCACTGACTCTGGCCTCAATGGTCTCTCCCCACATAAGAATAAACCCACGTAAGAATAAACTCACGCGCGCGCGCACACACACACACACACACACACACACACACACACACACACACACACACACCACACACTGCAAACACAAACACACGGAGTTAAGTCTCTAACAAGAAAGCCACAGGGATGGTAAAAATTTGTCTAGCATCCCTGAAGCCTTAGGTTCTGTAACTTGAACTCCAAGCAAAACAATAACAAAGCAGGGGAGGAGCCTGGGAATTGCCAACAAAATTATAGAAAAAAAAATTGTAAGTTGGGAAGGTGCTTGTCTAACACATTCTTGCATAACTCCATGGCATTATAGAGCCAGCACCAGAAAGGGAATCATATTAGTTTCAGTTAATTAAATGATACTTGTATAAACCTTATAACTTGTTAACACACCAGTGCTTACAAAGCCACTGTTGACCACCCACCCAGCTAGTCCATAATCCATCCAGCAGCTTGTTTCATCTTAACAACCAAGTCTACATTTTCTCATGGTCTAAACACACTGAGCTTCCTCTTCCAGCTGTCCCAGGACCTCATCGGCTCCTTTGCACTTTCCCATCCACCTGGGAGATAAAACGCCTCAGAGCTGGGGAAGAGAAGGCCCTGTGCTGGTTGCTTCTTTCCTGCCTTTGATCTCACAGTGATCCTCTGACTAGATCTTCCTGCAAGATTCCTTTTCTGTCCAGGGAGGGTTTGTATTAGGCTCAAGCCTCTGCCTATACATTAGATAGGGTCAGACAAAACAATCTAATAACCTGGGGCCACACCCAGATACTAATAGACCTGCGAATCGATGATAGTAATACAGTCATGCCCACTGCTGGCTAGGTTGTCAACATGACTTTCAAACCTTTTAACAGAAGTGCTTGCTCCTGAACACCTATGTTTAGGTTTCTAAACCAAAACCACTTACTATCTGATCTTCTATAGAAAAGCTACTGAGTGAGATGGCTCTGTGGGTAAAGGAGCCCACTGCTAAGCTTGATGACCCGAGTTCAATCCCTGGGCCCACATGCTGGGATCAGAGTACAGATTCTGAAAATACCTGACATCACACAAAGACACAAATATGTGGATAAATAAATGCATTAAATTTAAAGGAAAGGCTCTACTCCTGCTACTTCCCTACCCACAGTAGAAACGCTATAATTTTTTTCTTATTTCAAAATGAAAACACACTGGATTAAGGGATTTCACTGTATCCTCCATAGAGAAGAGTTCCAAAGCAATTGTTGCTTGAACAATTGGACAGTGAGGTTTTAGTTCATAGGTGGGTCAGTGAAAAAAGGCAGACTACTTATAGGGACCACCTGTCTGCTGACACAAAGGAACCTGCATCCTTTGCTGACTGTTTCCTTCTAGCACCATTTTACCACAGCCCCATCTTGGAATGCTGCACACTGAGAACATCAGTAGCTATTCGGATGCTAACAAGTCTGATGCTGTTGGTTTGTGAGTTGCAGGTTGAACAGGCCTACTCCCAAGTCCCCAGTCTGCAGTGCCCAAATCTGAAACTTTGAGCATGGATTTGATAATACACCTGCAAAATTCGATACTATGAAGCTATCCTGTGCAGAATTACCCCCCAGATTACAACCTTACCTTAAGCTGTGTATGTAAAGGGTAGGCATGTGGATGCCACCTCAATCCAAGTCTATACTTGTGCCCTACCCAAAAGATAGTATCTTTGTGCAAATATTCCAAATCGTTAGAAAGCATTTTTTGGATAAGAGATATTTGTCATACCTCTCAGATTGAAAAAAGACGGTATACAGTGTCTAATTTCTACCAAATGTGCAAACCTCCATTGTGCCTTGTGTGGGATCTACATGCTTGGTGCATGGGTGTATTGTGTGTCTGTGTGACTGAAGTAAGCATGCCAGGCCTGGGAACTGTGGGTGAAGTCAGTCACCACTGAGGGGAGCCCCCGCCCTCGTACCTTCTCAGTTGACAGAGATAGAGAGATCTGAGGATCTGACACCTGTCATTCAGAAAGTGTTCCCGTGGGAACATGGGCTCTGTCCTTATCCATGTTGTCAGTGCAGCTGCCTGCTATTCGTGAGCTGTCTCCACAGCCCTGTCACATTTTAGTTGATCAGTGACAAAGAAGAGAAGTTTATAAGAGAAGCTTCTGCCGTGGGACAGCCTCTCACTTGTACTATAGCAGAAGCTCTTTTTTTTTTTTTTTTAACTTCAGTATTTCTTATTTACATTTCAAGTGTTATTCCCTTTCCTGGTTTCCGGGCCAACATCCCCCTAATCCCTCCCCCTCCCTAGCAGAAGCTCTTAATCTCTTGTGGCTTGACTAATTCTTGCTTTCATCTTGATTTCCAAATCCAGAACTTCCAACAAGTCCCCCAACAAGACCCACCAATACAGGAAGACCAACAACTACAAGACCCACAAATACAGGAAGACCCACAACTACAGAAAGACCCACAACTACAGGAAGACCCACAACTACAGAAAGACCCACAACTACAGGAAGACCCACAACTATTTCAACAAGATCCACACATGTACCAACATCAACCAGAGTCTCTACCTCTACTCCTCCAACACCAGAACAAACACAGACTCACAGATCAGGTAAAATCCAATGTGCATCAGGGCCCAGAGTCCTTGTTCTAAGAGAAGGTAGGACACACAGACACTGAGTCAAGTCATAAGTGTACATTAGGTGAAGAGAAGAGTTTTGAACTGGGTGCCAACAACAGCTTCACAAGGCCTGCAATTTTCCAGTCTTCATCTTTATTTACCTTTCACTGTGGAACAGCTGGGAGATGGAGACCACCCATCTTTCTTTATCAGATTCCCACGGTATTCACTAGTAACCAGATGTGAAAGTGGATCAAAGACCTAGGACAGCTGATGAGGATGGTGGGAATCGGGTCCAGCCGAGCATGACTTTCTGATGAAGGAACAGGGAATGACTGAGAACTGTGGCCACTGTGGATCCTTTATGTCCATTCTGAAACTGTCCCATACACTGAGACCATAGTTCAGTGACGTTAACAGTGTTTCCTGAGCACTGGGCAGGACACTCCATGCTCTATGACACAGTGTTCATTCTCAGACAACTGTCTCATATAGCTGTGGTCTGTCTCTATTGTATAGTGACAGTCCCATATAGAGTCAGGAAGTTGATGGTAGAGTTCAAATTTCAGGTTTCCTACATGTAGATTCAATATTAATGCCTAGTGATGTGACTTAAGGATCGGGAAAAGCTTGTCATTCTGAAGGCAAGGATAGGTCAAACCTTCTACATCTAGGAGTGAAACTATCACTGTTCAAGAGGTTCTCAAAGCTTCCTAGAACACATCCATCCCATGAGGTATATCTCTATTCTGACAAGCAGAAGAAGCCTCAGAGCTCTTTCTGAGAGAGGAAACTGGTGGGAGGTATTGATTTCCCTCACCTCTCTTGGCCTGCAGATTCATTAAAGCAGAACAGCTCTGAAGGATTGCGTGACAGGCCGAGCTTGCAGAGGCCTCTAGGCTTTACCTAGGATTTTAGAGCACAGGATTTCTGAGAAACCCTTTTATTTCAGGCAGCTGCACACACTAAAGAACTATGAGAATCTCTCAGGATTGACAGAAATTTTCAGTTCTTAGCTTTTGGTTCTTTGGAGGATGAGCTCATGGGCTGAGCTTGGATAAATTACTGAATTTATTGAAAACTGAGATTTGGAAGAGAAGTGAGGATTCATCTGTCCATAAGACCTCTTGGGAGTGGTGTTAGTGTAATCTGATTTTTGTATTGTTAGTTTTCTAAAGTACTGCAGTTGTGGGTTGAATTGTACAACTCAGAGAGAAGACAAACACCCTGGTTACTGTAAGAAAAGGACAGGTATTTTCACACCCACTTCTTGTGGTCATCCTAGCTGCCCCAAGTTCTATTCATGAAATAAGATGTGATGTGAGGTGAAAGAACAATGGGGGGAAATGACTCAGGCTGGGGAACAAGTTAAGCTCAGGATGCCTTTTACCAAGAACTAAATGACTGATGTGCAACCACCTAACATCTGTGGTGTCCCATTTTTAATTCAGAAGGACAGCCACATCCTTTTCGATGCTTGAGTGTTAGGGTAAAACAAGACAAGAGTGCAGTGCAGGAGGGTGTGTTCAAATGTGAGCACCAGGTTGCAGTGAGGTTGGGCACCCAGAAAGACCACTGAGGGGTCCTGAGGAAGCCCAGGTTTAGGAATTCCAGACCCTCTGTCACTCTGAGAAGGGAAGCATTTATTGGACTCACAGAGGAGCAAGCGCTCAGCTCTTCACGTGAACTGTGCTATTGTTGGGAAACATGTAGGGACTCCAGGAAGAGAAAGGGAAACACAGACTGCATTGGAGAGTTCCATGTGGAAGTCTTTGGAACTCTCTCTCCAAAGCCTTGGAAATGGAAGATGAATCAGATAACAGGAAAGTATTCTTAGTAAAGGAATGGGAGGAGAATGGGAGAGTTTGTGTCACTCAGTCATTCACTCACTCACTCACTCAACCAACCAGTCAGTAAAGAGTTGTTTGTTTTTAAAGACAGATATAAAGGGTAATTCCTGAAGGTGAGGCAGGCTGCAGGACAGGAATCATCATCAGTGAAACTGCTACGTTGAGAAGGACTCTGAGACGGAGCGGTGTATCTACTCCACATTGCTCAGTGAGCAGTCTCCCTGCAAAGAAGTGGGAGTGATCCTGACCTGGAATAAGGCCCATAGTGAAGAGGGTAAAAAGAAACTCCCAGGCCCATTCCTAGAGAGTGAAATACCGCTTGTCTTAATTAATCCTGATATTAACCGAGTGTCCTATTCTCCATTTCTTAGTGTTGACTGTATTTCTATCAATGTTCAGGGGTCTAGAATGGAAAGTGTGAGACAGTTCTCAATAGTGTTAATGTTTAGAACACAGATCTCACTTGCTCTGGATAGTAAAGCAACTCTGGACACTGGCCATCTTTTCATATATTTCTCAGGAATCAGCAGATGCAGAAGTGGGTAGGAAGGAACCCTTTCAGCTTAAGAAGGTTGAGAAGGCACTGTGGGAGGGTGATGGAAAGTTTTGGATTATGTTTTGCTTCTGTTTTTCTTGGTGGGAACCAATCTGCTTCATGGCTGGAATAGTTCTTGCATTGTTCTCATTCCAGAAGCCACTACATATTATCCAGATCAGACAACAGCTGAGGTGACAGAAGCCCCATCCCATACTCCTACAGGTATCTATGTTCCCTTTCCTTATGATCTTAGTAGTTCATATCTTGAGAAAGCTTGTGTTGAAAAGACAACAGCCTCTAAAAACAAGACATACCTGACTTTATAAGTAGTACTGGGGACAGAGGCACAGCTCCATACTACTCCTTACAGCACCCTTTCCTACTAGGACCTCCATTCCTGCAGAATTAAGCTTTGTGGCTTCTTCATGTGAAAATAATGTCAGGAATATTCAATGTGATGGGGAGTCAAAGTACAATTACTCACAGTGTCTGAGCTCTGGAGGACTGGCCCAGGGAGCTGCTATGACTTGCAAAATCTACTTTTATGTGACTCTTTTAAAAACCAAATAACTCAGTTTGATCCCAAGCTCATCACCACGCTCGATTCTTTGGGTCTTAAAACAGCCCTATCCTGTCTATATTAACCATGTCACTAAAAATTTCTTCAATATAGTCAAAGTCTCCTTGTCAACCTGATCAATCTTGAGTTCACAGGGGCTGCATCTGAGGCTGCATTCTGATCTGAATGTTTGTGTCTCTATATTTTTGTTAATACTGATTCTCAATGCAGTAGCTTAAGAACCGAAGTATCTGAAAGGCCATTAGATTGTAAGGGTAAGATGTTCATGCGTGGCATTAGATCCTTTTTTTTTTTTTTTTTTTTGGTTCTTTTTTTCAGGAGCTGGGGGCTGAACCCAGGGCCTTGCGCTTCCTAGGCAAGCGCTCTACCACTGAGCTAAATTCCCCAACCCCTAAATTTTTTTTTTTGGTTGGCATTAGATCCTTTATTAGAGAGCTGAAGGGCCTGATTTTCCTCCTCCTTCACTTGGGAATACACAAAAAGTACCAGCTATGAAAAAAGACTTTGACAACCTACCCAGTCAACTTGTATCCAGATCTGGGACTCCAAGCCTTTTTTGTTCTAAAGAATTTAGAGCTATTTTGTTATAGCAACCCAAATCGAGTGAGGTGGGTTGAGTACACCACCAGCAGCACCCAAAGAGACTTGCAGCCCCAAGACCCCAACTCTCACTCACTCTGACCCTCACTCTGGGTAGATCCTACACTATCTGCTCTCTTTAAACCTATAGTGGTGGCATGACTTTGCTTGATCAAATAAGGTGATGCTAAACTCGGTCATCTTTCCCAGCTAGCTCTTACAATAATTGTAGGTTTGAGAAGGTCACATGCTGGCCTTTGTGTTTCAGAGCTGGGTAATGTGACCTTGAGGAGCATCCAGATGAGATCAGGCCATCCAGGAGTCTGGGTGTGCACATTTGTAACTTAATATTCTCAGGAGATGATTATCGATGGTTCCCCCAACCCCATGTGGCCTACCTTTTCCCAGGCATTTCTGGACACTGGTTAATTTCGTTGCAAGCAATAAACTCATAGAGTCCAGAAGATTAGATTAGAACAACCAATAGTTTAAAAAACAATAGAAGGCAGCAGCCATCTGCCACTGTTGCTGGGTATGAGGAAGATAGAGGGAGTAGGGAGGGGAGATCATTCTTGATATCGGAGCCTGCTCAGAATCTTATTAATTAATCTTATTAACACCATCTCATTAATTTTTTAACAGTAACTTATGTCACTGATAAACTGGGGAAAATCTATAATTCTTCTTGGAGACACAAACCTTTCAATTTTCCCATTAATACTACACATATTTCTTTGGACAAGTTGTTGAATGTTCATCTTTAGATAAGTGGAATGATATTTCTAAAGCGAATTCCACATTATTCACCCTCTTTCCCACTGCTCCTTTATCATGTAATAATAATAACATCGCCTGTGTTTTCCAACATAGCATTGCACACTCAAGCATGCATTCCAAAGTGCTTATGTCAGGACCTTGAGTATGAAGGTCACTCTGCTAATGGACAAGATCAGCATTGAATTCAAATTTTGTCTGATTCAGCTTCACCTTACTGAGTTACTTACTGTGATTCCTGGAAGGTCTTACTTAAGGACCTGAGTGCCAACAGAACCTAGACTGTTGACCTTGCCTACACCTAGTCATTGCCTTTGGCTCCTTGGAAGGGCTCTCTCAATGAGTAAAATACAAATACTGAAATGGGGGAAGGGTAGAGAGCTATGAGTCATTTAAAGGGCAGTGCCAGCTCTGGCAGTTGTTAGGGCCTTCTGTAGACCTGCAGTATTTCCACTCATTGTGTGGGCACTGTTAATAGGAAATGCCCACAGAGATGTCTGTCATTTGTACAGTTTAGAAATATATAACCATCTAATGTCTGCTTCTTCATATGTAAATGCAGTTAAGAGAATTCTTGTCAGAATGTTATAAATCCTTATATGTGCCAGATACTCAGTGGAAAGAGGATTCTGTATTTCATTCATGGACACATAGAAGCAATGAAAACAATGTATTCCTTGTTACAAAATAGACATTTCAAAAACACGTTTAATATCTAAATGTTCAAACTTGCTGCTCAGTGACTCTCATGTCATATTAAATCTTAATCCTCACAAGGTGTAAGATACATTGGCCTTGTGGATATTATTTACAGACTAGTCAAAAAAAATCTAAATTTTTATATTTGTAACTAATTTTTTCTCCCATTGGCCAGACTGGAATAACACTGCAACATCCTCAGATGACTCTTGGAATAGTGACACTGTAAGTACTCCTCCCTAATTTATTGGCCATGTTCCCTTCTATATCTTCCAGGAAGCACATTGTATTTAAGAACTGTGTCTGTAATATGATGTCATGGGCATTTGTGTCAAAAAAGAAGAAAAACAAAACAAAAAAAGTCATATATAGTGTAGTGGTATATTCCTTAATTTAGGGACTCAGGAAACAGAAGTTTGATTATATTATATTAAATATTAATATATATTTTAATATGAAGAATTTTGTGTTTACAAAGGGTATTTAAATTCAAGAATTCATTTAGGAACCCTTAATATTG
Organism: Rattus norvegicus; assembly: GCF_021556685.1. Taxonomy (NCBI): domain Eukaryota; kingdom Metazoa; phylum Chordata; class Mammalia; order Rodentia; family Muridae; genus Rattus; species Rattus norvegicus. The sequence goes on along the minus strand of NC_141543.1, from coordinate 37,026,075 downwards.
TTTTTCCCACTCATTGACCACTCTCTGTTGAGCCCACTGGCGATTTTTCTTTTCTACAAACATCCACATATGTTATTGAGGTCTTAGGCACTCTCAAATTTCCATGACCTTCCCTAGCCTTTGTCTATACCATGCTTGAGTTCTGTCTTTACAGAAAATACAGATACACTCACCAATGTTTTCTTCTTGGCTCCAGGAAGAAACAAAGGTTTAGTATGTGTAAGTAGCACAGGAGAAATAAAGGTTAAGGTAAGAAAATAGCCAGGCACAGAATTGTGAGGATCCAAGCATGGAGGACTTTGGAGAATAAGAGAATTCTTACCTTACCTTGTATGTGCAAGGCCTCAGGTTTGAACTACCAAAAACCACTCAACAACAACAACAGTTATTTATTCAAGGCAAGGTGGAGATATTTATGCAGGACCAAATGGAATTATACCTTACCTATGGTCAGTCAGAACATAACTACTGGACACTGAGAGCAAGAGTCCTTTGTTTTTTGAGACAGGGCCTCATGTAGTCCAACTGACCTTAAACTTACTGCATAGCTGAAGATGACCCTGAACTCCTGAATCACGGGTGTGGATGCCACCATAACTGCCCCCTCCTTTGAGACATCACCTCATTTAGTAGCTCAGGCTGAACTGCAACTCATAATCTACTGAGTACTGAGAAGACAGGCCTGTGTCATCTTGTCTAGCCTGACATTAAAAAAGTGAAATGACTTATTTGACATTAGCACCCAGTGGCCTGGAGATATGGGAAGAATCTGTATATACTGGTTAAATATCAGAAACCAGTATGCACTCGTGGCTAAGGACCAGACCATGGCTAGGTACAAAACAAACAGGCCTGCATACTGAGGTTGTTCTTGCCTTCAGTCACTTATGAAACAGCCAATGGTTATTAGCAAGAGGGAACAATTTAGAGATAAGTTCAAAACAAGCGGTAGAAGAATCTGGACTCTGGCAATATCAGTCTCTTTGCTGCATTGAAAACAATGCACGGCAGCACACAGCATTGTTTTGGGTGTTTGTTAAGACAGAATCCCTTGTTGCTCAAGCCGGCTGTGAGATTGCTCTGTACCTGGGAAAGATCTTGGCCTCCCAACCCACTGGCTCTCAGCTCTCAGGTTCAGAGACAAAGGTGTGCTCCCCTGTGCCTAGCAACAGCAGCATCGGGTCTTGACTCAGAGATCAACTTCCTGGCCTGTATCTCATGAAAACATTGCAGGAAATTTGCAAACATGAATGAGAATGCATAGGCATTGCTGCCATTTATAATCAGGAAAATGTTATGAAGAAGATAGATGCTCATGTGGGCCTGGTGACTCGACTGTGATCCAAGCACCCAGAAGGTGTAGGCAGGAGGATCAGAGGTTCATCATTATTGTCAACTAAAGAGTTCTCCACCAGCCTAGGATACAGAAGACCCTGTCAGAATAACAAACAAATCTTGTTTTCTTCTATATTCCCCAAAGTGTTGGCAAGAAGCACCTGAGAGTTCCTTGTTCGAGAACCCCACTGAACATGTCACCTGTAGCTGTAGAGACACAGCTCACAGAGCTGAGCTAAGGTGTCCAGGGTCTCACTGACTAAGCAGAGGAGCTGGGGTTGAGATCCAGAGATGAAGCTCATACAAGTGCACAAGTGATCTTGTGGTCTGCTTCCTGCAGTTAAACCCATCTCTCAGGGTCTGTTTAGGTCTAGTAGACCAGTGCTGAGCTATGAAAGGGCCTAACCTGATGCCCACTCTGTCTTATTCCAGTAGGTGATGATGCCCAGTCACCTGCACCAGGGCACTGGGAGAGATTCTCCATTTCTGTCTCATCACAAGCTGTTAATCAGGCTGCATCCATGAGTAGAGTCTTCCTAGTTTTCTTTTTTTTTAGAAAGTTACTGAATGTAATTCCATCAATTGCTCCTTTCCTTCCCCTTCTCCCAAACCCTTCCCCTCTCCTTCCTTTTTCTCTAATTCATGGTCTCTATTTCTTTAATTTTTAATATATGTAAATACATATACTTTATACTATACATTAAATATAATATATATTCCTGAAATATAAAAATATAAATAAAACCCACCCAGTACACACACACACACACACACACACACACACACACACACACACGTTATTTTTGTGTATGTTTTCAGTGCTGACCATTTGGTATTGGAATTTTATAAAGATGTGGAATTTGAATCCCATTCACATGTAGAGTCTTTTAAAAAAAAAAAAAAAACAAAAAACAAAAAAACAGGTCCAGCAGCTGAGCATGCTGAGAACAAGTACAATTAGGATTGAATTACTTTTCATTTTTATTATCATAAGATGTGCCTTTATGGAATACACTACTGACTACTAAAACAGAAATAATTGAATACATGATCTATCAACGCACATTAAGCAGTCAGAACACCGACAGAATTATATACACAGGTCAGCAACGTGAGCAGCACAGAATACCTTTCCATCGTCTTTAAAGACAATTTGGATTCTGATGTGTCCATGTTCCACTGCCCGTCACTGCCTTAGCTCCTTGAATCTTGCTCCATGTTCCAGACGAGCCCCAGGCCAATGAAGAGGAAGGTCTAGGTTTAAGGTCTAGCCTGTGTTTTCTGTTCCTTGGTGCCCCTTTGGTTTGCTATTTATTTATGGGTTGGTCTATTTATTACTACTGTGATTTTACTTATTGTTTCCTTAGGAAGCAATCCCTCCACAGAAGCTGCAGAGAAACCCGACTAAGGGCTTCTATGTTGGCATGTCCTTTGCAGCCCTGCTGCTGCTGCTGCTTGCGAGCACCGTGGCTATCACCAGTAAGTTCATGACTGTCCTCAAGGAAGGAGAGCCAGGGTCCTCAGTCCTTCTGACTGCCTTTAATTAAGCAAGGGTACAGGCCACAGGGGTTTTGAGTCTAAATGACTTCCCTATGCCCAGATCCAAGACACGCAGTAAGCCATCCATTCCCCCAAGGGTTGTGTTAGAACCTACAAAGCACTTCCGGTGGTTTCTGGTACCCGGTGAGTGCCCAGAGATCTTGAACCATTGCTATGATGTCTCCAAAGAACCCTTGTCTTTAAGACTGTGATTTTGAGACAGACCTGTCTCTTCAAAGCGAGTTCCATGACAGGCTAGGTTGTACAGGGAAGCCCTGTCTCAAAAAAACAATCAAGAATATGCCTGCTTGGCATGTTTCCCCCTAATTATTTAGAACATGTTTATCTGAAATGTTTATTTATGCTAGCTCTAGTGCCAAATGCTTTTTATCCTAGCATTCCAATTCTGTGGTTAGACATCATATCAGATGGTGCCTAAAAGGGAGAATTACATAGAAATTGAGAAAAGTGCAATAAATGTGTTTGTTCCCTTCCTCAGTCCAAAGTTGTTTATTACCCACCCCCCAAAAGTGTTCTCCTGCAGCCCCTTAGACATATCTACAGTTCTTTGTTTCTTTCTGTGAACAATACTTTACAATGTCCTACTAGCAACTTAGGCTAGATGGGTGAATATACCAACCAATGAATAAGAAGATCCTTCTTGGGGTTGGGGATTTGGCTCAGTGGTAGAGTGCTTGCCTAGCAAGCGCAAGGCCCTGGGTTCGGTCCCCAGCTCCGGAAAAACAAAACAAAACAAAACAAAAAACAAACAAAAAAAAGAAGATCCTTCTTGTGCAACACAGGAAGAAATTACCCAGTGTTACTAGGGAGTGGATCAATAAAAAACAAACAGTATCCTTGATTAGAAGAAAATATCATGAGTGTTTCTGATTACAGTTCAATTTTTCTCACAATTTTTACCTTTCTCACCATTCTTCTCCCACCCCAATTTAGGGTACATGGTAATGAGAAAGAATTCTGGTTCTCTGAGGTAAGCTGACATGGATTGTGTTGATTCTTTTTGAACTCACTGTCTTAAGAATCCCTCCCTATGCTCTCATTAGCCACTAAATCATTCTTTACTGATTGATTTGTTGATTGATCAGTTGATTTGAGACAGTGTATTACTATTTGGCCCCAAACTGACCTGAAACTTTCTATGTAGCCTAAGCCAGACTGGAACTCACAACCTCCCTGCATCAGAGTCTTTAGTTCTGGGGTTATAGGTGTGGTCCATAATGTTTGGCTCCCATTTTGCACATTGGATCCAAAAGTAAAGTTTAATGAGGTCCCACACACACACCTTTTTTGTTTTGTTTTCATTTTCTCTGTGAGACCATGGGTGTCAAGGACTTATTTGTAGACCAGGCTGTCCTTGAACACAGCTGCCTTGCCCTCCTGAGTTCTAAGTTAAAGCAGGAGGCTGCCACCACCTGGCGAGACCTTGCTATCCTCAATTCTCAGAGGTATTTTCTGCTGCCTCTACCTTCAGACTACTGGGATTAAAGTCTTAGAGGACTGTATGGTTAAGGCTGACTGAGACTTCTAGAAACACCCTGCCTAAAAATAAATAAATGAAGCCAGGTCTGGTGGCTCACACATTTAAATCCAACACTCAGGTGGTTGAGACGGGTGGATCTCTGTGAGTTTGAAGCCAGCCTGTTCTATATAGGGAGGGAGTTACAGGATAGCCATAGCAACCTAGAGAGACGCTGACAAAACCAAGTGAATGAATGGATAAATGAATGAATAAATAAATAAATAAATAAATAAATAAATAAATAAATAAATAAATACAATAAATAAATACAATAAATACAATAAAATATAAATTAATAAATAAGCAAGAAAGAAACCTAGGAAGCTAAACTAAGCACTGACTCCTGAGTGTTGCCCCTACATGTATGACAGTCCCAGGTAGAGGGAAGCTAGATTGCTCTTGTAATTCTCAGCACAGGTATCCCTTACATGGCCCACTAGAGACCATCATTTTGGGTTTACATTTCAGTAGTTGAGATGGCCCCTGGGCACAAATGACAAAAGCTCAATAATGTCATACATCATTGACAGTTAAAGTTAGTCTCTTTGCTTCTCCGATTTGTTCTTCCATGAGATCTAGGAAGCTCAAATAACATTCACCCCAATAAATGAGACCTTGACAATAGAATCTTGCTTGGTCTCCTTCTCTTCACCCTCATTTGGCCCACAGGTAGAAAGCCTCTTCGGGACCCTGAATAACTGGGTCCCCGCTGGCGGGGACATCAGTCCACTGTAACTACCCTGATTAGCAGGGGTAGTGAATGAACTCTCCAAGTTCACCTCCTGCAGCTGCAATGGGGAGCCACAAACAACAGCAGCCTTCTTCCCAAATTAATTTCCTTCAGTTCAGTGCCTGATGTTTTTGTGCATGCAATGTATGTGAATATGTGTCATACAAGTGGCCTTTGAAATTATGTAACACACACCAGCCCTGTGAGAAGGCACTGTGTTGTAATAGCACCTATGAGAAGGACTGGGTCCAATCTTCATATTCTTAGATGAGATGCATAGGCATAATACCTATAAAGAGTAACGATATCAATTTCAAAATTTGTATCATTATATAGAATTATATCAACCTCTTCTCCTGCATCCCCTTCCTTCCTCCTGGGACCCAGAAATCCCACCGTTTTCCCTCTAGTGTTTTAAATGTTTTTCTACTCTATTCTTAGTGTCAGAAGGTGTAGATTCTATGCAGGATTCAAAACCCTTTCTTTAAAATAGAACTTCATATTAATTGTATGCGTAGTGCCTTGGCTGGGGTGGGGAGATGTGTCATGGCACCTGTAGAGGTCAGAGGACAACATCGTGGAGCTGGTTCTTTCCTTGTACCCTCCCATGGTTCCAGGGTTATCACTCCGTTCACCAGGCCCTCCTAACCCTCACTAAAGCACCACAATCCAAAGTACATACAGGACTTCCAGTTTTTAACCCAGTTCCAAATGCACATCCTAACCAGATACCTGCTTTGATGCCAGTTATCTGTCTTCCTACATCTCCCATTCTATTACATAAGTAACATGAAAGATTCCCATATGAGCTGCTTTGAATAAAATAATTCTTAGTCGGATGATTAATCACATGTTTCTACAAATTAATACAGAGGCCCTGTGTGGTACTGTTCACTGTAACGGTTTTTGTGTGGTGGGCTTCTGGAGTCCTAAGTATGTATGACAAATGTTCTACTCAGACTTTAAAGATGGTCTCTTGTCTCTCTCTCTCTCTCTCTCTCTCTCTCTCTCTCTCTCTCTCTCTTTCTCTCTCTCTTTCTGCAGGTTTGTTGCCTTCCCAGTCTCTAAGATCGGAGCTTCCCAAAATAAGGTGGTGGAGCAGGCCAGAATTGAAGACGAGGTCTACATTATTGAAGACAGTCCTTACTTTGAAGAAGAGTCCTAGTGGCCCACTGAGGTGCCTTCTTTCTGAGATTAAAGAAATTGTCGGGGGCTGGAGAGATGGCTCAGAGGTTAAAAGCACTGTCTGCTCTTCCAGAGGTCTTGAGTTCAATTCCCAGCAACCAAATGGTGGCTCACAACCATATATAATCAGGTCTGGTGCCCTCTTCTGGCCTGCAGGTGCATACATGCAGGCCGAAAGCTGTATGACATATACATAATAAATAAATGTTTAAAAAAATTATTTAAAAAAGAAGTTGTCACTGATTTCACAGAGTCAAACACCAATTACTTCTCCAAGGCAACTTTCTGTTTTGGTTCTTCCAGCTGCAGTGGAGAGGGTAACCCTCTACTGTGTGTACTCAAAACTCAAGGTTAACATCATCCTAATTCTTGTATCCGCACCACCACCTCAATGTCTCCACTCACTGCAGTGATTCTCTCAAATGTGAACGTTTTAGAAGGTAGATTTTTTTCTTTTTTTGAGTCAACACAATTACCGGCAATACAGAAATAGTCTTGGTTATTTAAACCATAAAGAGAGGAATAATAGTTAAAAGTTAAAAAAAAAAAGGTGTGGGTGGGAGGGAAGTCCCAAATTCAGAAGAATTTCACAATCATGTTTTATCTGTTTTATAGTACTTTGAAATGTCACTTCCCCATCTTCCCCAAAGGGCTTCAATCATGGGAGCATAGAGGTTTTAAGGGAATCTAATGTCATTTTTAGAGGTGGGAAATTTCTCATAGCTCTGGAAATATCATTTATAATGCAGTTGATCTTAGGATGAGGATGGGTTTCTTAGGAGGAGAGGTTACCATGGTGAGTATGGACCAGGCACACATCAGGGGAAGAAAACAATGGATCAAGGGACTGAGTTCATTAGAGCCATTTCCACTGCACTTGTGTCTTGATGCTCACTGTTCCTGAACTCACCCACTGAGCTCTGAATTGGGTGCAGGGAGGAGACGTGCAGAAACGAAATGGAAAAGAAAGGAGAGAGAGCAGGACACAGGCTCTCTGCTGAGAGAAGTCCCATTGCAGGTGTGACAGTGTTTGGGACTATCACGGGTTTCCTTCAGACTTCTAAATTTCTAAATTGTCATCGTCTCATATTTATATTTAAAATTATTTCAGAAAGACAATATTTTTCATAATGAATCAGTTTGTCACAATCAATAAAATATTTGGTTTTGCTAAGAATTAAGAAAGGCTGTTGCAGTTTGATTGTTGAAAAGAGCAGATTGGCTAGAATGTGTTCATGTCTATTTCAGTCTGAGTAATTCCTGACACCAGATCAGAGACATACAACCCATGGTAGTCAAGGAAAGCAGGGTGCTGGATCTCGGTCCACATTCCCAGTGCTGTACTACAGAGTTCAAGGAAATGAATATGTGTCTGCTTGGGTCTTGTTTGGTTGACTGTTTGTGTGGTTGGTTGGTGGGTGGATTTTGTTTTTTGTTTGTTTTGCTTTTTGTGTTTGTTTGTTTGTTTTGGGAAAGTCAGATAGTGGAAAGTTGCTGTTGTTGTAAAAATATAAAAAATAAAAATGCTGTCTTTTATCCCCACTAGGTCCGCACCACAGTGCCCCAAGATATCTGGTAGATATCTTGCCAGAAGCACACATTCCAATTCCGTGGCAGTCCAGACTAACCAAACCACTTAAATCTACACATGAAAGAACACACAACACAATAACCTTTGACCCACTTGATAAGATTTAATTGCCCACCTAAACACACAAAGCCCAGTATACATCCATCCCTTAAGATCATTAATAATGAGTTGCTAAGACTTCTTGAGAGGGTTGGTGTCCAAGTCTCTGATTCCTGCTTCTGAGAGATGGGATGTGTAATCAGGCAACCTCTGCAGTTTCAATATGCCTCTAGGTGTCTGTGAGCCACCATCTTTCCTGGATGGATCCATTGCAAAGAGCCCTGAAGAAGCTAACAGTGGTATGCTTTCATTGTCACAACAAAGATGGGGATGTCCACATTATTGAAAACAATTCCCCACATATACTATTTTCACTGATTTGTCCCATATACTTCAACCTGTAACATAACAGGTTAAAGGCAGAAGTATATATAAAAATATATCAATGAGAGCTGGACCCCCCAACCTCCCTGATCCAGGCCCACAGCTCACTGCTCCCAAACCCCTAGGGAGAGAGAGCTCACCGCCTGGACAGGTGGGCACTCCTGAGCGGAGAGACGACCAATACTGCCCACATCCCTGACCCAAGAGGAAACTATACTGCCTCTGGGAACCAGAAGATAGGGGCACTCAAGCAGCAGGGCCCCCGCAGTCCACACACTGCCAAGACCTGAAGGGACCCAGTCAACAGTTCTCTGCACCCAAATCCCATGGGAGGGAGAGCTAAACCTTCAGAGGGGCAGACATACCTGGGAAGCCAAAAGAAACTACACTCTGCCCACATTTCTGACTCCAGAGGAAAACACCTAAGGCCATCTGGGACCAAGGTGCACAGGGGCTCCGGGAAAAGCCGGCGCATGCCCTCCTGGTTTCCGCCCTCACAGAGAGCTCAAAAGCAGCCCCCCATGAGCAACTTGAGCCGCAGGACCATGGGTAAGACCAACTTTTCTGCTCCAAGCGACCTACCTGGTGGACTCAGGACACAGGCCCACAGGAACACCTGAAGACCAGTAGACTGGAAAGACTACACACCCGAAAGCAGAACACTCTGTCCCCATAACTGGCTGAAAGAAAACAGGAAAACAGGTCTACAGTACTCCTGACACACAGGCTTATTGGACAGTCTAGACACTGTCAGAAATACAGAACAAGGTAACACTAGAGATAATCTGATGGCGAGAGGCAAGCGCAGGAACCCAAGCAACAGAATCCAAGACTACATGGCATCATCGGAGCCCAATTCTCCCACCAAAGCAAACACTGAATATCCAAACATGACAGAAAACCAAGATCTAGGGGGGGCTGGAGAGATGGCTTAGCGGTTAAGAGCACTGACTGCTCTTCCAGAGGTCCTGAGTTCAAATCCCAGCAACCATATGGTGGCTGACCACATCTGTAATGGGATCTGATGCCCTCTTCTAGCGCAACTGAAGACAGCTACATGTACTCATCTATAATAAGTAAATAAATCTAAAAAAAAAAACAAGATCTAGATTTAAAATCACATTTGATCATGATGCTGGAGGACTTCAAGAAAGACATGAAGAACTCCCTTAGAGAAACACAGGAAAACATAAATAAACAAGTAGAAGCCTATAGAGAGGAATCACAAAAATCCCTGAAAGAATTCCAGGAAAACACAATCAAACAGGTGAAGGAATTAAAACTGGAAATAGAAGCAATCAAGAAAGAACACAGGGAAAGAACCCTGGATATAGAAAACCAAAGGAAGAGACAAGGAGCCGTAGATACAAGCATCACCAACAGAATACAAGAGATAGAAGAGAGAATCTCAGGAGTAGAAGATTCCATAGAAATCATCGACACAACAGTCAAAGATACTGTAAAACGGAAAAAGCTACTGGTCCAAAACATACAGGAAATCCAGGACTCAATGAGAAGATCAAACCTAAGGATAATAGGTATAGAAGAGAGTGAAGACTCCCAGCTCAAAGGACCAGTAAATATCTTCAACAAAATCATAGAAGAAAACTTCCCTAACATAAAGAAAGAGATGCCCATAAACATACAAGAAGCCTACAGAACTCCAAATAGATTGGACCAGAAAAAAAACTCCTCCCGTCACATAACAGTCAAAACACCAAATGCACAAAATAAAGAAAGATTATTAAAAGCAGTAAGGGAAAAAGGTCAAGTAACATATAAACGCAGACCTATCAGGATCACACCAAACTTCTCACCAGAGACTATGAAAGCCAGAAGTACCTGGACAGATGTCATACAGACCCTAAGAGAACACAAATGCCAGCCCAGGTTACTGTATCCTGCAAAAACTCTCAATTAACATAGATGGAGAAACCAAGATATTCCGTGACAAAACCAAATTTACACAATATCTTTCTACAAATCCAGTACTACAAAGGATAATAAATGGTAAAGCCCAACATAAGGAGGCAAGCTACACCCTAGAAAAAGCAAGAAACTAATAGTCTTTGCAACAAAACAAAGAGAAAAAAAGCACACAAACACAATCTCACATCCAAGTAAGAATATAACAGGGAGCAATAATCACTATTCCTTAATACCTCTCAACATCAATGGTCTCAACTCCACAATAAAAAGACATAGATTAACAAACTGGATACACAATGAGGACCCTGCATTCTGCTGCCTACAGGAAACACACCTCAGAGACAAAGACAGACACTACCTCAGAGTGAAAGGCTGGAAAACAACTTTCCAAGCAAATGGTCAGAAGAAGCAAGCTGGAGTAGCCATTCTAATATTGAATAAAGTCGATTTTCAACTAAAAGTCAGCAAAAAAGATAAGGAAGGACACTTCATATTCATCAAAGGAAAAATCCACCAAGATGAACTCTCAATCCTAAATATCTATGCTCCAAATGCAAGGGCACCTACATACATAAAAGAAACCTTACTAAAGCTCAAGGCACACATTGCACCTCACACAATAATAGTAGGAGATTTCAACACCCCACTCTCATCAATGGATCAGATCATGGAAACAGAAATTAAACAGAGACATAGACAGACTAAGAGAGGTCATGAACCAAATGGACTCAACAGATATTTATAGAACATTCTATCCTAAAACAAAAGGATATACCTTCTTCTCACCACCTCACGGTACTTTCTCCAAAATTGACCATATAATTGGTCATAAAACATGCCTCAACAGATACAGAAAGATAGAAATAATCCCATGCGTGCTATCAGACCACCACGGCCTAAAGCTGGTCTTCAATAACAATAAGGGAAGAATGCCCACATATACATGGAAGTTGAACAATGCTCTACTCAATGATAACCTGGTCAAGGAAGAAATAAAGAAAGAAATTAAAGACTTTTTAAAAATTAATGAAAATGAAGGTACAACATACCCAAACTCATGGGACACAATGAAAGCTGTGCTAAGAGGAAAAGTCATACCTCTGAGTGCCTGCAGAAAGAAACATGAGAGAGCATATATCAGCAGCTTGACAGCACACCTAAAAGCTCTAGAACAAAAAGAAGCAAATACACCCAGGAGGAGTAGAAGGCAGGAAATAATCAAACTCAGAGCTGAAATCAACCAAGTAGAAACAAAAAGGACCATAGAAAGAATCAACAGAACCAAAAGTTGGTTCTTTAAGAAAATCAACAAGATAGATAAACCCTTAGCCAGACTAACAAGAGGACACAGAGAGTGTGTCCAAATTAACAAAATCAGAAATGAAAAGGGAGACATAACTACAGAATCAGAGGAAATTGAAAAAAATCATCAAACAAAAAATCATCAAACAAAAAATCATCAAACAAAAGCCTATATTCAACAAAACTTGAAAATCTGCAGGAAATGGACAATTTCCTAGACAGATACCAGGTACCAAAGTTAAATCAGGAACAGATAAACCATTTAAACAACCCCATAACTCCTAAGGAAATAGAAGCAGTCATTAAAGGTCTCCCAACCAAAAAGAGCCCAGGTCCAGACAGGTTGAGTGCAGAATTCTATCAGACCTTCATAGAAGACCTCATACCAATATTATCCAAACTATTCCACAAAATTGAAACAGATGGATCACTACCGAATACCTTCTATGAAGCCACAATTACTCTTATACCTAAACCACACAAAGACCCAACAAAGAAAGAGAACTTCAGACCAATTTCCCTTATGAATATTGACGCAAAAATACTCAATAAAATTCTGGCAAACCGAATCCAAGAGCACATCAAAACAATCATCCACCATGATCAAGTAGGCTTCATCCCAGGCATGCAGGGATGGTTTAATATATGGAAAACCATCAACGTGATCCATTATATAAACAAACTGAAAGAACAAAACCACATGATCATTTCATTAGATGCTGAGAAAGCATTTGACAAAATTCAACACCCCTTCATGATAAAAGTCCTGGAAAGAATAGGAATTCAAGGCCCATACATAAACATAGTAAAAGCCATATACAGCAAACCAGTCGCTAACATTAAACTAAATGGAGAGAAACTTGAAGCAATCCCACTAAAATCAGGGACTAGAGGAGGCTGCCCACTCTCTCCCTACTTATTCAATATAGTTCTTGAAGTTCTAGCCAGAGCAATCGACAACAAACAGAGATCAAGGGGATACAGATCGGAAAAAAAGAAGTCAAAATATCACTATTTGCAGATGATAAGATAGTATATTTAAGTGATCCCAAAAGTTCCACCAGAGAACTACTAAAGCTGATAAACACCTTCAGCAAAGTGGCTGGGTATAAAATTAACTCAAATAAATCAGTAGCCTTCCTCTACACAAAAGAGAAACAAGCCGAGAAAGAAATTAGGGAAACGACACCCTTCATAATAGTCCCAAATAATATAAAATAACTCGGTGTGACTTTAACCAAGCAAGTAAAAGATCTGTACAATAAGAACTTCAAGCCTCTGAAGAAAGAAATTGAAGAAGACCTCTGAAGATGGAAAAATCTCCCATGCTCATGGATTGGCAGGATTAATAAAGTAAAAATGTCCATTTGACCAAAAGCGATCTACAGATTCAATGCAATCCCCATCAAAATACAATCCAATTCTTCAGAGAGTTAGACAGAACAATTTGGAAATCCATCTGGAATAACAAAAAACCCAGGATAGCTAAAAGTATGTAGGGAGACATTCTAAGCTATACAGTCACAAAGGATGTGGGGAGCAGGTGTGGCGGCAGTCCCAAGATGGCGCCCGGGACTGCAGCTAAGACTCATGACTAGCACCTGACTTCCTCACACACCTGAAACTAGCCACGTCCATTGTGAGAGCTGCGCTGGCGCACCATGACACAAGATCCGGTTATGTGATGTGGACCTATGAACTGAGATTACGAAGTCTGGACTGAGGAGGCAGAGAGAGAGAGAGAGAGAGAGAGAGAGAGAGAGAGAGAGAGAGAGAGAGAGAGAGGGAGGGAGGGAGGGAGGGAGGGAGGGAGGGAGGGAGGGAGGGAGAGAGGGAGAGAGAGAGAGGAGAAGAAAAGAAAAGAGATTGCTGCTTGCATGCAGAAAGAAAGGTTCCTGAATAAACTGCTTTGAGAAGAACACCGTGGTGTTGCTCCTTTCTGCAGGACAGAGAAGGAAGCAACAAAACTATCCTCAACAATAAAAGGACTTCTGCGGGAATCACTATCTCTGAACTCAAGCAGTATTACAGAGCAATAGTGATAAAAAACTGCATGGTATTGGTACAGAGACAGACAGATAGACCAGTGGAATAGAATTGAAGAACCAGAAATGAACCCACACACCTATGGTCACTTGATTTTTGACAAAGGAGCCAAAACCATCCAATGGAAAAAAAATAGCATTTTCAGCAAATGGTGCTGGTTCAACTGGAGGTCAACATGTAGAAGAATGCATATCGATCCAGGTTTATCACCCTGTACAAAGCTTAAGTCCAAGTGGATCAAGTACCTCCACATCAAACCAGATACACTCAAACAATAGAAGAAAAAGTGGGGAAGCATCTCGAATACATAGGCACTGGAGAAAATTTCCTGAACAAAACACCAATGGCTTATGCTCTAAGATCAAGAATCGACAAATGGGGTCTCATAAAACTGCAAAGCTTCTGTAAGGCAAAGGACACTGTTGTTAGGACAAAACGGCAACCAACAGATTGGGAAAAGATCTTTACCAATCCTACAACAGATAGTGGGCTTATATCCAAAATATACAAAGAACTCAAGAAGTTAGACTGCAGGGAGACAAATAACCCTATTAAAAATGGGGTTCAGAGCTAAACAAAGAATTCACAGCTGAGGAATGCTGAATGGCTGAGAAACACCTAAAGAAATGTTCAACATCTTTAGTCATAAGGGAAATGCAAATCAAAACAACCCTGAGATTTCACCTCACACCAGTGAGAATGGCTAAGATCAAAAACTCAGGTGACAGCAAATGCTGGCGAGGATGTGGAGAAAGAGGAACACTCCTCCATTGTTGGTGGGATTGCAGACTGGTACAACCATTCTGGAAATCACTCTGGAGTTCCCTCAGAAAAATGGACATTGAACTGCCTGAGGATCCAGCTATACCTCTCTTGGGAATATACCCAAAAGATGCCCCAACATATAAAAAAGACACGTGCTCCACTATGTTCATCGCAGCCTTATTTATAATAGCCAGAAGCTGGAAAGAACCCAGATGCTCTTCAACAGAGGAATGGATACAGAAAATGTGGTACATCTACACAATGGAGTATTACTCAGCTATCAAAAACAATGACTTTATGAAATTCATAGGCAAATGGATGGAACTGGAAAATAGCATCCTGAGTGAGGTAACCCAATCACAGCAAAACACACATGGTATGCATTCATTGATAAGTGGCTGTTAGCCCAAATGCTTGAATCACCCTAGATGCACAGAACACATGAAACTCAAGACGGATGATCAAAATGCAAATGCTTCACTCCTTCTTTAAAAGGGGTTGGGGATTTAGCTCAGTGGTAGAGCACTTGCCTAGCAAGCGCAAGGCCCTAGGTTCGGTCCCCAGCTCCAGAAAAAAAAAAAGAAAGAAAGAAAGAAAGAAAACAAAAAAGAAAAAAGGTAAAAGGGGAACAAGAATACCCTTGGGAGGGAATAGGGAGGCAAAGTTTAGAACAAAGGCAGAAGGAACACCCATTAAGAGCCTGCCCCACATGTGGCCCATACATATACAGCCACCAAACTAGATAAGATAGATGAAGCAAAGATGTGCAGGCCGACAGGAACCAGATGTAGATCTCTCCTGAGAGACACAGCCAGAATACAGCAAATACATAGGCGAATGCCAGCAGCAAACCACTGAACTGAGAACGGGACCCCCGATGAAGAATCAGAGAAAGAACTGGAAGAGCTTGAAGGGGCTCGAGACCCCATATGAACAACAATACCAAGCAACCAGAGATTCCAGGGACTAAGCCACTACCTAAAGGCTATACATGGACTGACCCTGGACTCTGACCTCATAGGTAGCAATGAATAGCCTAGTAAGAGCACCAGTGGAAGTGGAAGCCCTTGGTCCTGCCAAGACTGAACACTCAGTGAACGTGATTGTTGAGGGGAGGGTGGTAATGTGGGGAGGATGGGGAGGGGAAGCCCACATAGAAGGGGAGGGGGAGGGGTTAGGGGGATGTTGGCCAGGAAATCAGGAAGGGGAATAACAATCAAAATGTAGATAAGAAATACTCAAGTTGGGGTTGGGGATTTAGCTCAGGGGTAGAGCGCTTGCCTAGCAAGCGCAAGACCCTGGGTTCAGTCCCCAGCTCCGGAAAAAAAAAGAAAAAAAAAAAAAAAACAACAACAACAACAAAGAAATACTCAAGTTAATAAAGATTAAAAAAAATACATTAGTGAAAGACATGCAAAATTGGAACATGTGATAGAAAAAAATCCACTCTTCTAAGTATATTTTTAAAAATAATTATCTTTCCTACAACAGTATTCCTATAATAGGTTAGTAAAAATCTCTCAAATAAAAAAAAATCATTAATAACAGCCTGTAAATACACAGAGCGGAATCTTAACATCAGCTTATATTTCTCTCCACTGTACCTAGTCTCTCTGTCCCTCCTGTCTCTCTTTTTTCCGTTCTAGACTCCTCCTTCTTCCTTCAAACTTTCTCCCGCCCATCCTTCCTTCTCGTCCAATGACAGTCCTCCTTCTATCCTGTACCTGCCCTCACCTGTATTTTACAAATTAAATGGTGAGGTGGTTCTAGTGAAATCATGGGAGTCCTGAGTAGACTAGGCAGCTGTGCTCGAGGCAGTGGAACTAGCATCAAAATACAGATGACTCCAGGGCAAACCACAGCAAGTTGCATTCTGTCTGGGTTTGCCAATGGAGCTTCCCTGTCTGCTCTAAAAGTACATTGTTTTCTTTTTCTTAAACATGCCGAAACTGTACATCAAAGGAGGGTTTTAGCAATGACAGCCCTGATGTGCAGCTTTCCTAGAAATACTATCGATGGTGGTAGTACAGGAGTTATGATCTACAGCTTGATTTTAAAAGTAGTATTGAGAGGCCAAATCTATTCTTAGGAGCAGCCTCCATCTTAAAGCCGAAGAAAATAACCTACAGCTGAACCCAAGCCACACCCAAGTACCCGAAAGGACCCTGTGACCTGTCCTTGGCCCATAGTGCAGAGTCACTCCCTAGTGACTTCCTAGCAACAGTCAAAGATTAGTCTGTTTCAGATGTACTTTCAGACCATTGGCGAGTATCGTGGTCTTGCTTCAGAACATCCACCCTTGAGCTTACAGTGGTCGTTCTCTTAGATGCTCATCAGGCTAGACACCCCCTTCGCTTGCCCTTATTTTACTATAAAATTCTTTCCAAATGAGGGTTCAAAGTGCTTCACCAAACTGTCCTATGGGTTACCAGTAAAATAAGCTCAAATTAGAGCTTCAAATAAAGACACCCTAGCTGGATTATATTGGTGTCAGCTCCTTAGTGGTCTTTTGAGGTTCATAAACACTTCTGAGCACAAGAATATTCGAAGTTAAACGTTTTATGTATGTCTTTTATTCAGTCATCTTACTTTATCTTTGTGATTAGCTGGAAGAGAGTGTTGAAGTTTGGGGGATTATCAAGACCTGTAGTGTGTAACTTTGTCTGCTTAGCTCACTCATCTGGAGAGCTGAAAACAGTGGACTAACTGCAATCTCGGGACTCCAGTAGCTGGTGTCCTGCATGTTCAATTTCTCTGGATGGTTTATATATGTAGCTCAGATTGAAACCCACTGATCTATGGAGACGGCAAAGAGGGGGGACGGAGGAGAGAATGCCTTCATGATGTCTGAATTAAGTCCTCTGGAAGAACATAAAACTCACAAAATGGAAGAGGACAAGTGGGAGGGGGCAGGAGTACAACCAAGTTGTGGACAGCGTGTGAGGTCAGTGAGAGCAGGTCTGCCCCAGGTCTGGCTTCCGGGAGGTAGTATTGGGGACAAGAAGTCTGAGTGCTCCCATGTATCTGTGAGGCTCCTCAGGAAGCTGGTGCCCAGTTGTTAGCTGACTCTGTTCCTGGGCCTTCAAAGGACTCACAGTTTCATCACAAACATTAAAGAAAGACAGAGAGAGAGAGAGAGAGAGAGAGAGAGAGAGAGAGAGAGAAGAAAATTCATACTGTGCTGTGGAGAAATGCTCTGAGGTAACCCCTGTCCTGCACTGTACAATACTGGTATGGGCTGGCTGTCTTCACCAGTTTTTGCACCTGCAGTAGCCTAAAAATAGTTTTGATAACTACCCAGTCATAATTTTAGCAAATCTTGTTTTTTTTTTTTTTAAAAATAGTCTCATGCTCATAGCAAAGCTAAGTGGAAAGTACAGACTTTTCCACAAAACCACCTTCCCCAACCTACACAGACTGACTGACAGAATGAGAGAGAGCGGGAGAGCGAGAGCGAGAGCAAGAGAGAGAGAGAGAGAGAGAGAGAGAGAGAGAGAGAGAGAAGGGGTTGGGAGAGGGAGGAGAGGGAGACAGAGGAGAAAGGAAGGAGGGAAAGAGGGAGAGGCCTTGCCAGCATCAGCATTCCCCATCATTGTGGCACAGATGTCAAGACTGATGAACCAATGATGGCACAATTATCAACTGAAGTCCATTGTCTCTTGCTTTTGCTCTTGTGCATTCTGAGTTTTGACAAATGTATTATGCCAAATATTCATCAATATTACTTCATAGAAAATAATGGGGGACAAGCCAGGAAATAACCTCAGAGCTGCCAAATTCCTAGGCTTTACAAGGAATAATAGATATCTCCAGAATCTGCCTCCACTGGCTCAGGCATAGAGGTACCAAACTCTAGTCTCCTTGATAATTGATGGCATCTGTCCTGACTCTGAGAATGTCATCCAGTCATCCCTCCCTCTCCTAAATCTGTTTGTGGTTCTTGTTTGTTTTTAAAAGTTTTACAGGGCTGGAGAGATGGTTCAGTGGTTAAGAGCACCGACTGCTCTTCCAGAGGTCCTGAGTTCAAATCCCAGCAACCACATGGTGGCTCACAACCATCTGTAATGGGATCCGAGTCCCTCTTCTGGTGTGTCTGAAGATAGTGACAGTGTACTTATATATAATAAATAAATAAATCTTTAAAAGTTGTGTGTGTGTGTGTGTGTGTGTGTGTGTGTGTGTGTGTGTGTGTGTGTCTGCCCAGGGAGACCAAAAAATAGTGTTCAATCCCCTGGCACCAGAAATATGGGCAGCTATGGATCACCTCACATGGGTGCTGGGAATAAATCTGTGTCTTCCGTAGAAACAGCAATGGCCCTAACTGCTGAGCCATCTGTCCAGTCCTGGGGTTTTACTATTCTGAGAGAGGTTCCTCCTGTATAGTAGGTGAGCCTCTAACTTGTGGTCCTCCTGCCTCAGTACCTTGAGTGCAGTGTGCATGACCATGGATAGCCAGTACAGCTCCTGACTTCATGGATCAATACCATTTATCTCCTTACTGGAGGATACTAAAGCTTGTTGATTCATTCGCTGTAGGAGAAAGTTTGGAAGTTTCCGAGTTTGGAAACTAAGCTATCTGCTGTGAGTATTCATTTGCAGAGTTTGTGTGTGTGTCAGATGAGTCTTCAACTGATTTAGGTACCCCAAGTGCAGGGACTTCCAGATGAGAAGGAAGATTAGAGACTCACTCTTTGTGAGCCTGGGAGGGAGTTGCTTAGAATCAGAAATAACAGGCTGTTTCCCAAAGAAAGAATTCAGCCCTTCAGAAATGAAGCAGGAAATGAAAGGATCCCTGAAAGGGGGAAGAGAGGGGCATGTGATGCAGAGAATTGTGCAGAAGCCTGGGTCTCCTCCCTGCAGTTTCCCAGGAACCAGAGGGAGGGGAAACTGCTCTCAGAGGTGAGCAGGAGCAGATGGGCTGTCCTACCACAGGGCAGGTCCACAGCCCTCACAAGCCCTGACCCCAGCTGTGGATTGGACTGATTCCTCTGGCACGTGGGTCGGCAGGAGAGAAAATTCCCATTTTCCCACTTGTGACTTAGAAGGCCTCAGCCACAAGCCATCTTGAAACACAGCCTCAGTTCAGCCTTCCAGTCTACACTGAGGAGAGGCCCAGAGATACAACCGTAGGAAGGAGGCAAGCCAGGCACTGAGTGGAACAGACAGCAGGAGGCTGGGTTCAGACTGAGAACACAGAGGGAGCGAGCCTAACCTTGCCCTCAGAGTCAGGATAGACCTCATCAACTGTCAGTTAAGACTGGAGGTTGTACCTCTGCTCCTGTGACAGTAGGTGGAGCCAATTCTGGAGGTATCTATTGTTCATTGTAAAGTCTGGGAACTTGAAAATTTGGGGTTATGTCTGATAAGCATACTGAGTGTCTCTCTAATGTAGACTTCAGCTTTTTAAGATAGAAAATCCACTAGGCAGAAGAGATGGCTCAGAGGTTAAGAACACTGACTGCTCTTTCAGAGGTCCTGAGTTCAATTCCCAGCAACTACAATGTGGCTCACAACCATCTGTAATGGGGTCTGATGCCCTCTTCTGGTGTGTCTGAAGGCAGGTACGGTGTACTCATAAACAAAATAATAGAAAAGATAGAAAATTCAGTCTGAGGAGATGGGGGTTTGGGGAATGGGGAGAGAAAATGACTGAATGCATTGGCATTCACAGCAAAGAGAAGCAGAACTAGAGATTCAATGGTGGTGACAGGTCTGGAGGTGTGGCCAGGAGACACAGGAGCATGCTGCTGCAGAATAGAGTGGGCTCCTGGGGTGCCAGGAGGCTCAGGCCACCACTGTGCCAGCCTCGCCCCATCAATAACTGTGGCCACTGACTCTGCCTAAGTCCCTGCTGCTGCTACTGCTCCTGCTCCGTCGCAAGCTCCTCACCCTGCTGGGGCGAGGAAACCTTCCATTCAGAAGCTGCCTATGTGCAGCAATGCATGGGTTAGCCTGGGACTTCAGGTCCGTGAGCATCGAGAACAAGACGGTGTGCAGCAGCCTGGAGCTTGCACAGGTCCGGCCCCTGGAAATGCTGCCCAACCACAGGAGCGCACTGACTCCGAGCAGCAAGACATCTCGGGCGAAGAATGGTTTATTTTCTGGCTTAAATCTCCTAGAAAGACCTCCGAGATCCATGCTGCACCACGTTGATGTCCATCGCCTCCGGAAACCACAAAGTTCATGATCCGTGCTGCCACTGGATGCTACGTGCAGGGAAACGTCTTTTTTAGTAGCCATGGATGACTGCACTCATAACTGAGAATGACAGGGAAGGCTTCTATGACAACTTACCCCACCCCCAAAAGATACAGTCAAGGCACGAAGCTACTAAGAAGAGCCCTTAACAATTCTGACAGAGAAGCTGAAGTATGGCTACTCACCGTTGATGGCTTTAGAGGGTACGGGGAGGAGAATTTTATGTTCTTTAGGGCTGGCCACTGACGGTAATTTGACCATGCTCCAGTGAATGTGTGGACGACATAAATTGGATTTCCTTTTCTTTTTGTTTGTCTTTCTTTCCTGTGTGTGTGTGTGTGTGTGTGTGTGTGTGTGTGTGTGTGTGTGTGTATGTGTGTGTTTGTGTGTGTGTTTGTGTGTGTGTTTGTGTGTGTATGTGTGTGTTTGTGTGTGTGTTTGTGTGTGTGTTTGTGTGTGTTTGTGTGTGTGTTTGTGTGTGTGTTTGTGTGTGTATGTGTGTGTTTGTGTGTGTGTTTGTGTGTGTGTTTGTGTGTGTATGTGTGTGTTTGTGTGTGTGTTTGTGTGTGTATGTGTGTGTTTGTGTGTGTGTTTGTGTGTGTGTGTATGTGTGTGTTTGTGTGTGTGTTTCTGTGTGTTTCTGTGTGTTTCTGTGTGTTTGTGTGTGTGTTTCTGTGTGTTTCTGTGTGTTTCTGTGTGTTTGTGTGTGTGTTTGTGTGTTTGTGTGTATTTGTGTGTTTGTGTGTGTGTGTGTGTGTGTGTGTGTGTGTGTGTGTGTGTGTGTTGAGTGGGGCAGATTAAGCAGGGTCTTATATATTGAGACTGGCCATGAACTACATTGCAGTGTGAGATGCCTTTGACCTTTTAATTGTTCTGTCGCTGCCTCCCATTGTTGTGGTCAAAAGTGTGCGAATGCCTGCTGGACTGAAAAAAATTCTTCTGTGTAAAAGTTGACCACTAGTGTTAGTGAAACCCTCTGGACCTGGGGCTGACTGAGCTGTGGTAGCAGAAAGCTCCAGTGCTCATGGTCAGGGGCTTTAAAATCTGTCTGCTCCAGGCCACAGTGAAGGTCACTTAATTTTCACTGTTCCTTCCAACAGTGTCAACAACCACCATCCCAGGGCTTAATCTTCCTGATATCATGTAGCAGCCTAATCTTCCTGGAATTTCAAGGAAAACTATGTCACAAAGACACTCTGGGCAGGGCAGCCAGCCTGAAGCTGATTGCCTTACAGTAGCCTAGGAGGATACAGATCTTATTGGGTTGTTTATTTCCCTCGTTGTCATTGTTCAACTTCTTATCCTGAAATAACTTCAATTGGCTCAAAATCACATGTTCCTGTAATCATCCAGTTTCCTCTAATGTCTGCCATGAGCATGCCTTGGGACCTGGATCAGATGATGAAACTGGCATGATGCTGTTAACTGAGTCATGGTCCTTACTAGGGGTCCTGGGATTGGTTCTTCAAGTTTGAATGCTTTGATTGGGTGTGGTTGCACTGGAGCCTAGGTTCCAGCACGAGGCGGGGAGATAGCTGGTGTGAGATCAACCTGATCTACATAGCAAGAACCTGTCTGCAGATACACAAACGAACTAACCAAGGGTGGGACTACAGCTCTGTCATACAAGGATAAAAATCAAACATGCTAAGATTATGCTAATCTATACTGACCTATTTAAAAATGAAAAGTAAAGAGTACAATCAGGCACTCCAGAGCAGGAACTGTGAGACTTTATGACCACCTTTACCTGTATAGACTGGAGGTCCCTGGGTTCCATGGCACCTCATCTCAAAACCAATAAACAAAAGTCTAACCAAGCAAACCTCAAAAAAAAGTAGAGATTAAATTTAATGCTGGCATCCCCCATTCTCTGTCCTCACTGTTTAGCGTTCCCACACTCCTTGAATGATCTGGATAGTTGTTTTGTACTTCGAGACTAGCACTGTTCAACACTAATACAGCAAGAACTACATAAGCAGCGTTTATATTTTCTACTATCCATGCTTAAAGAAACAGTGCTTGTGAAATTACACAGGAGTTAGATGGATGCACTTGCTGCACAATGATGAAAGCCAGACTGAGTATCCCAGGCCCCATATAAGAAGACACCACACCCAGAACATGAGAATCCCATTTTCCGAGTAAGGAACAGAAGATGGAAATTGATGGATTCCAATATTAAAACCTCATGAGGCTCTGGTTCAGAGAGAGATCCTGACTCAAAAGTATATGCAGAGTGTTAGAAGACCCCATATACCCTCATATGACTCAGATCTTCATGTATGCACACACATACACACACAAATACACACACATATACCTCACTGAGGTGCATGTCCATTCATTTGCGCATGCACACACATACACACACACAAATGTTTAAAAATAGAAATAGGTTACATGAATTTTAAGAACTTATTTCCTTCACTCAAAGTACTATATGTGTTGTTATCTCAACCTAGGATACATAGAAAAATCACTCAGGAGAGTGTGCACTCTTAGAAAATCAGAGTGCATTTTACATTTCTTAAACACCAAAGCCCTTGAGTGGAGGGTTGTGTTGCCTCCTGAATGACTACTTTTGAGATAAGGGTTATTTTGAAATCAGCTATCCAAGATAGAATGTGGACTAGGGGTGAACATTTGTTGTTATAGACTGAGGCTGAATTTGCAGCTTGAGACTGGAAGATCTGAGGGAGCCTTTCAAAACATCAGAGAGAAGTTTCCTAAAAAAGGAACCAGCTATGGGATAGGTATCTAGATCAGAAGACTGTGGGAGGGGTTGGGGATTTAGCTCAGTGGTAGAGCACTTGCCTAGCAAGCGCAAGGTCCTGGGTTCGGTCCCCAGCACTGAAAAAAAAAAAAAGAAGAAGAAGACTGTGGGAAATCCTAGAAGCAGACAGGAAGCCAGTATAACTGAGCTGAAATAGTAAAAACAAGTACAATACTATATATATATATATATCCCCAGATGTTCACAGCTCAGTTTTAGAGGACTTTCCTGGCATACATGAAGCCCTAGATACTTATGCAGAAACCCCGAGGGACAGCACAAACCTAGGATCTCAGCACACATTCAGGAAGAGAAATCAGATGTTCACAATCATCTTTGATACAGAGGAATGATAGGTCAACCTGCATTATACCATGAGACCCTCTCTCATAACAAAACAAAAATCACAACGTAAACCAACCAAATTAAAACTGAAATCATTCCTAACTCTATTCAGTAAATCCTGATATTATTAACTTTCCCTGAGCCATCATCTCTCTTCCCCCGAATGTATTTGGAGGCATCTTCCAGTCACTTAGATGATGGCCATCGAGACATTACCTGAAACTGATTCATGACCATGTCCTCTGTGTCTTTAAGAAGACTACACATGATTGGTTGGTTGATTGGTTTGTAGGTTGGTTTGTGGCTAATTGGTTGGCTGCTTTGTTAATTTATGTAGTTTGGAGGAGTAAGGACACTGTCAAATTTCACAACTGCTCTGGAAATACCTGCTTGAATGACACTTTACCTTCTAATTGCCAAGTAGGAAAGTAGTCATACCTAATTTCCCACCTTACATGGCTCCCATTCTTCAGGAGACTTCATGGACAATTTAGTAACAACTGGAAGGTAGATGTTAGTATGGAGAAGCTTGCCTTCATCTCTGTAAAGATCAGTTCTCACCAAGCAGCCTTGGCCAGCCTGGAACTCTCTGCACAGCCACACTGCCAAACAATACAGGGCCACCTGCCTATGCTTCCCCAGTTCAGGCATTAAAGGTGTACACCACCATACCCTGCACTCCCTACACTTCGGAAGCAGAGTATGAGCTAGCTTTATTTCTTTCAACTCCCCCACTCTTATTATGGGCTGCTAGTAAACATTGGTTAGAAGGATGTTAGTTGATGGCATTGGGGAAGTATAACCAGAGTCAAGTGTCCCTTCTGCTCTTGTCCAGGAACTCCTGATTTCTCAAGTTCATTCTCCCCTTTGGAGTGCAGTTTATTCTTCCTGTAAATCTAGAAGGTTGGTCCAAGTGTTGAAGTCCTTCAACTCTCCAACCATATGAAAAGCAGTGCTGTCCCAAGGCCTAGCTAGAGTCACATCTCAAGTGAGCATCTTTGCTGAAGCTTGGAAAACCGCCTAGGGCACACGAGGGCTGCTCCCACTTACTTAGGCTCTCCTTAGTCTGTTTATACCACTGAGTAGACACTATCTAGTGGATGGATTGGAAAACTGGAGAGACTCAATTTTCACACAGAACAAGAGAGAGTGTGGCCAGGAAATAAGAATGGAATTGCAAGAGAGAGTGGTCTTTATCCATAAATAGCTCTGGGAGAGTCCATGGGCAGTAGAGCACCAGAAGGCGAGACTAACAAGAAGTCACGTTCCCTTAAGTTTCAGGTAAGAATGGAATCTATATGGCCTTATGCTGAAGAGAAAGGATCAGAAGAGTGGTGCTCGGTGTTTCTGTACCATGTGGAATTACATTAGAGATGTTGTGGGGTTGAATGTGAGTCATTAAACAATGATGCTTGAGTCCCTACACATTAGGCTAACTTAACATCCAGGGTTCTGTGGATTCTTGGAAAGTGAATCTTTGTTTAAATGGAAGAGTTTCACAGATGTTTCTGTAATATTATATAATGATATCGGTATGGGACCAGGGAGGCAAGGGCACACTTATATTTGTAGTGTTGTTTATTGATTTTTGTGGTTTGCAAAATTAGGAGATTTTGTAAGGAAAAGCTTGTATGCAGTGTGGCTGTAGACATTGGAGGTTTTGTGTTAGAGGTAATGTAGCTAAGGACAGAAGGAACTAAATTTTGCTGTAGTTGGAGTGTTGGGGATGGGAAGGGAGTGGCCAGTCCAAGAGGAGGGTCATCTTTTAGAATTGGGATTTGTTTTCCTATCACTGGGAAGTCATTTAGTCCTTTAACTATTTGGGAAATATTTCAAGAAAGTCTTTTAAAAATTTTTAAAATATTTGAATCTGTTAAGTGGGATGCCCCAACTTCCTCAGCTTGGAATTTTGGTGACTGGAACCCTTCATCTTGGGCTGGCTGTCTCTCCCGATCCCTGGCTTCACCAACAACCCTTTGCTGTTGGTTGCTGGTCTCTCACTCTCCCACAGCACTCCTCCCACCCCACATCTGCCCCCTGTCCCTACACTGAACTTAAAACAAGAGTCACTGAATATAACAAATATGCCTCAGTGGTTCTCACCAGATCATCACAACAGTTGTGAAACTTTACTGTGCTCTTCCTTCGATTGTATTACATGTGTGTGTGAATGTGTGTGTGTGTGAAAGAGAGGGAGGGAGGGAGAGAGAGAGGAAGAGACAGGCAGAGAGAGAGAGAGAGAGAGAGAGAGAGAGAGAGAGAGAGATTATAACTCCAGGCATCCATTCTAATTTTTTACCAGTATATACTTGAGGATCTAACTCAGGTAATGAGACTCAGGGACTTTACCCACTAACCAATCATTCTAGTCATTGATGAATTTCTTCCTACATTGAGGATTCTATCAACACACAACTTCTGTAGATCCCCTGAACCCAACTCATGTCTAAGCTGACAGTCTTTACTTGGGAGCTAGATCCCACCCCTCCATTACTCAGCAAAACTCTTCTTCCTCCCTGTCAAAAAAAAATGCAACTCAAGAATTGAGGCAGGAGGATAGTGAACTCAATACCCCCCTTCAATAATCCTCAGATCTCTCTCTCTCTCTCTCTCTCTCTCTATCTCTCTATCTCTCTCTCTTTTCCTCTCTCTTCCTCTCCTCTCTCATACACACACAGGCACACACACACACACACACACACACACACACACACACACACACACTCTATTATGGACCTTCTGTTTATTCTTTGAGCTTTTACTTATTTTCAATGCCAGAGTGATCTGGATCATGTGGGAATCTCCTTCTCTTACTCTACTGACATGATAGGCATCATCATACATCACTGCATCTTATATTTTCATTTGATATTGACATGTCTTCATCTATCTAAGTCTGGCCTCCGCATTGTAAATGCCTAGAGATGACCTTGATCTTCTGATCCTCCACTACCAACGTTCTCAAAATACATACATGCAAACACCACCTTCCCTGGTATATCTGATATGGATGACTGAACTAGAGATTCATTCCTGCTAGACAAGCTGTCTAGCATCTCATACATCCAGTTCCCATAGCGGTAGTGTTATCATTTAAAGAGGAAAGAGGAAAGAAAACTTAGCATCTTAACAAATATATTCCATCCCAACCTTTGGGAGATTGAGGCTTAGGATCAGGGGGTCAAGGCCAGCTTTGAAGGTATCTCACAATAAAGTATTCAAACTCCATGAATCTCCTCCAGACGCTGTCAATGAAACAGCTCTTCCCTCCTCTGCTGATAGCCCCACCCCTCATGCACAGCTCAGGCCTGAGGAACTAACTCATCCCCTGCAGACCCCCAGTCTACAGGAAGCCCGCTGCTCTGCCTCCTGAGCCCACAGGGAGAGTCTTGATTCCTTCAACCATGTTTCTCTCTGTTGTCTCTTCCACAGTGAACTCCTGCAAGCCTTTAAGGTGTCCTTGCTTGTCAGCCCAGCACTCACAGCAGTCCTCAGAGGCCACCAGCTCCTGGGACTCCCACACCCCAGCAATGACTCTCTGTGTCCTTGGGGAAAGGAGGGTCCTCACAAAGTGAGCCCTGTCCCAGCCCTGCCCCCTGTTCTTCTCTATTGCTGTTCCTCACTGTCCCAGGCCCTGCCCTCTCCCTGCCACAGTCACTCTTCTGCATCTGCACCTTTGCCCTCTCTCTCTTCTCCCCTCATAGCTCTTTCTGGCTGGCTAACCCTTCTTCCGCTTTGCTCAAAGACCTTCTGTGTGACAGTATTAGAAAGTGCATTTAAGCTGACAGAGCAGGCTAAGAGTGCATGCCTAGCCCTGCAGCACTGCTGCCAACGTTCCCTTGGCTTGCTGGGTGCTTCCTTTGTGGTTTATCAGCTCTGTTCATGTGTTCATCCATGCAGGGAGACAGTGAGTTCTATATTTTCTGTTTTTTAAACAAATATTATTTTCTATATATTTTCAATGTATGTACTTTATACAATATTCAATAAGCAATCCACATTTGCTTATGGTCTCATAGCTACATCTTTCATCCATTGATAGGGACTGGAGTCATAGAACCATATGTTTTCTGTTAACAACCATAAACAAATTTATAAAATGAGTAAAATTTTAGTATTATCTTACTTTTTTCTATAGTAATTTGGATAGATTTTTTTTCTTTTCTTTTTTTTCAGAGCTGGGGACCGAACCCAGGGCCTTGCGCTTGCTAGGCAAGCACTCTACCACTGAGCCAAATCCCCAACCCATAGATTTTAATTTTACAAATCGATGGTATTAATATTATTGTAAGCACATTATTATTTTTAACTTTATGTTTATTGTTTTTAATTATATCTATATGTGTATATGCATGTATGTGTTCATGGTGATGTGTACATGTGATTAAAGTTGTCCTATGAATGTTTTTATGCTTGTGTTTCTCCAGTGATATTGGCTCTGAGCCTTTCAACCAGGGTGTTGGGAACCTTTCCCAGTTTTCAAGTTTTCTGTAAGAGCAGTAGGGACTCTTGACCGATGAGTTGTTGCAACAGCCTAATGGTAATGTTCAAGTGAGAGTAGAACTTGTTCATCTCCCTCAGCCTTGGTCTATGAGTGCTAACAGTGGAACTAAAACGAACAACTTCAAAACCCTTGTCTTTGACCTGTATGAGACAATGTGCTGAGACACAATGCTTCACATTTCACTCAGTCCATGTTGCTAATAATGAACTTGATTGAGACTTAGGGACCAGGCAATGTGTCTACTGAGCAGGAAGGTTGCTCCCTGCTTAAGTTCTACCAGAGGGAACAGACTCTTCTCTCTGACTTCAATTTTTCCTTGTTTACTGTCTTACTTGTGCTGAGACCAGGAGTGAGGCTGAAGGCTATATGAAGGGCCAGGAAAGAGGAGTGTTTGGGAGGACAGGAGGCCCCAGCAGAGAGGCCTATGTGATCCAGATAGTTAGATTGAGAGAGCTTCTCAGATACAGCGTGGTGAGGGCCACAGACAATCAGAGTGTCTCCTCGTTGTCCTGCAGGTCCCCATCATGATGCCCCCTCAAGTCCTCACTTCAGGTCTCCTACTCCTCCTAGGTAAGTAAGAGGTAAGCAGGAGAATGCCTGGGCAGACGGAGATTCAGACAAATACTTTCCCTGGGGGTGGAATCACAGGTTATATAGTGAGCAAAGAATCAGGATGAAACTGTAGCCCCAAAGAAATTTCTTTTTCCCCCATTTTTATTAATTATTTTATTTATTTACATTTCAAATATTATCCCCCTTCCCAGTTTCCCCTCTACAACACCCTATTTCATCCCCCTTTCTCTGTGAGGGTGCTCTCCTACCCACCCACCCACTCCTACCTCAACACCCCAGCACTCTCCTACCCAGGGTCATCAAACCTCCACAGGACCAAGGGGCTCCCCTCCCATTGTTGCCTGATAAGGCAATCCTCTGCTACATATCCTGCTGGAACCATAGGTCCCCCATGTGTACTTTTTGGGTGGTGGTTTAGTCCCTGGGAGCTCTGGGGGGGTTGGTTGGTTGATATTGTTGTTCTTCCTGTGGGGTTGCAAACTCCTTTAGCTCCTTCAGTCCTTTCACTAACTTCTCCATTGAGGTCCCTGCTCTCTGTCTGATGTTTGGGTGTGTGCATCTGATGTTTGGCTGTGGGTTCATTTTTGGGTCTTCAATTCTATTCCATTGATCTACTTGCTTGTCTCTGTACCAATGCCATGCAGTTTTTATCACTACTGCTCTGTAGTATAGCTTGAGGTATGGGATGGCGATTGCCCCAGAAGTTCTTTTCTTGTTGAGAATGGTTTTTGCTATCTTGAGTTTTTTTGTTACTCCAGATAAATTTGAGAATTGTTCTTTCTATCTCTGCGAAGAATTGAGTTGTAATTTTGATGGGTATTGCATTGACTATGTAGATTGCTTTTGGTAAGATGGCCATTTTTACTATGTTAATCCTGCAGATCCATGAGCCTGGGAGATCTTTCCATCTTATGAGGTCTTCTTCAATTTCTTTCTTCAGAGACTTGAACTTCTTGTCATACATATCTTTCACTTGTTTGTTTAGCATCTCACCAAGATAGTTTATATTATTTGTAACTATTGTGAAGGGTCTTGGCTCTCTAACTCCTTTTCAGCCTGTTTATCCTTTAAGTAGAGGAAAACTACTGATTTGTTTGAGTTAATTTTGTATCCAGCCATTTTGCTGAAGTTGTTTACCAGCTGTAGGAGTTCTCTCGTGGATTTCTTGGGGGGGGGGTCACTTATGTATACTATCATATCATCGGCAAATAGTGATATCTTGGCTTCATCCTTTCCAATTTGTATCCCTTTGATCTCCTTTTGTTGTTTAATTGGTTTGGAGAGAACATCAAGCACTACGTTGGATAGGGGGGAGAGCGGGCAGCCTTGTCTTGTCCTTAATTTTAGTGAGATTGCTTCAAGATTTTCTCCATTTAGTTTGATGTTGGCTATTTCTTAACCTACATGAATTTCAAATTTTATGGCTCAAATATAAGACCCACAAGACTGTCAGGTAAGGGATGAATATATGTGCAGGCATGTAATATTCAAGTAAGGGTGAGCACATGTATTTACAAGTAATCATCAATGCATGAGGGCTGCAGAAATGAATACATATGGCCCATATGCCATTAAAACAGCCTCTCATTTTCAATAGTTTAATTAAAAATACCAATTGAAAACATTCTATGATATAGATGTAGTGAATAGCATATTAATATTTTGAGATAGGTTCCAAGATAACCTTGGCTGCCCTCCCACATGGTAGACAGTTGAGAATGACCTCACTGTCCCACAAGAGCTATTATAGGTGTGAGCCCCTACATCTCATACAGATTCTGATTTTTGGGAGTGGGGAGATAGAGACCTGATTTTAGTTCTAAAACATGTTTCACAGACACAAAGCTTAAATTTCAAAGGGTAGTTAATTCACAATGCAGCTTTGTTGGGTAATAAATGTGACACGGTAACAGATTCTAAATCTTACGATCTAATATCTAAAAGTGGAACTGTGGAAGGTCGTTAATTCTTAACATACATGTCTATAATTTTAATATGGTAATATGTATTGTATTTGTGAACATAAAACAAAATGGAGTGATGAGTGTCCCAATAAGAAGTACACTCCCAGGGCTGGAGAGATGGCTCAGTGGTTAAGAGCACCGACTGCTCTTCCTGAGGTCCTGAGTTCAAATCCCAGCAACCACATGGTGGCTCACAACCATCTGTAATGAGATCTGATGCCCTCTTCTGGTGTGTCTGAAGGCAGCTACAGTGTACTTATATACAATAAATAAAATCTTAAAAAAAAAAAAATAAATAAATTTATAAGAAGTACACTCCCATTACATACTCATGTTATATAGCAAGAAAAATGCTTTTTCAGACCATGTTCCAAATGTACAGGCTAGATATAGGCTGGGCCAGAATGGAGGGACCACTGTATGACTCTCACAGTTCACTGTTTTGTGTTGTTTGTTTATTTCTTTCTTCCTGTGCTGGGATCCAACCCAGGGGCTGCCATGGGCTAGGTGAGCATGGCATCCTTGAGCTGCATCTTCAGCCTCAGATTTCCCTCATGTGGAAGCAACTGGTAATAGGGAATTCTGTCCATCCTCTCAACAGATGCATATTAAAGATGTTATGCTAGGCTTCAAAGTTGCATGATTTAATCCTTGATTTAATATTCTGATTTTGTGGACATTATGAGTCTTGTTCAGTTTCTGGAATGTTATCAACATATAAGAAGGAATCCTTGTTCAGGTTTTGGTTTGGGTTTGGTTTTGTTTGGGATCAGCTTTGAGGACTGATCTTAAATGTTCAGCCTTCCTGAGGACTTTATAAAACCCATTCTGAGCTTGGCCTTGATCCCACCATGGGGAGGTAGAGGAAGCCTGTTCTACAGACAGAGTTGTAAGTACTGAGGTCAGCCCAGGTTACATAGTTTTTACAATAACCCCCAGTTGAGCCAGAAGGGAAAAATGGGAAAGAAATGAAGAAGTAGAATCAACTGTAGGAAAATTGTTGAGAGCTCACTTTCCAACTCCACCCCTTTATTCACCGCTGCTGTGGATTCTTTCCCAGAAGTTCATGGACTGGTTGGACACTCCGTCACAGTGCCATGTCTGTATCCAGTGTCTACTGGAAAATTCTACATGTACTGGGCTGAGGAGCATGTTCTCCTGATGCATGTGGAGAAAGTCTTACTGCGACTAATGGATACCGCACCCAGTATCGGGCAAACTATTGCTACCAGCTAAAAAGGAAGCTTCTTCAAGGAAATATGTCCTTGACAACATCAAATGTCACTGAGAGTAACAGTGGCCACTACTGCTGTGGACTGGAAATGAAGCGATGGTGTGGCATTATGCAGAGAATGACCACATTACCTCTTATAAAACCAGGTAAGGTCACCTTCTTTCTTTGCTTTCCTTTATTTCTTACTGTGAACTGACTCCTCTGTTTGCTAACGATTCCTTCTTTTCCTATAACAAGGAAACTAAAGTTCTTACAAACAGGCTTGCAATTAAACATTTGCATTACATTATTTTTTAATGACATCATCTCATGCATCTCAGGCTGTCCTCAGATGCCACGTTCTCCTGGGCCTCCTGTCACTAACCTAGTGCTGAGAATACAAGTGGGTCCCATCACACCCAGACTAAATTACCCTGTTTTAAATACCCTTTGTGGCATGTGGTTTCCTGTTCCACTTCCTCCCTCGGGGTGCACGCCAGCTGGGAAAGGTGAAGCGGAGTCCAGAGAGGGTGGTCAGCAGGATCTTAGTTGGTCCCTTGGCATCTGCATACTTGATATAACACAAATACACAAATAGAGGAATAGTTGCATGCAGGAAATTTAAGCAGAGGGATCTACTCCTGCTACTTCCCTATACATAATAGAAACACTGCATTTTTTTTCTTGGATTAAAGGATTGCACTGGATCCCTCATAAAGAAAACTTTCAAAACAACTGTTGCTTGTTCATGAGGTCTTAGTTCTTAGGTAGGGCAGTGAAAACACACAGATTACTTATAGAGACCACGTGCCTGCTGACACAAAGGAGCCTGAGTGCTTGGATGACTGTTCACTTCCAGCACCATTTTGCCTCAGCTCCGTCTTGGAACTCTGTACACTGAGACCATCAGTAGCCCTTTGGATGCTAACAACAAGACTGATGCTGTTGGTTTGTGAGTTGCAGATTGAACAAGCCTAAACCAAAATCCCCAGTTTGCAGTGCTCCAAAATCTGAAACCTTCTGAGCATGGACTTAATGTACCTGCAAACTTCGACACCATGAAACTATCCTATGCAGAATAATCCACAGATTATAACCTTACCTTAAGCTGTATATGTAAAGAGTAAGCATGTGGATGCTACCTCTATCCATGTTTATACTTGTGCCATACCCTAAGATAGTGTTTTTTATGCAAATATTCTGAATTGTTAAGAAAGATTTTAATTCTGCAACTTCTTTCCCCAAGCATTTTTTGGATAATAGATGTTCATCTGTCTCTCTTAGAAACTATAGAACAGAGTGTTCTACCAAACATGCTAATCCCTTTCTGATGGGCCTTATGTGAAATCTACATACTAAGATGCAGGGCTGTACTGTGTGTCCTCTCACGACTGATTGAAGTGAGCACGCTGGGCATGGAAACTGTAGGTGAAGTCAGTCACCACTGAGTGGAGTCCCAACCCCTATACCTTCTCATTCTCACAGATGCTTAAAGAGATCTCAGGATCTGACACCTGTCATTCATAAAGTGTTTCCATAGAAACATGGGCTCTGTTCTCATCCATGGTTCTCAGTGCAGTTCCCTCCTATTGGAGAGCCTCTCTCTATTGCCCTACCCTGACAAATGCTAGTTCATGAGAGTTCAGAAGAGGAGCCTCTGCCTGGAGAAAGTCTCTTGCAGGTGCTACAAGAGAAGCTCTTGTTCTTTCTTGCTTGACTGATTCTTGCTTTCATGTTGATTTCCAAATCCAGAAATTCCCATGTGTCCCCCCAACTAGACCCACAACTACAGGAAGACACACAAGTATAAAACCCACAACTACAGGAAGACCCACAACTACAAGGCCCACAACTACAGGAAGACCTATGACTATTTCAACAAGATCCACACATGTACCAACATCAACCAGAGTCTCTACCTCTACTCCCCCAACACCAGCACATGCACAGACTCATCAACCAGGTAAAACTCAATGTAGATCAGGGCCTAGAGTCCTTCTTATAAGGAAAGGTAGGACACACAGACATTGAGTCAAGGCATAAGCATACAATCGGTGAAGAGTTTTGAACTGTTCCTTTCCTCAGTCCAAGGTTGCTCATTCTCCCCTCAAACACAGTTCTCCTTCAGCCCATTAGGATTATCTACAATTCTTTGTGAACAATCCTTTACAATCTCATTATAGCAACTTAGGCTAGGTGGGTGAATATACCAACCAATGAATAAGAAGATCCTTTCTGTGCAGCACAGGAAGGCAGGAAGGCATTACCCAACCTAACCAGGAGGTAGATCAATCAAAAATGGAAACAAGATCCTTGATTGGAAGAAAATATTATGAATGTTTCCAATTACAGTTCAATTTTTCTTTCAACCTCTCCCACCATCCTTCTCCCACCCCAATTTGGGGTACATGGTTATGAGAAAGAAGACCTGCTCTCTGAGGTAAGCTCACGTGGATTGTGTAGATTGTTTTTGAACTCATTGTCTTAATAATTCCTCCCTATGCTCTCTTTAGCTACTAAATCAATTCTTTATTGATTGGTTTATTGATTTGAGACAGGGTCTTACTATGTGGTCCAGACTGATCTGAAATTTCTATGTAGCCTAGGCCAGACTAGAATTCACAACCCCCGCCCTGCCTCAGATTCCTTAGTTCTGGGATTACAGGTGTGGTCCATAATATTTTTGTGCATGGGACTCCTGGTGTCCTGAGTATGCACCAGTGTATCATAAATGTTCTGCCCAAACCTTAAAGAGGACCTGGTTTTACAACTTCTCTCTTCTTACTCTCTCCCTCTCCCCCCTTCCCCCTCTCTCCCTCTCTCCCTCTCCCCCCTTCCCCCTCTCTCCCTCTCTCCCTCTCCCCCTTCCCCCTCTCTCCCTCTCTCCCTCTTCCCCTCCCCCCCTCTCTCTCTTCCCCTCCCCCCCTCTCTCTCCCCCACCTTCCCTGAGTCTAAGAACACAGCTTTGCAGAACACAGTGGTTGTGCAGTCCAAAGGTAAAGACAAGGTCTATGTTAATGAAGACAGTCTCAACCCTGAAGAAGAGTCCCAGTGGCCCTCTGAAGTGCCTTCTGCCTGAGATTACAGAGATTGTCACTAACTTCAGAATCACATCCAATAGGGCTCCAGGGCTATTTTCTGTGTTGATTCTTCCAGCTACAGGGAGAGGGTAACCCTCTACCGTGTATACTCAAAACTCAAGGTTAACATCATCCTAATTCTTATATCAGCAACACCTCAGTGTCTCCACTCACTGCAGCGGTTCTCTCAAATGTGAACATTTTTAGAAAGTTGTTTTCTTTTTGAGTCAACACAATTACCGGTAATACAGAAATAGTCTTGGTTATTTAAACTATCAAGAGAGGAACAATATTTAAAAGCTAAAAATAAAGTATGGGTGGGTGGGAGGTTAATTTTGAATTCAGAAGAATTTTGTAATCATATTTTGTCTATTTTGTTGTACTTTTAGATGTCACTTCCCCATCTTCTCCAAAGGGCTTCAATCATGGGAGCACGGAGGTTTTAAAGGAATCTACTGTTGCTTTTATTTTTTTTTTAAATTATTTATTATATATAAGCACACTGTAGCTGAAATACACTTCTAGCACCAGAAGAGGGCATCAGATCTCATTACAGATGGTTGTGAGCCACCATATGGTTCCTGGGATTTGAACTCAGGAGCTCTAGAAGTGTTCTTAACCACTGAGCCATCTCTCCAGCCCTTAATGTCATTTTAGAGGTGGGAAATTTCTTATAGCTCTGGAAATATGATCATTTATTATGCAGTTGATCTTAGGATAAGGATGGGTTTCTTAGTAGGAGAGGTTACCAAGGTGAGTATGGACCAGGCCCACATCAAGGGAAGAGAATAATGGATCAAGGGACTGAGTTCATTAGTGCTATTTCTACTCCACTTCTGTCTTGATGCTCAGTGTTCCTAAACTCACCCACTGAGCTCTGAATTAGATACAAGGAGGAGACAGTGTGGAAATGAAAGGGGAAGAACAGAGCAGGACACAGGCTGTCTGCTGAGGGAAGTCCTATTGCAGGTGTGACAGTGTTTGGGACTACCATGGGTTTTCTTTAGACTTCTAAATTTCTAAATTTTCTTCAGGTTATATTTTATATTTAAATTTATTTCAGAAAGACAGTGTATTTTTCATAATTATCTTTGTGATCAGGTAGAGGAGAGCATTGAAGTTTGGAGAAATGTCAAGGGCTCATCAAGACCTGTAGTTTGTCACTTTGGCCCTTCCTCATCTGGAGAGCTGAAAAGTGTCCACTGGCCCACTAATTACGATCTCAGGATGTCAGCTGCTGTCATCCTGAGTGTTCAATTTCTGTGGATGATTTATGTGTGTGGCTCAGACCAAAACCCACTGACCTAGGGAGACTGAGAAGAGAGAGGACAGAGGACAGAATGCCTTCATGATGTCTGAATTGGGTTCTCTGGAGGAACATAAAATGCAGAAAATGGAACAGGACAATAACAACAGTGGGAGGGGGCAGGAGTACAACCAAGTCATTGACAGCGTGTGAGGTCAGTGAGAGCAGGTCTGCCCCAGGTCTGGCTTCCAGGAGGTAGTATTGGGAACAAGAAGTCTGAGTTCCCCCAAGCAACTGTGAGGCTCCTGAGGAAGTTGGTGTCCAGCTGTTAGCTGACTCTGTCCCTGGCCTTCACAGGACTCACAGTTTTATCACAAAACCATTTTTTAAAAACGAACAACAGCGAAGAAAATCCACACTGTGTTGTGGGGAGATGATCTGGGGTGACCCCTGACCTTCACTGCAGATACTGATATGGGCTAGCTGTCTTCACCAGTTTTTGCACCTGCAGGAGCCTAAAAATACTTTGATGTTGACCCAGGCATCATCTTAGCAAATTTTGGTTTTTTTTTTTAAGAATAGTTTTATACTCATAGCAAAACTAAGTGGAAAAGACAGATTTTTCACAAAACCACCTTCCCCCTCCAACCCAGACATACACACATGCTGGTTGAAAGAGAGAAAAAGAGAGAGATTAAGAGCAAGAAGGAGAGATAGAGCAAGTGTAGAAGAAAGGTTTGGGAGACGAAAGGGGGAAGGAAGAAAGAAGAGGGGAAGGAGGGGAAGAGGGAGAGGCCTTTCCAGCATCAGCATTCCCCATCGTTGTGGCACAGATGTCAAAACTGATGAACCAATGTTGGCACAATTGTCAACTGAAGTCCATAGTCTCTTGCTCTTGCTCTTGTGCATTCTGGGTCTTGACAAATGTATTATGACAAATATTCACCAATATTGCTTCATAGAGAACAGTGTGATAGGCCAGGAAATAACCTCAGAAGTACCAAATTCCCAGGTTCTATAGTGAACAAGAGATTCCTCCAGAATCTGCTTCACCCATTGACTCAGGCTCTGAGGTACCAAACTCTACTCTTCTTGACATTTGATGACGTCTATCCTGACTCTGAGGATACATGTTGGACGCAATCATCCCTACCTCTCCTAAATCTCTACCACCATTTTTCTTTCTTTTTCTTCCTCCCTTCCTTCCTTCTTTCCTTCCTTTCTTTCTTTCTTCTTTTTCTTTCTTTCTCTCTTTCTCTTTCTTTCTTTTGTTTCCCTGTGGTTCTTGTTTCTTTGTTTGGCTATTTGCTTGCTTTCTTGATTATTTGATTTTAAAAGTTTGTGTGTGTGTGTGTGTGTGTGTGTGTGTGTGTGTGTGTGTTCATGCATGTGTGCATGTACATGTATGTGTCTCTGCCCAGAGAGACCAAAAATGGTGTCCAATCCTCCTCTGGAACTAGAAATACAGGCAGCTATGGATCACCTCACTTGGGTGCTGGGAATAGAATCTGTGTCTTCCATAGAAACAGCAATGGCCCTAACTGCTGAGCCATCTGTCCAGTCTTGGGGTTTTACTATTCTGAGAGAGGTTCCTCCTGTATAGTAGGTGAGCCTCTAACCTGCGATCCCCCTTCCTCAGTACCTTGAGTGCAGAGATAACATGTGTATGACCATGGATAGCCAGTACAGCTCCTGACTTCATAGATCAATACCATTTATCTCCTTGCTGGAGGATACTAAAGCTTGTTGATTCATTCGCTGTAGGAGAAAGTTTGGAAGTTTCCGAGTTCTGGAAACTAAGCTATCTGCTGTGAGTATTCATTGGCATAGTTTGTGTGTGTGTGTGTGTGTGTGTGTGTGTGTGTCAGATGAGTCTTCAACTGATTTAGGTGCCCCAAGTGCAGGGACTTCCAGATGAGAAGGAAGATTAGAGATTCACTCTTTGTGAGCCTAGGACAGAGTTGATTAGAATCAGAAATAGCAGGCTGTTTCCCAAGGAAAGAATTCAGCCCTTCAGAAATGAAGCAGGAAATGAAAGGATCCCTGAAAGGGGGAAGAGAGGGGCATGTGATGCAGAGAATTGTGCAGAAGCCTGGGTCTCACCCCTGCAGTTTCCCAGGAAGCAGCAGGAGGAGAAACTACTCTCAGAGGTGAGCAGGAGCAGATGGGCTGTCCTACCACAGGGTAGGTCCACAGCCCTCACAAGCCCTGAACCCAGCTGTGGATTGGACTGATTCCTCTGGCACGTGGGTCGGCAGGAGAGAAAATTCCCATTTTCCCACTTGTGACTTAGAAGGCCTCAGCCACAAGCCATTCTTGAAACACAGCCTCAGTTCAGCCTTCCAGTCTACACTGAGGAAAGGCCCAGAGATACAACCGTAGGAAGGAGGCAAGCCAGGCACTGAGTGAAACAGACAGCAGGAGGCTGGGTTCAGACTGAGCAGGTAGAGGGAGAGAGCCTAGCCTTTTCAAAGCTCAGAGTCAGAACAGTCCTCATCAACTACAAGTAGGACTGGAGGTTGTACTTCTGCTCCTGAGCCAGTAGGTGGAGCCTATTCTGGAGGTATCTATAGTTCCATGTGGTAAAGCCTGGGGATTTGGAACTCTGGTGTTATACATGATAACCATACTAAGTGGCTCTCTAATATAGACTCCAGCTTTTTAAGATAGAAAATTCTGCTGCTGCTGCCTCTCAAGCTGCTCGCCCTGCTGGGGTGAGGAAAGCTTCGGGCCAGGCACTGCCTATTGGCAGCAAACACGTGTTTGAGCCTGGGATACCGGTAGGACACTGGGCATTGAGAACAAGATGGTGTATAGCAGCCTGGACCTTGCATCGGTCCTGTCCCTCGAAATGCTGCCCAACCACAGCATCATTCGGACTGAGCAACAAGACATCTAAGATGAAGAATGATTCGTTTTCTGGGTTAGGTCTCCTAGGAAGACCCCTGAGATCCATGCTGCACCACTTTAGTGTTCGTTGCCTCTGGAAACCGTGAAGTCCATGATCTGTGCTGCCACTAGATGTTATGCGTGGGGAAACTTCTTTTGCAATGGCATGGATGGCTACAGGCTGGTAACTGAGAATGAGAGAAGGGAAGGCTTCTGTGACAACCTCCACGACCTCCCAAATAGAAACAGTCCAGACATGAAGCTACTAAAAAGAGCCCTTAAAAGTTGTGACAGAGATGCCGAAGTGTAGATACTCACCGTTGTTGTTGATGTTGGTGGTGGTGGTGGTGGTGGTGGTGGTGGTGGTGGTGGTGGTGGTGGTGGTGGTGGGGTGTGTGTGTGTGTGTGTGTGTGTGTGTGTGTGTGTGTGTGTGTGATGTGTGGTTGGTATGGGGGTGGGTACAAAGGTAGGATTGTGGACCTGGTAGGAATAGGAAGCAAGTGTGATAGGTCTGTATTGAATGAAATTCCCAGACACTAAATAAAAATATTATGTTGTGGAAATACCCAAAATAAGGATATAAATATATAGTATAAATTTCTTAAAGAAAACCTACATTATATATGTGTGTGTGTGTGTGTGTGTGTACTAAAGATAGAAAATTCACATTTATTTTGTACTGTCACTGATCCACTCAACATTTATTACAGCTTTCACTTACTTTTTATTGTGTTTTTGCCATACAAGGGAGAGTTTAGATTTTTAAGAAAGATCAAGCAATAGCAGGGGCTTCAATGTTTTGGGTTAGGAAAGGATTCTTAGCTATAACAGTAGAAGCATAAACAATTGAAATAATAGTTATGTTGAAGTTATCAAAAGGCAAACTTTTCTGTGTCAAAGGATGCTATCAAGAATGTGGAGAGGGTGGTCCTGTGAACCTGGCCAAGAACCCATGACTGGGAAAGTCCAAGGTCCTTATGGAGAACCTACAAATATTCTTCCTAAAGGGCTTAGTATTAAAATATCCTCTAAACATTTTTCCTTATACCATGGACTAGTGCAGCCTTCCCCCTTCATCACACTAGCCTTTTAGGCAGCATGTGGTAGCTTATACAGTGACAGGTCAAAGTGAAGTCAGTAAGTGTCTTTGGAGGGCTCAGCTCTAACAGGGACATCTGCATCACACTCCTTCTCCTGAGGCTCAGAGAGCATAATAGAGGGAAAGAATGTAAAAGTTGAGGTTGGGGGCTGGAGAGATGGCTCAGTGGTTAAGAGCACTGACTGCTCTTCCAGAGGTCCTGAGTTCAATTCCCAGCAACCACATGGTGGCTCACAACCATCTATGATGGGATCCGATGCCCTCTTCTGGTGTGTCTGAAGATAATGACAGTGTTCTCCTATACATTAAATAAATAAATCTTAAAAAAAAAAAAAAGAGTCGAGGAGTCGAGGTTGGAATAGACTGCTGCAAACAATGTTCTCTAAATATGACAGAGCTATACACTTACAAACTCACAGAAACTATGATTCCTGACAAGACCTGAATAAGATCAAGCCAACTTGGCTAAGGAGAGATTCCAGAAGCCCATGCCAAGTTGAACCTTTTAGCATTTGAAGGATTCTTACTTAGGGAAGGAGAGTCAATTTTTTAGGTTGCCCATTCTCCGGGGATGGCCCTCTATACATGTGCCAATAAATAATGATTCAACTCTGGGTTATTAAGAAAAAGAAAAATATGTAGAATCTGGGCATAGTGACACATGCTTTTAATCCCAGCACTCAGGAAGAAGAGGCTGCCAGATCTCTGAGTTTGAGGTTGGCCTGGTCTATAGAGCCAGTTCCAGGACATACAGCGCTACACACAAAAAACTTGTTTCAAAAAAACAAAACAAAAAAGACATGAAGTGGAATGAGGATGAGGTATACTAAAACATTTAGGGCATGGGCAGGACCCTTAAAAAAGTTGGAGGATGGAAAGTAAATAAGGTCTAAATATATTGTATTCTTGTATGAAATTACCAAAAAATAAATTAAAAATAAAATATTTGAAGCATAATTAATGGTAATTGGAAAGGGAAATAAAAATGAGTGAATGAATGAATGAATGAATGAATGAGTATATAAAATGAAAAGAGCCCACTTAATAGACAAATATTTGAATGCTCTATAGTAGTTCCCCTATGCAGAGGGAATCTTCTGGAAGGCTAGTGGACAATTGAAATGCAGGGTTGTGCTAGATAGAACATACACATATTGCAATACTACAATGGTGAGTTTTGACATCCCATATGGCCTATACTCCATCATGACACTGAGCAATGGGGTAACTCACCTTTCAACAAGAAGGTACTGAGCATGATAACATGCCAGCACCCTACTCAGAGTAACTTACAAGCAAACCCTTATGAATTGCTGACTCATGGACTACTTCATTTAATGTTTTCCAATTGTGTTTGACTTCAGGTGATGCAAACCATGGAGAGTGAACTATAAATGGGGGGTGTCCTGTAAGAGTCTATGATCCCATGAAGCCATTGGGGATGAGTTCAGAATTACCGCAATGGTTACTTCTCAGTCCTCAGACTTGAGCTTCTGTGGGTTTAGCTCTCACAGACCAATCTATCAGTATTATAATTCTCTCTTCCTTTTATCTCCCAAGGACTGAGGCCTTTCTCTTGGCTCTCCTACTCTTGTGT
Source organism: Rattus norvegicus (assembly GCF_021556685.1). Classification (NCBI taxonomy): domain Eukaryota; kingdom Metazoa; phylum Chordata; class Mammalia; order Rodentia; family Muridae; genus Rattus; species Rattus norvegicus. The sequence continues at coordinate 36,984,205 of NC_141543.1, read as the reverse complement.
GTTTGTTCATCAAATCCATAGTTGGGTTCTCTTTCTTCATCTTCTTCAGTATTCATCTGCAAGTATTTACTTGACATAATCTTTTTCTTTATTAAGGACCTCATCCCATCCTATTAGAGCCAGACCACTGCAGAGATTCAGATCTAGGTATGAACTACTGGTTGGATTGGGGTGGGGTGGGGGTAGTCCTGGGTTTTTCACAGTCATCTGCAGCTTTCTGTTCACATCTGAACTTAGCATCTTTTAACCATACTACCAAGAACTGCTTCTACCTGATGGATTTTATGAATGTCAGAGAGTTGGCTGGCAGAGCTGTTGAATTCACCTGTGTCTTATAATTCCCTGTTATGGTCAATTCCGGTCAATGGTCAGGGAAGACATGACCAGAACTAGAAAGTGGCTGAGAATGCCATATCCACAGTCAAAAACAGAAACAAATGCACCCATGCTAACTGCTAGTTTGCTCCAACTAGCACTATCCACATTTATATGGTCCTGAGAGGGCAAGCTAAAAATTTTCCTGGTTACTGACTAAAAGACATACTAATTTGGGAGAAAGGTTTTGTGTTTGTGTTTTTTTTGAAAAGATGGTTAGTCTCTGGACACCTTCCAGAGTTATATGCATCATATATGAAAGAGAAATATCCCCTAAAGAACTAGATTCAAGAGAATCAAACAAAAGAGGTAAAGATTCTTTGTGCCATCCCTCACATGGCATGAATGAAGACATTATTGGTCATTACTAAAATTGGCTCATAAAAAAGACTGTCTTTCACATGTTCAAGGAGCAGAATTTCATCTTGACTAGTCTATACACCCAACACAGACTAACACAACCCATACAGATATCTTGATGGTACTTTAAATTCTGTTTCTGAGATTTGTATATTGTAGAGTGTACAGCTTTGGTGAGATTCATCTTCAGACATGCTGAGCTGACCTGCTTGAACTCCTGATGTCATGGATTTTCAGATGAATCCAGTCAGAACTTAGACATCAGAGACCAATAACAATTGTTGGTGTGACCTTCTTAAGGCCTAACCAACTCTCCCATTTTCCCTACTCCCCTTTCAAAGGTATCTCAACACCCATAATCAGCAGGGAGAAGTTATTAAGAGTTGTCCTGGTTCCCTGGGCTTGGGGTCTGGAGGTAGTTTTTTCTAGGTTGTCTTTCTAGGGCATTTAGAAATGTTCATAATGGAGCAAGGAGGAAATTGCTAGATTGATTGTGTAGCCATAATCTCAGTTGGTAGAAATCTTTATAATCGCTACAAAGTTGAAGTTGAAATAATATCTTACATTGTTACAGAATTTATTTTGATACAGATTTAATGCTTTCATTGGTATTAATTTCTTCTAATGATACAAAAGTTTAAAAATACAAAGCTTAGACCCAGTCCTATAACTTCCATTACAAACTGATTTTAGATGATTAAGCATACAAGTTTAATGACAGCAAACTCATGGTTATGACTTAATTGTAAGGGTGTTTTCAAGATATTTTAATTAGAAATAGCTGAGAGTAGTTAAAAGGCAACAGACAGTCCATATTACTCTACATAGATAGTTTTCATAATCATCCAAAATCCATGGAATGTGACATTTAATGTTATTTAATTTTGTTATTGAGATGTATCTGCTCCTGACAGCCCCCCCCCCCCATTCTTGGATTCAAAGAAGAAACTAAGCATCTATACCTTCAAGTGGTGAGGTTGTACATCATGGCAAGGTAACCACTGAGCAGAAATTGCCTATTCATCTACAGACAAAAATACTGTCCAGAAAAAGGACACACTATGGAGAATAGTTGACTAATAATCTCTGCTAAGACAGGGTAATCGGTCCTTAATAATTCTGTGTTACAAAGGTCTGTCAGATGATCCTGGGCCCAACGGCCACAGACTGATGCTCCAACATGTTGAGACTGTGTAGGCAGGCATTGAGAAGATGGTTTTCAGAAAGTATATAAGCTAAATCAGGACATAACTCAGGTGTAGAATTGTAAGTCATTTAAAGTTAGGATAGATGGTAGAGTGCTTTATTTAATTGACAAAACTGATGGACTGGGTGTTAAGTACAACTTATACTTTATAAATTACAGAATGGTAATAGTTGTGCTCAATTTATATCTGAAAGAAAAAAGGCATTTAATTGGACAAAAAAGGGGAAATGTTGTGGATTGCTGTTTGTATGTTCTGCTCCCTCAAGAGTGCCTGTGATCAGGTGTGGTCAGGTGAAATCTTCATTAGTCAGATAAGACTAGAGAGCCTGTGATTGGACAGTGGAAGGGAAGGTGGAGCTGAAAGTTTTAGAGGGGAAAGATAAAGAGAAAGAGAGAGAGAGAGACAGAGACAGAGACTGAGAGACAGAGAGACAGAGACAGAGACAGACAGACAGACAGAGACAGACAGAGGGGCATGGGGAAAGAGACAGAGATGGAGACAGAGACGGAGACAGGACAGACAAGATGATACTAGAAGGAGAGGATAATGAGCCTGAACCACGTGGTCCTAGGAGCCATAAATAACTGGGTATTTCACAGATAGACAACTGAGTAATATAGGGCACATTTGTCCAATCTAAGTGTGCAGTTTGTTTCTTGAATTTGAATCAAAATTGAATCTTGAGTTCTTTGTGTGGTCATTTTGGGAGTTGAAGATTTACTGTTATAAATCTGGCTGGTAAATTACAAGCCTCTGGAGTTTTCATTTTATTGGACTAGGGGATATGAGCCAAAGCAGCCAGGTTTTTGTTTTTTTTTTTTTTATAAATTACGGAATGGTAATAGTTGTGCTCAATTTATATCTGAAAGAAAAAGTCTTTTAATTGGACAAAAAAATGACTGGCTAGCTGCAGGGGGCAGTTGGCTTGGGAGTGTGGAATGATTCAGCCGCATCTAACCAAGGGAACCTGGGCAGACCACCTCTTGGGGATCCACATGGGGGTGGGGAGAATGCTGTTGCTGGTGCTTAGCCGGTCATAGCATGGTTTTATTTTTTAATTGCATGCTACAGTCCTGGACCCCGACTTTGGAAATCATGGAGTCCACACTGAACTGGGTCAAGTAACATGGAAATATCCCAGTGTACTTGCCTGTGGTCAATTATTTCTAGTCAATACCTTCAGTTGAGACTTCATCTAGGTGGTACAGGGTGGAATGCAGGTAGGGATTGCTGCCAGGCAGTGATCACAGTACCTCAGTCTGCCATGTTTCATATAATGAATTTAGCTTCCCCATTAGCCACAATAATGATTTTGAGTGGCATTTTCACCTAACACTTCCTCTCTGTCTCCAAGTATGACATCCTACATACAAGGGTGTAGGAAGAGGCCCCCTGCTCCTTGCCTTCATGTGTGAGTATAGAATCAGCTCCTTGCCCACTCTGTCTTCTCACAAATGAGTTGGGAGTGTGCCCGCTGCTGCTGTGATTTCAGGCATGAGTTAAGGACATCTCCCTGCCCTTCTGCCTTTATTTTCAGTTCTATAATCATCTCTTTACCCCTCTGCCTTAATGCATAAATGTAAAACCAGCTCAGTGTCTTGCTGTCTTTATGCATGAGTATGGGATAATATTGATGTCCTTGTGTCTTGATGCATGGCCCTTTACAAAACAGGGGCTAGGTGATCAAGGATATAGCTTAGTTGCCAAGCAAGTTAAATTCTGGGGATCCACATGGTAGAAGAGAACTAACTCCCAAGCTATCCCATCTACTCTACACATGGGCCATTGTAAGCTCACCCCCCCGTCGTGTCTCTCTCTCTCTCTCTCTCTCTCTCTCTCTCTCTCTCTCTCTCTCTCTCACACACACACACACACACACACACACACACACACACACAAATAAATATAATTCAAAAATTTAAAGGGATGTGTCCTGTATTTTCACAAATTTCCTGCCACAAATAATAGGTGCACATGACTTTTCCCCCCTCTTTCTAGGAAAAACATTGATCTACACTTCAAACTACATTTGTAGCCCTGACAGAGAAGCATTCTCCAGGGTTATTTTCTTTGTGAGCAAGCTAGGATTGAAGGAAGCTGCTCATTAGGAAATGTGTCAGCTGACACAATGTGTGCACCCGCTAGAGTGTCACTGCTCTGTTACAGGCACCGCATTGCCGTTATTCCCATCTTGGACCCCTGTGCACACTGAGACCACAAGTAATATAGAGACTCTCAGCACTTCTGCTGCTGTTGATTTGTGACCTACAGGCTGAACTTGCCTGGTCCAAAACACTCGGTTCTGCAGCACAGACTTGATAATTCACCTGGAAAAGTCATCCACATGAAATATTCATGCACAGAAATATCAAGTTAATAAGCTTTCCTTTAAGCTATGTATGTAATGTGTATGAATTTAATGCTGCATCAATTCACATTTAGATGTGAGCCTCATGCATAAGACATTAGCTATGCACAAACATTCTAAAGTTTCCAGAAATATCTAACTCTAAAATTCCTTGTACGAAGGATTTCTATATAAGGGATATTTAGATTGGAAGAAAACATAGAAGATTGTGTCCACTCACTACCCAAATGCACAAGCCTCTGTGTTGGACCTTGCATGGGATCTCTCATGTGTCAATGGGGTTAGACAGCTTTCAGCTATGACTAAGTTCTGCATGGTGTTCATTCCAATTGTTCCTTCCAACAATGACATCAACCATCCTCAGGCTAAATGTTCAGGATGCACATGCAGCAGCAGCATCATGCTGGATTTCAGGGAGAATATGCAATCTGACCTTTCACACTGTTCCAGCTGCTTCTTTTCTAGTCAAAGTAGTCACAAGGACACTCTGGGCAGGGCAGCCAGCCTGAAGCTGATTGCTTTACAGTAGTCTAGGAAGATACAGATCTTGTTGGACTCTTTATTTCCCTTGTTGTCATTGTTCAACTTCTTATCCTGAAATAATTTCAGTTGGCTCAAAATCACATATTCCTATAATCACCCAGTTTCCTCTAATGTTTGCAGCAAACACACCATGGGACCTGGATCAGTTTCCTGAAGAAACTAGCATGATGCTGTTAACTGAGCCGTGGTCCTTACTGGGTGGGAGTCCTGGGATTGGTTCTTCAAGTTCGAATGCTTTGATTGGGTGTGGTTACACAGGAGCCTAGGTTCCAGCCCGAGGCAGGCAGGGAGGTAGCTGGTGTGAGATCAACCTGATCTACATAGCAAGAACCTGCCTTCGAATAAACAAACGAACTAACCAAGGATGGGACCACAACTCCATGTTATACAAGAATAAAATCAAACACATGCTAAGATTATGCTAATCTATACTGAACTATTTAAAAATTAAAAGTAAAGAGTACAGTGAAGAAGCCAGACCTGGTGGTGCACTCTTGCAATCAGGCACTCCAGAGCAGGAACTGTGAGACTCCACAGCCTCTACTCTTACCCACAGAGACCCACGGTTCCTGGGTTCCATGACACCTCATCTCAAAATAAATAAACAAAAATCCAGCCAAGCAAAACTCCAAAAAATTAGAATTTAACTTTAATGCTGGGATCCCCCATTCTCTGTCCTCACTGTTAAGTGTTCCCACATTCCCTCTGAATGATCTGGATAGTTGTTTTGGACTTTAACACCAGCACTACCCAATGTTAATACAGCAAAAACTACATGAGCAGCTTTCATATTTTCTACAATCCATGCTAAAAAAAAAAAGTCATAGTGCTTGTGCCATTACTCAGCAGTTAGATGCACTTGCTGCACAATGACAAAAGCCAGACTGAGTATCCCTGCCCCCATATAAGAACCACACCCAAAACATCAGAATCCCTTTTTTCAAGTGAGGAACAGAAGATGGAAATTGATGGCTTGAGGTCCAATAGAAAAACCTCATGAAGCTCTGGTTCAGAGAGAGATCCTGACTCAAAAGTATAAACAGTGCTAGAAGACCCCATATACACTCATCTGGATCTGCACGTGTTCACACACATTCACACACATATGTGTATACACTACACACACACACACACACACACACACACACACACACACACACACACACACTATTTATAATCCCAGCTGTGGATGTAGCTCAGTTTTAGAGGACTTCCCTGGCATACATGAAACCCTAGATACTTAGAAAAAAACAAAAACACCAAAAAAAAAAAAAAAAGCCCCACAACAAACAACACCAAAACTGACATTGGAATCCTAACTCCATTCAGTAAAACCTAACGTTATTAATCTCCCCAGTCTATCATCTCTCTTCCCCTAAATGTGTGTGGGGGCATCTTCCAGTTACTCAGATGTTGATCATCCAGATTTTTTTTACCTGAAACAGGTTTATGACATTGTCCCCAGTATTTTTAAGAAGACTAGATTGGTTGGTTGGTTGGTTGGTTGGTTGGTTGGTTGGTTGGTTGGTTGGTTGATTAGTTGGTTGGTTGGTTGGTTGGGTTACTTATGTGGTTTGTCGGAGTAAGGACACTGTCAAATTTCACAACTGTTCTGGAAATACTTGCTTGAACAACATAAAGCTGCCAGATGAGAAAGAGTAGTCATACCCAGTTTCCCACCTTACATGGCTCCCATTCTTCAGGAGCCTTGGTAGACAATTTAGTAACAACTGAAAGGTGGATCTGGGTATGGAGAAGCTTGCCTTCATCTCTTTAAAGATCAGTTCAACCTAAGCAGCCTTGGCCAGCCTGGAACTCTCTGCACAGCCACACTGCCAAACAATACAGGTCCACCTGCCTATGCTTCCCCAGTTCAGGCATTAAAGGTGTGCACCACCATACCCTGCACTCCCTACACTTCGGAAGCAGAGTACGAGCTAGCTTTATTTCTTTCAACTCCACCACTCTTATTATGGGCTGCTAGTAAACATTGGTTAGAAAAATGTTAGTTAATGGCTTCCAGGAAGTATAAGAGACAAGTGTCCCTTCTGCTCTTGTTCCAGGAACTCTTGGTTTCTAAATGTATTCTCCTTTCTGGAGTGCAGTTTATTCTCCTATAAATTAAGAGGGTTGGTCCAAGTGTTGAAGTCCTTCAGGCTTACAGTCACACCTAAGTTAAGAATCTTTGTTGCAGCTTAGAAAACAGCCTAGGGCTCCCACTTACTTAGGCTCTCCTTAGTCTGCTATATCAGTGAGTAGATGCTATCTAGTGGGTGGATTGGAGAACTGGAGAACTTAGTTTTCACTCAGAACAGGTGAAAGTGTGGCCAGGAGATAAGGATGGAATTACAAGAGAGATTTGCCTTCATCCATAAATAGCTCTGGGAGAGTCCATGGGCAGCAGAGCACCAGAAGGAGAGACTAACAAGAAGTCACTTTCCCTAAGTACAGGTAAGAAGGGACATCTGTACAGCCTTATGCTGAAGAGAAAGAATCAGAATAGTGATCTTTGGTGTTTCTGTACCATGTGGAATTACATTAGAGATGACGTGGGGTTGATTGTGAGACATTAAACAATGATGCTTGAGTCCCTACACATTAGGGTAACTTAACATCCAGGGTTCTGTGGATTCTTGGAAAGTGAATCTTTGTTTAAATAGAATAATGGGCTTTTGTAGATGTCTATGTAATGGTATATAATGTTACGGGAATGAAAGCAGGGAGGTAAGGGCACATATATATTTGAAGTGTTGTTCGCTGATTTCTGTGGTTTGTAAATTAGATTTTGTAAGAAAGAGCTCGTATGCAAAGTGACTGCAGATATTGGAAGTTTTGTCCAAGGTGAGGTAGGCAAGGGCGGAAGGAAGTAAATTTTGCTTTAGTTGGGGATGGGGAAGGAATGGTCAGTCTGGGAAGATGGGCAGCTTTCAAACTTGTTCACCAATGACTGGGAAGTTGCTGAGTTCTGTAACTATGGGGGAAATGTTTTGAGAAGGGCTTTAAAAAGATTTTTAAAATTGGTTAAGTGAGATTCTTCCAATGCCCCCAACTTGGAGCTTTGGTGGCTCAGGCCCTTCCTCTTGGGCTATCTGTCTCTCCTGATCATCTGTTTCACCAACAACCAGCTATTACTGGCTACTGTGTTCTCACTCTCCCACAGCACCCCTTCCACTCCACATCCCTCCTCTGTCTCTACAGTGAACTTAAAACATGTGTCATAGAATGTAATGAATATGCCTCATTGGGTACCCATCAGATCCTCATAATAGTTGTGACCTCTTACTCTGCACTTTCTATTGTATTACTATGAGTGTGTGAGTGTGTGGGGTGGAGGGAAGAAGACAGAGGGAGAGAGAGACAGAAACAGAGAGCGACAGAGAGAGAGAGAGAGAGAGAGAGAGAGAGAGAGAGAGAGAGAGAGAGAGAAAGATTATAACTCACAGGAGCCCATTCTGTGTGTTAACCAATGAGTACTAGGAGATCTGATACGAGTTATGATGCTCAGGAGGAAGTGACCTTACCCACTAAGTCATCTTTCTGGTCCTTGATTAATTTCTTCCTCCATTGAGGAAGCCATCTACCCACAGCTTCTGCAGACACCACTGGACCCGACTAATGTCTAAGCTGACAGCCTTTACTTGGGACATGAGTTAGGACTTATTTTGTTCCAAGACTCTCTTGGATCCCATTGGAATATCCCTCTCTTAGTCTACTGACTGTTGGTATGATCCACATACATCACTGTATCTTACATTTTCATTTGATTTTGACATACATGTCTTCGTGTCACTCGGTCTGGCCTTCACATAAAAGTACCTACAAAGGACCTTGATCTTCAAATCCTCCAGTACCAACATTCTTGAATTACATACAGGCAAACACCACCATCTGTGGTTTATCAGACGTGGGTGACTGAACTAGAGGATCATACCCACTACACAAGCTGTCTAGTACCTCATACACCCAGTTCCCATACTAGAAGTTTTATCACTTAAAAAGAAAAGAGGACAGAAAACCTAACATGTTGACAAATATTTTCAGTTCCAACCTTTGGGAGATTGAGGCTTAGGATCAGGGGTTCAAGGCCAGCTTTGAGTTAGGAAGGTATCTCACAATAAAGTATTCAAACTCCATGAATCTCCTCCAAACGCTGTCAATGAAGCAGCTCTTCCCTCCTCTGCTGATAGCCCCACCCCTCATGCCCAGCTCAGGCCTGAGGAACTAACTCATCCCCTGCAGACCCCCAGTCTACAGGAAGCCCACTGCTCTGCCTCCTGAGCCCACAGACAGAGTCTTGATTCCTTCAACCATGTTTCTCTCTGTTGTCTCTTCCACAGTGAACTCCTGGAAGACTGTAAGGTGACCTTGCTTGTCAGCCCAGCACTCACAGCAGTCCTCAGAGGCCACCAGCTCCTGGGACTGCCACACCCCAGCAATGACTTTCTGTGTCCTTAGGGAAAGGAGGGCCCTCACAAAGTGGCTTCTGAGTCCTGTCCCTGCCCTGCCCCCTGTTCTTCTCCATTGATGTTCCTCACTGTCCCAGGCCTTGTCCTCTCCCTGCCACAGTCACTCTCCTGCATCTGCACCTTTGCCCTCTCTCTCTCTTCTCCCCTCACAGCTCTTTCTGGCTGGCTAACCCTTCTTCAGCTTTGTTCAAAGACCTTCTGTGTGACAGTATTAGAAAGTGCATTTAAGCCGACAGAGCAGGGTGAGTGCACACTTAGCCCTGCAACACTGCTGCCAACGCTCCCTTAGCTTGCTGGGTGCTTCCTTTGTGGTTTATCAGCTCTGTTCATGTGTTCATCCATGCAGGGAGACAGTGAATCCTATATTTTCTGTTTTTTAAACAAATATTATTTTCTATATATTTTCTATGTATGTATTACATGCCATAGTCAATAAACAATCCACATTTTCTTATGGTCTCATAGTGACATCTTTGATCCATTGATAGAGACTGGAGTCATAGAATTGTATGTTTTCTGTTAAAAACCACAAACAAATTTATAAAATGAGTAAAATTTTAGTATTATGTTACTGTTTTCTATAGTAAGTTGGACACATTGTAATTTTTATAAATCAATAGTATTAATACTATTGCAAGCACATTATCATTTTTAAGATTACATTTATTGTTTTCAATTGTATCTGTATGTTGTGTTTGCATGTTTCTCTCTGTGTGTGTGTGTGTGTGTGTGTGTATGTGTGGTGATTTATGTATGTGATTGCAGTTATTTAAGGAAAGTTTGATGCTTGTGTTTGTCCAGTGATATTGGCTGTGAGCCTCTCAACCAGGGTGCTGGTAACGTCCCCCAGTTTTCAAGTTTTCTGTAAGAGCAGTTGGTACTCTTGACCAGTGAGTTGTTGCAACAGCCTAACGGTAATGTTCTAGTGAGAGTAAAACTTGTTCATACTCCCTCAGCTTTGGTCTATGAGTGCTAACAGTGGAACTAAAATGAACAACTTCAAAACCCTTGTCTTTGACCTGTATGAGACAAGGTGCTTAGACATGATGTTTCTCATTTTTACTCAGTCTATTTTGTTAATACTGAACTTGATTGAGGCTTAGGGACCAACCACTGTGGCTACTGAGCAGGAAGAACCTCAGTCAAGCACGAGGTAACTGCAACTCCATTAAAGTTTGTTCCTTGCTGAGGGTTCTACTAGTTCTCCCAGCCTCTTCTCTCTGCCTTCAATTTTTCTCTGTTTACTGTCCTAATTGTGCTGAGTACAGGAATGTATATGTGAAGGCTATATGTGGGCAGGCCTTGAAAAAAGCAGTGTTTGGGAGGACAGGGGGCCCCAGCAGAGAGGCCTATGTGGTTCATAAAGGCAGGATGAGAGGCCTCAGATACACAGTGTGGTGAGGGTCACAGCCAACCAGAGTGTCTCCTCATTGTCCTGCAGGTCACCATCATGATGCCCCCTCAAGTCCTCATTTCAGGTCTCCTACTCCTTCTCCCAGGTAAGTCAGGGGTGAGCAGAGAGATGCCTGGGAAATGGAGGTTCAAACAAATACATTCCCTGAGGTCAGAATCACAGGGTATGTATGAGCAAAGAACCAGGATGAAACCATAGCCCCCAAAATATTTCTTAACCTCCATGAATTTCAAAATTTATGGCTCATATATAAGACCCACAAGATTGTCAGCTAAGAGATGAATATATGTGCATGCACATAAAATTCAAGTAAGGGCGAGCACATGTATGTGCAAGTTATAGTCAACCCATGAGAGCTACAGAAAATACTTTTACTTGGACCATATGACATTAAAAAAACCCTCATTTTCAATTATTTAATTAAAATACTCTTTGAAAACACTCTATGATATAGGAGTAAACAGTTAATTGCATATTATTTCTTTTTGAGACAGGGTCCAAGATAGCTTTGGCTGCCCCTATAGAGGATAAACAAGAGTGAATGGACTCACTACCTCCCAAGAGCTAAGACACTAGGTGTGAGCATCTACATCTCATATTCATTCTAAATTCTACACTCTAATCTCCATTGAGTGGAATGTGGAAGGTCATTAATTCTTATCATATGTTTCTATAAATTTATAATGATAGTATTTATTATATTTGTGAACATAAAAATGTATTTGCAAAAAGTGGAGTGATGAGTGTCCCAGTGATAAGTACACTCCCATTACACGCTCATTTTATACAACAGGGAACATGCTTTCTCAGACCATGGCCCAAACACAGGGGCTAGGCATAGACTGGGCTGAAATGGAGTGACCACTGTGTGACTCTCACAGTTCACTGTTTTGTGTCGTTTGCTTATTCCTTTCTCCCTGTGCTGGGATCCAACCCAGGGGCTGCCATGGGCTAGGTGAGCATGGCATCCTTGAACTGCATCTTCAGCCTCAGATTTCCCTCATGTGGAAGCAACTGGTAATAGGGAATTCTGTCCATCCTCTCGACAGATGCATATTAAAGGTTTAAAATTTGTATGATTTAATCCTTGATTTAATGTTCTGGTTTTGTGGTCTCATGATATGAGTCTTGTTCAGTTTCTGGAATGTTATCAACACATAAGAAGGAATTCTTGTTCAGGTTTTGGTTTGGTTTTTCTTTGTTTAGGATTAGTTTTGAGAACTGTTCCTAAAAGCTCACCTCTCTTGGGGGTTTAAAAAAAAAAACATCCTGAGCTTGGCCTGGTGGTGCACACCTTTGAGTCCATCCTGGGGAGGTAGAGGCAGGCAGATCCCCATGAATTCAGCCAGTCTGTTGTACATACAGAGTTCTAAATACTGAGGTCAGCCACGGCTACATAGTTAAGAGTTTGTCTCAAAAACAAAAGCAAAAGCAAAACAAAACAAAAAGCCCAACAAACAACAAACAAACAAAAAACAATGAAAAGTATAGCATTTCAGTAGTATTGAGAGGCGTTAGGGGTGGTTTGAGCTAGGGTCTCATAAGCACAGGCTGGTCCTCACTAGTCTCCTGCCTTCACCTTCGAAGTTCTTTTTTTTGCAGGAACCCATCATTGGGCACTACATCTGAAAGAGCATTTTCAAAATTTTAAAAATTTTAGAGTCAGTAGACATGCTTGTGGTCCCATTTCTCAGGAGTCTGAGGCCAGAGGAAAGCATGAACGAGAGCCTGCAGTACAGAGCCAAGCCCTGTCTACAAACCAGCCAACAAGTCAGGGATAACGGTGCATACCTTTAATCCCAGCAGGCAGGATTGGATGGATCTCTATGAGTTCCAGGCTAGCCTAACATGTGGGGGTGCACACATCAGGATAGAAGACAGAGGTGTGGACTTTGCAGGGTCAATTTAATGCCTATTTAGGGTAGGAATGCAAGGCATTTTTACCTTTCTTTCCCTTGAATTGTTGGCCTTATCTCTAGAGGTAAATGCCTTTGTGATTGGTTAAGGCTCTGGGGGATTTTGGGAACGTTGGCTGATCATTTGGCTCAAGCTAGGGGGTAGGGCAGCGTCTACAGCTCCTGATTCGCTGCCCATGAAGGTGGTTCAGGCAAGGTGGTGGGGCAGCTTCCTGATTGGCTGCTGGTAAGGGTTGGGTTTCCCTGGAATTCACTTGTTTTGGACTTTTCCAGTTGTGAGAAACAGAAACTTAGGCCTAGTCCCCCAAACTGTCAGATTGCAGCCTGTATGGCGTCACTCTGGCTCTGGCTAAATCTGTCCTCTCAAAGGAGTAGAGTCATGAGGATGTGCCTTCTTCTGGTGATATTTCCTAATCTCCTTTACTAAGAGTCAACACTGACAATAGAAACCAGTACTAACTTGTCCCTATTTTCTAAATTCAGAACATCATTTTGTAATTGTTCGGTCTTGTGTAGTTGTTACTTGCTTTTTTATTTATCTACTTGATTTTGAGGCTGAATCTCACTGTGTGGTGTGAATGGCCATGATTTCTCTCCGAGTAGATCAGACTGCCTGAAAACCCAGTAATCAACTGCCTCTGTCCTTTGACCAATGGGAACAAAAGTCTGTGTCACCACGCACAGCTGCTTGAAATCATTAATAGTGCCCTGTTACCAAGCTTAGAAATTCTTTCACAGGTCAGTGTTTAAAAGGCCTCTGTCTGTCACTGGGTCCACAAGAGTCGCTCTGTCTTATCCTTAACAATCAGTCTGGGGGTTGGGGATTTAGCTCAGTGGTAGAGCGCTTACCTAGGAAGCGCAAGGCCCTGGGTTCGGTCCCCAGCTCCGGGGGAAAAAAAAGAACCAAAGAAAAAAAAAACAGGACCCCCATCAGCTCCTCTGCACTTTCCCATCCACTTGGGAGATAAAATGTCCCGGAGCAAGGAAAGAGAGGCTCCCGAGAGGGTGGTTTCTTTTCTTTTTTTTTCTTTTTTCTTTTTCTTTTCTTTTCTTTCTTTCTTTCTTTTTTTTTGTTGTTGTTGTTGTTGTTGTTGTTGTTGTTGTTGTTGTTCCCATTATGATCTTTTGATTAGGGTTGTTGGTTTCAGTTGCTTTCTTTTGGTTTGGTTTTGGGTTTATTTTTGGTTTTTCCATGCTTTTTTTTTTTTTTTTTTTCTCCACCAAATTTTTACTGTCCAGGGAGGGTTTGAATTGTTTTCATGCCTCTGTTCATACATTATACTGGACTGGCAATCTAAACGTGTGAATAGTTTGTATCTAATAGTGTGAATAGACTTACCTTAGCACACCCACACCCATTCCCTGCTGTGTTGTCCTCACTGACTTTCACACTGATTGACAGGAGTGCTTGCCCCTCAACACCTAGTTCTTGGTTCCTGAACCCAATAGACCTATTACTTAGCTGGTCCTTTAAGGGAAAGGGGAATGAGGGCCAGCAAGAAGGCTCAGTGGGAACAGGTGCCTGTGGCCAAGCTAGATTACCTGAGTTCAATTCTTGCAAGCTAGTTGCTAGAAAGTAAGAATGAACTCTCTCAAGTTGACCTTGGATCTCAACACTTTATCCATGGAAAATTATACACACATACACACAAAGGGGTGAAGGGGAGAAGAAAGAGAAAGAAATGAAAATAAGTAAATACAAACAATTTTTATAAATTTTAAAGTGTGTTGAACTCTACCTCCATTAGCTTCCTGCATGTAACATGTGAACACATTTCTTTCTCTTTTTTCCTGGAGAAAACATCTAGATTTGAATTACATCACATCCATTAAAAAGAAGAGTGTTCGGAGGAGCTGATCCAGGTTCCTGGATTTTATTTTGTAGTTAGCAGAGCCAGGATTGAATGACACTGTTTCTGGGGAACCATGACAGCCGGCAGAGTAGTGTGTGTGCTTCTCCTGCTGGAGTCCTCACTGACTGTTTTTTCCAGGCAGTCTCTTGTTAATTCCAGTCTTGGATCTCTGTGCACTCACAGACCATCAGTAGGGTGTTTGGATTCATATGACACTTCTGATTTTCCTGATTTGTGAATTACAGGTTGAACCTGCCTTGCCCCAATACCATATCTGCAGTTCTTCAAGATCTAAAACCTCTTGGGCATTGCCTTAAAAGAAACATCTAGAAAACTCAATGCCATGAAGTATTCATATGCAGAATGATCAGTGGTTTATAAATGTACATGTAACATTTGAAATGTATGCAGATGTAAGCTACATCGATCCAAATTTAAACCTGAGTACCATCTGTGAGCCATACAGAATTTTTTTTTCAGGAATACATAATTATGAAAATTCCTCATACCACAATCTTTGCATAAGTGATATTCACCACATTTCTCTTATATTGGGGGAAAAAAGGCGTAGAAGACTACATCTATTCTTTATCCAAAAGTACTAATTCTTTGTGTTGGGCTTTGCCTGGTATCTCTTGTAAGACAACTAGGCTAGTTCATCTTCAGTTATGCTGCAGTGCTGTGCGGTGTGTCCTCTCAGGACTGACTACATTAAATATACTGAGCCTGTAATCTGTGGGAGAAGTCAGTCATTTACCAGTGAAAGGTACAAAATCACACCCAGCCTGGTCTCTGTTCTCATGTCCATGTTGTCAGTGAAACTGCCTACTATTGGTGAGCCTGTCTACCCTCGCCCTCCCTGCCATATCCTAGTTGGTCATTGACAAAGAACAGATTTCCAGAGAGGAGCCTTTCCCCGGACAGCCTCTCACTGCTGTGCTATGGAGCAGGTGTAGCAGACGATTCTTCTTGCTTGACTTGCTCTGGCTTTCATATTGATTTCAAAATTCAGGCTAACAAGTTTTTCAAGGAGACTTACAATTTCAAGTAGATTCAAATCAATCAGTATACCTGGGCCTACTCCAAGGAAACCTATAACTACTCCAAGGAGACCAGCAACCACCACAAAACTCACACCAACTCTGAGGAGACTCAACAACCATAAAACCCACAATTACTCCAGGAAGACACACAATTTCTATAAAATCCACAACTTCTCCAACAAGATCCCAAATTACTACAAATCACAGCTACTCCAAGGAGAAAAACAACTGTCATAAAATCCATAGCTAATTCAAGGAAACCCACAACTACTTCAACGAGACCCACAAATGCTCCAAAATCAAGCACAATCCTTGGTAAGTGACTGACTTCTCCCACAGATTACAGGCTCAGCATATTCAAGGCATTGAGTCCTGAGAGGACACACCACACTGCATCATAGCTGAAGGCTAATTTGCCTAGTTGTTCCACGAAAGTTCCCATGCAAAGTCCAACACATAGAGTTAGTACTTTTGGAAAGAGAATAGAATAGACACAGTCTTCTATGCTTTATTTTCCCCCCAATATTAGAGAAACATGGTGAATATCACTCCTCTAACACCAGTACACACGCATACTCACAAACAAGGTAAAAACCCATGTGTTCCAGGGCTCAGAGTCCTTCTCATGGGATGCTATAATACATACAGGATAACAAGGCAGTCTTAAGTACAATCTTAGGCAAACGGTTCTTAACTCAAATCCAAACAATAATTTCATAACATCTATGATTCTCTAGTCTTTTTATGTGCAGCCTCTGCTGTGCAAGAGCTTGAGAGGGAAGACACATATCTCTATCAGATTCCCAGAGGATTCACTACTAGCCAGACTTAGGTAGATCATTGATCTAGGATAGATGATGAAGTTGGTAGAAATCTGGGTTAGTGGGAAGTAACTTTCCGATTAAAAAAAACCTAAGGAGTGACCAAGGGCTAGGTTCAGGTAAGAAGATTCTGGACCCTTTACCTTTATCCTGAAATTGTGCCATCCAATGTGATCATCACTGAGACCACACTAGAGTGAAGCTAACATTTAGTGTTTCCTGAGCACTGAGCAGTATACTACACACTTTCTGAGGCAGTGTTGAATTCTCAGACAACTATTACTGTTATAGCTGTGCTTTGTTCCCATGGAATAGTGACAGGACCTGACACAGATTCAGAAAGTTCATGGTGGAAGTTATGAAGACAGAAAGTGACTCAGATTCTGTCTCTGTGCACTTGAATTGGAAGTTGTTTTTTCTTTTTCTTTTTTTTTTCTTTCCTTTTCTTTTTTTCAGAGCTGGGAACCGAACCCAGGGCCTTGCGCTTGCTAGGCAAGCGCTCTACCACTGAGCTAAATCCCCAACCCCGGAAGTTGTTTTTTCTAATTCCAGGATCAGGCCTCCTGTCTTGGGCAAAGATGTTTTGTGGGTTTGTTCTGTATTCAAATCCTCTCTGGAGAAGACTTCAGTCTCCATTTTTAGGGGCAGTTGATGCTTTTTGGCTTCAAGAATCTGGTAATATTTGTGTATAGGAAGAAAATATAAAAATAATTTTCTGATAATTTATACATTGAGTTTATAGTCTTTAGTTATTTGAAATGTTCACAACTGGGCTGGAGATATGGCTCCAGAGCTAAAAGCAAATATTGTCTTTGAGATCCTGAGTTGGTTCCAGGAACTGACACTGAGCAGCCTGTAATTCCACTTCCAGGGGACTTAGTCCCTCTAGTCTCCATGAACATCTGCAATCAAATGCAGAAACCCACACACAGAGGGCATATGCATGTGTACACAATTTAATATAAAAATGTATTCATATGCTTTGCTGACACCATAACATTTGTACCTCAAATGCCGACACATATGAATGTACACTTAACAGTAATTGATAAATTGTTAATTGATAGAGGTGGGAGAAAGCTTGATGTCCAGAGACAAGATTAGGTTCAAATTTTCTTACATTCAGGAGTGAAAAGGGAGCTGTTCGAGGGATGACTAACACTGCCTAAAAGCCAGTCATCAGTGGAGTAGGGCTGGTCTTGAGGGGCGAAAGGATCACAGAGTGTTGTTGTTGTTTTTGTTGTTGTTCTGATGGTAGGTATCGATTTCCTTGCCTCCCATTGGCCTGTGGGAATATCAACCAGGAGGATTCTGAAGGAGTGGACTACAACCTGAGGTTACAACTGTGATATTAAAAAGAAAAAAACAAAACAAAACAATTTGTTCCAGGCAGCAACACACACTATAGAACACTGAGGATATCTCAGGATTGACAGAACCTTTCAATACTTAGCTTTTGGTGCTTCAGAGAATAAGGTTCATGGGCTGAGTTTCTAGAACATAGATAAGTAACCACCTTCATTGAAAACTAAAATTTAAAAAAGACAATGACATTTTATGTCATTTCTAAATGACATAAGCTGCTGGGTGCTACAAGTTGAGTTTTGTTTTGTTGAGACAGGATCTCAACTTGGCTGGCAGGGAACTCATTTTGAAGACCATTCTTGACTTGAAGTCGTAGAGAACTTCTTGCTTCTGCCCCTAGTGATTAAAACTATTTGCTACCATGCCTGTCGGTGTTGAATTAAAATTTTTATGTTTCATAACTGAGTCACTTACTCTTATTCCTGCAAGGTTTGACTTAGAGGCCTAAGTCAAAAAGAAAGCCTAGACTACAGATGTTACCTAAACTTAGTCATTGTCTTTGGCTCTTTGGATGGGCTCACATAGTGAGTAAATTAAATACAGGAATGTGGGAACTGAGGAGGCCAAGTTATCCAAATTTATCCATGCTGGGCAATGACAGATTTACAAGTCATTGGGATTTCCATGGACCTGTAGTATTTCCATGCATTGTATGGGCACTGCGCATGTGCATTGCGGGCAGAAATGTCTGTCATTTGTTGAATTAGACACGTATAATCATCTGATAAATGCTTTTTCAAGAATAAAATGAAACCGAGGGACTCCCGGTTAGGATGTAAAGCATTTGTTTATTGTTGTTACTCAACAGAATGAGAATTATGTGCATATAAACTTTAGAAACCATATGATTTACAATCTATTCCA
This sequence comes from Rattus norvegicus, assembly GCF_021556685.1. Lineage (NCBI taxonomy): Eukaryota > Metazoa > Chordata > Mammalia > Rodentia > Muridae > Rattus > Rattus norvegicus. The sequence goes on along the minus strand of NC_141543.1, from coordinate 36,965,609 downwards.
AAAATAGATGTCTCATAAACACTGTGGATATGTGAATGGAGTTCCATGACTCCCCTGCCACACCACATCCTAATCCTTGCATCATATGAGACACATTGGCTTTTGGACTATATTATAGATGTTTTCTAAAGGAAATCTGATTCAAGTCAAGGAACATCAATGTTAGATGAGAAGACACACAAGCTGTATTGGATATCGTGGTAGTTCCATTCCTTCTGAGTGGGGTCATTTCTGACTTTTCAGTGTGTGGGCGGCCTTCCTGCATTTACTGTCCTCAGCTCATGTAGGGCCGTCAACTGTTTCACAAATAAGTTCTCTGGTTCACCCAAATATGTAGCTGAGCCTTGGCATGTGCATGTATTTCTTGGCCCAGGGAGGTGGGAAGAGAGGGAGGAACAGGGGAGGGAGAGAGAGAGAGAGAGAGAGAGAGAGAGAGAGACAGAGACAGAGAGAGACAGAGAGAGACAGAGAGACAGAGACAAAGACAGAGACACAGCAAGAGACAGAGGAAGGAAGGAGAGGAAGGAAAGGGAGAGAGAGGGAGGGAGAAGGAAAGAGAAGGGGGAGAGGGAAAGAGAGGGAGGGAGAGGTTCAACATAGAGAAATTTAGTAAAATGTTAAGAATTTACTGTGATGCTCATAATGCTATAGTATTTGATTTTTATTAACTTTGAACTCAGGATAGACACTGGTGTGAATGTACGTAGCTTCCATAGTGAAAATACAACATATTCAAATTAACAATCAATTTTCATTCTTGTTTAGCAGCTTGGACCACTACTGTGACATCTTCAGATCAGCTTTGGAATAATCACACCGTAAGCCTATCCCTCTGTGTGTTAATAGTGAGGTTCATGTGTCTAACGTCCTGCGATCATGTTGCCTTTAGACACTTTGTCTGTCAAATTAGTTCACAGACTTTTGTCTCAAAAAAAGAAATAAAAATGTAAAAGTAACTGTTATTCACCTTATGTAATTGTCACTTTGAAGGTCTACTACTAAAATAAGCTCACCTGTTGTAGTTCTTTCTGAATTCTGGATGGCGGGTTTAACTCAGCTGTTCAGGCTCAAACTCTGTTCCAAGCTGACTGATTCAATCTGACTTCTCTTAGCTTCTCAGTGAATTGCTCTACCTAACTCTGGCAATCTGTTCTCGTCTTCTGGTTCCTTCTCATTCTCTGGCTTGTTCCATTGTCAGCAGGGTCTAGAATCTTCTCTTGGCAACCTGTCTCTGTAAAACTGTCCCTATAAAACTTGCCTGTGAACTCCACAAACTAAACTACCCTGAACTCCATTCCGGCAGCATCATCTCTCAACTCACTGACTCAACTGAACTGGCTGACTAGAATCCAGAGCAGTGTTAGGAAGTTTATTTTGATAGGGCAAGTTTGTTAGTTGTACCCAATAAATGATATTTTATAAAACAATTAAGGAGGTAAGGACACGGAGATTGATGATTTTTATACGGTTAAAAGTTAGGTTAGAGGGGTTGGGGATTTAGCTCAGTGGTAGAGTGCTTGCCTAGCATGCGCAAGGCCCTGGGTTCGGTCCCCAGCTCTGAAAAGAAAAAAAAAAGTTAGGTTAGAAAAGAATGAGCTAACCAAAGGAGAATAAATTAACCTGCCATATTTGTGTATCTGAGTGCAATGTCAGAAGCCATCATGCCATGTGGAAAGTACTGTTCACTGAGGAGACTCGACAGTTGTACTGAGCACAGGTAACTGCACACAATCATCTTCACCAGTAAGAACAAAATAATTTAGAATTAAATTCAAAGAAAGTAACAGGAAAATCTGGACTCTGCAGCTCTCAGGCTTCTCTAGGTGCATGGAGAACAGTGCATGCAGAACTGGGCAGAGGCTCTCCATTGTGTGCTGGTGTCTGGAACTTTTTATTTCCTTGTTTGTGAGCCAGGGGCTCCTGGAGACCAGGCTGGCCTTGACTTCCGGACAGAGCTGAGAAGGATAATGAACTCCTGAGCCTCCTGGCTCTGCTTCTCCTCCTGGGATCCCAGGTGGGCACAGCCATGCTTAGCAACAGCAGCCAGCGTCCTGAAGCTGAGGATGAGCTCCCCAGACTCCATCTCCTGGGAAGGTTGGAAAGCTGTGTGAAGGTGAATGAGGAGGGAGAGCCACTGCTGCTACTTACAACCAGGAAATGCTATAAAGTCAATGTTCAGTGGGCAGGGCGGACACTGCTGTGATCCAAGCACTCAGGAGGTGCAAGCAGGAGGATCACGAGTTCATCACATTGGCTACATAGTGAGTGGTAGGCCTGCCTAGAATACATGAAACCCTGTCTCAAAACCTACACACATTACTTTATATCCACAGCAGTATTTGTCAAGAAGTATCTAGGATTACTTACCTAATATCGCACTGACCATGTTGATAGTAGCCATAGAGGCAGAGCTCAGAGAGCTGAGCTAATGAGTCCGTGGTCTCATTGACTAAGCAGAAGAGCTGGGGTTGTGATCCAACAATGAGGCTCATACATGGGCAAACACCTGATCTTGGTGACACCACCTCTCAGGGTCTGCTTAGGGCTAGTAGACCTGTGCTGAGCTATGAAAGGACCTAAGGTGACACCCAGTCTGTTTCATGCTTATTTCAGTAGGAGGTAACCCGTGGTCACCTGCACCAGTGCACTAGGACGCAATTTGCATTTCTGTCTGATCACATGGTGTTAATCAGGCTGCATCCACGGCCAGCTTTCCTGGGTGGCTTTATAAAGATGTAGGATCTTGCCTCATGGCTTGAGGACCATGGCGTTAGTCCCAACTATCCCGGGGGAGAGGCATGTGCATCTCTGGTTAGAGACCAACCTGATCTACATGGAGAGTTTTAGGCTGACTGTAACTATAGTGAGAAATAAGGTACAGTCTCAAGGTAAAAGAAAAAGAGAATCCAGAATTGCATTTGATAAAAAATGTAGGATCCATTAGTCAATGAAGAAAGATCAGACTCGGCAGCTTTACAAACTCTGGCAACATCAGAGGATCAAATTAGAAAGCAGCCATTGCTTTTATCAGTAGAATAATAACCTAGTGATAGGATAGTTAATGCAGGTATAATCACTCAAGCTATGCAACCTTGTTGTCATATCAGGTCATATAGAAAAAAAATTTAATCATCCTCCTAGACACTTTGAAGTTTGTATTGGCTAGAATTTCCCAGCTTAGTACCAACTCAAATTGTTTGATTTTTACTTGCATGCTCTCTCTCTCTCTCTCTCTCTCTCTCTCGCTCTCGCTCTCGCTCTCGCTCTCGCTCTCTCTCTCTCTCTCTCTCTGCCTCCCAAATAGTGGAAAGCAAGGAGTGCTTGACCACAAACTTTCATATTCTATCTTAGTCACTGGCAATGGAGGGAAAGTCTGGGTGGAAGTAAAGAATGTGTTTTCTGCTCACCTCAGTCGGTGCCTCTTCAGTTACTGATGTTTCCTTAGGATGTGGTCCCAAAACAATCCCCCCTGAAGATCTCCACAAAGGACCTCTATATTGGAACCTCTGTGTCTGCTGCACTCCTGATCCTCCTTGCAGGTGTCCTGGCTGTCCTAAGTGAGTGACTTTATCAAGGTTCCCCATGCCAGGAATGGGTCTGGGTCTCCATGACAAGAAAACAAGCAAAAAATCCAAAGAATTTTAACAGAGCAAAATGTTTTTCTCCTGTAGCAGGGTGCAAAGCCAGTTTAAATGCACAGAGTAAGCACACACAGTGGGGCTCCTGCTGGGCCTTGAACTCTAAAGCAGAGAGGTCCCTTGCTTCTGTCTGAGAGCTCACAGCTTGGCCTCACATTCTTAGGACACTGCTGATGTAAAGCAGTGCAGTGGCCAGGGAAAATGGCCTCTGAGCATGGATTTTGTCTGTAGGAAAATGATGGCTCCATGGCTATTCTTGCCTAATGGTGTCTTTCCACATTTCTTTCAAGATGCCACATCCGGTCTCATTCAGCCAATTGAGAGAAGACAGTATGTTTCATGTATATTTTCCTAGACTAAGGAGCTACTCAGGATTCTCAGCCACTCTTGCTGTTACCCCAAATACCAAGGAGTTTATGTCACATGACTTCTCTGTGTTCCCAAATCCAAGATTCATACTGAAGTCCCTTCTGGATCCCAGGGGATGTGTTAGGACTTTCTAAGCACTAATATTATTTCTAACATTTGGGACATGCTGAGTGACTGCTATTACAGTATCTCATAAAGATTCCTTTTCACACAACTTGTAAAGCATGAATCATGTCCTAAATACCACTGTTTGTTTATCTCCTTGAAACAGAGTCTCAAATATTCTAGGGTGGCATTGAACTTATGTACCTGAGGCCATCTTAGGATGTCATAGCCCTCTGTGTCTATGTTCTGGTATCACAGCATACACATACATTTTATATTTCAATTGATGGCCACCTCAAGAAATGAATAAAATCATGTTTTCCATGAAGAAGTTTAACATGGGGCTGGAGAGATGGTTTAGCACTTAAAACCATGTACTGCTCTTACTGAGAGTCATTCCAGCTCCTGGGTGACTCCGAACTGATTGTAGCTACATCCTCCTGGATGCCTACAGATTGAAATCTAGTGCACAGACACACACACACACACACACACAGAGACAGACAGACAGACAGACAGACACAGAGACACAGAGACAAAGAGACACAGAGACAAAGAGACAGAGAGACACAGACAAAGAGACACAGAGACACAGAGACAGGGACAGGGACAGAGAGAATTTTTAAAGAAAAAAATTAAAATACTACAGCACAAGAATCAGTTGTACAAGGTTGAGATCTGAAACACAAGAGACCATTGTAAGACCTATGGTATGTTCTCTCTCAGCCTGAAGATCTGGTTTTGTCTCTTTGATGATACTTTGAAAGTTCTGGGACATATTTAATAGAGGAGGCAAATAAAACACTGGATGGGAAACTGCATGACAAGCACTGGAACAGAGTTTGTTGAGGGTGGCACTCAGGCCTGTGTGGCCCTTTCGTGCAGAGTTTGTAGAAGTGCACACAGTGTTTCTGTCTGTGTAGCCCATTCCCTAGATAAGAATGTCAGCCATCGGTTGGGGATTTAGCTCAGTGGTAGAGCGCTTGCCTAGGAAGCGCAAGGCCCTGGGTTCGATCCCCAGCTCCGAAAAAAAGAAAAGAAAAGAAAAAAAAGAATGTCAGCCATCATTATTCCAAGACACCACACATGAGCTCATTCCTGACCTATTTCACATGACTGGGCAGAAATTTGGGAATGAGAATATGCCTGTCATAGTTTAGGATGTTTCCCCCTAATATTTAGAACTTGGTTGTTCATAATGGTCATTTAAACTGGTCCTGGGAGTATGAGCCTATTATCCCAGGATTCAGGCTGTGGAGACAGAAGGATTACACTTCATAGCTACTTTAAACTATAAAGGTAAGATAATGTATAAAAGAAGGAATAGAAATTGCATAAAATAGTACAAATATGTTCCATACTTACCCAAAATTTTTATTCTCCCCAGAGGAAGGGTGGTTACTGGGAGTCTCGATGTCTCTGACAGGAAGGGGAGGGTGAGGAGTAGGTGGTAGCACTCACTGCCTTGCATTACTGAAGGAGCCAAAGCCAGTAGTACAGTGTGCCACCTCAGTGACGTTGTCAATAGTGTCCCCAAGGGAAGAGGTCATTAGTAGGACCTTGTGTCTCAGGTCTCTTGGAGAGTCCATGTTTAGCTTATTTTACACCAGCCAATTTAAAAACCTAGACTTCTTCATTTTTTTCCAGAGAAAGACTGTTTACCAATTCCACTCTTGCAAGTTAGGAATGCTATGCGGGTGATGGCAGAAAGTCATGAATGCAGAGAAGATACATCCTGTAGGGTCCATGGTCACTAGGGAACGGTTCAGTTAAAAACAGACACAATGCTCTTGACTAGACGAAAAATATCATGGATGTCTTTGATGACATGTTCAATTTACCTTTCAACTCCTCCCAACTCCCCGCCCCCCATTTTAGAGTACAGACACAGAAGAAAGAAGATCCTGGAGAGGTAAGCTGACTTGACTTGTGCCGGTTACTTTGGAACTTACAGTACTGTGGATGTCTTCTGCTTTCTTTCTTTCTGTTCCTTTTTACCTTTCTCCGTTTCCCTCTCCTCCTCCCCTTCCTTTTTTTTTTATTTACTTATTTTTAATCAAAATGTTTTTCATATATTTCCTTCATGTTCCTCCAGCTCCTCTCAGTCCGCACCTCCTCCCTACCCACCAAACCTTACTTTTTCTCCCTCGTTCAATGGATGGGGGCAAGGGGGAGAAAAATAAAACCTACAAAAATACAAACATGAGATCAAAATAACCCCCTGAATACCATTTTGCGTCAGTTGTCACCCTGCACCATCTGAGCTTCCTGACCCTATGTCATTTCCATACCTGTACACATGATACTGACCCAGGCAAAGAAAAGCTTTGTCCCAGCATCTCTGTAATTCTCAGCACAGGTGTTCTTTTGGCTTATTTCAGTTCTACATTTCAGTAGCAGTGGTGGCCAGTGTATAGGTAACAGAATCCACCATGTCAAAACACTACCCATGAGTTAGTTTCGTTCTGTGATTTGCTCCTGAGAGTTCTAGAAGCTCAAATCCCAGTCCACCATGACTATCCACAGTAAAAACTCCTCCTATTATAGCTCATGGGAAAGGCCAGACCACAAACCCCAGCAGTTCTCTCTCAAAAGCATTTCCTTTCCCTGTAGCATCTGACGTTGCTCTATGCAAGTGTGGGCCATGCATGTCCTCCTTGCAGCTGTTTCCAAGACGACCAGCCCCTGTGGAAACGCACTGTTTATTCCTGTACACATTTTCCCACTCCATGTTACTTTTAAAGTATGCAGATGCTATGCAGATTTCAAAATCATTTTTTTCCTTAGCAAGAATTCATTTATTACTGTGTTGGGAATTGGTTTTGGCAGTAGTTACAGTGGCATGTTTGTGTGTGTGTCCATGGCCCCTGAGAAGGTCAGAGAACAATTTTGTGGAGGTGGTTCTCTCCTTCTGGCAATCCATGGGATCCAGGATGTAGCATGGGTCACCAGGCCCTCCTAACCTTAGGGTCACAGTTCTAAGCTATAAATACATGAGTGATCCAGTTCTTAACCCAGTTCCAAAATGCACATCCTGATTAGGTAACTCCATTTCCTGTTAGACATCTATCTTACAGCACACAGCTAGTGTACCTGTTTCTCACTGCCATCACCATCAGAAACCCAGGTCACTTGCCTTTTTTTTTTTTCTTTTTGGTTCTTTTTTTCGGAGCTGGGGACCGAACCCAGGGCCTTGCGCTTCCTAGGCAAGCGCTCTACCACTGAGCCAAATCCCCAGCCCCCAAGTGTCTTAAATCTCTGCACACAGAATTAGGAGTTTCACTGTGGCAGTGTTACACATATCTGCTCTTATTTGCCTCTTTTTTTTTTTTTAACTTTTGTGGTTTTTTTTTTTAAGATTTATTTATTTATTATATATAAGTACACTGTAGCTGTCTTCAGATACACCAGAAGAGGGCATCGGATCTCTTTACAGATGGTTGTGAGCCACCATGTGGTTGCTGGGAATTGAACTCATGACCTCTGGAAGAGCAGTCGGGTGCTCTTAACCGCTGAGCCATCTCTCCAGCCCCTAGACATCTATCTTAAACTTGCCACTTTTGTGTTCTATTACATGAGTAATAGATGCATGGATGACAATATGAACTGTTTTTGTTTTAATGGGTTTTTATTTTCTTTGATTTTTTTCTTTGATGTTTATTAAGCAAACTTTTCTATGACTTAATACCACATCTCTGTGTGGTACCGTTCATTCACTGTCACAGACCCAATATCCAGTCATGCTGTATCATGAATGAACAGAATCTGCTCAGATCTCAAAAGTGACCTTCCTGTTCTTTTCTCCACAACTCTCTCCTCAGCGCCGTTGTCTTCCATGGATTTCAGAATGGAGTTTTTCAAAGCACAGAGCAATCCCAAGCTGTAGACGTCTACGTCATCGAAGACAGTAAAGTTCCAGTTGCCCATTGAGGGGCCATCATCCCAAGACTGCAGAAGAAAGAATGGGATATGAACATGCTGTTACATATTTTCTGTCAGTTCATGTGGCTCCCACTTGCCAGGAGTCATGGAGAGAGTGGCCCTCTCGCTGTCTATAGGCCTAGTCACTGTTTGTATAGCACTCATTCTTACCACACACCGGGGAGCATTCTGTCAAACAGGAACGGTTTAGAATTGCCTGTGTTCTTTAGGTGTCCCAAGTTGTGTCTGTGAGAGAAAATCATTGGTAATGAAGAAAAGGGACTTCTATCTTAGTTACTGAAACCATCAAGAAGAGAGAAATAAGATTTTAAAATAAAAATATGTAAATAAATAAATAATGCAAGTGGAGAGGGAAAGACTTAATTTAGAAATGCCTCATGATTGTGTTTTCTTTCTTTTATTGCAACTTAAAACATTATTTTTCTCACCTTACCCCAAGGAGCTTAAGTCATGGGAGCTGCAGGTTTAATTGATTTGGTAAACAGAAAGGAGTCTAGACATGTCCATGCTATCTAATGGCAGGCAGGCAGGCAGGCAGGCAGGCAAAAGAGAGAGCTTCTTTCTTCCAATGTCCCAATTTTCTTCCAAATCTCCGGCAGAAGGTGTGTCCCAGATTAAAGGGTGTGTACCAACATGCCTGGGTCTGGGACTTGCTTTGTCCCAAGTGACCTTGAACTCTGAGATCTCCTTGCCTTAAACTGCTAGGATTCATAGCCACTTTACATCAAGATCGCCATACCAAGATCCAGGTCAGAATCCTGTATCTCACAGCCTCAAGATTAGGATCAAAGGTGAGCCTTCCAACTCTGGATTGTAGTTCATTCCAGATATGGTCAAGTTGTTAGCCAGAAATAGCCACTGTACCCACTGAGCTCTGAATTAGGAGCTAAAAGGAGGCAATGCAGAATGGGAGGAGAGATGAGGGAGCGGGACTCAGAGAAGTCCTGTTGCAGGTAGGACAGTGTTTGGGGCTATCGCTGGTTTCATATAGAGGTCTAAGCTTCTAACTGTCTCCAGCCATGTTTATATTTAAACGTGTTTCAGAAAACAAAGCAGGCTGGAGAGATGGCTCAGCAGTTAAGAGCATTGACTGCTCTTCCAGAGGTCCTGAGTTCAAATCCCAGCGACCACATGGTGGCTCACAACCATCTGTAATGAGATCTGATGCCCTCTTCTGGTGTGTCTGAAGACACCTACAGTGTACTCATATACATAAAATAAATATTTAAAAAAAATAAAAAAAGAAAACAAAGCATTTTTCATAGTGAATCAGTTTGTCATAATCAACAAAATACTTGGTTTTGCTAAGAGTTAACAAAGGCTGCTGTATTGATATCCTCCTTGCCTATTTTATTGCTCACAAGACCCAATTTTCTAGGGAGTATTAACTTCTACAAGAGATTTCTGCCTCCTGAGTGCTGTTGTCCCTGGTTGTCCTCCTGTCTCGACAAGTCCTCCATGGCAACTATTCTCTCTCTCTCTCTCTCCTCTCATATGCACGAATGCATGCAAATACATAACATATAAGAAGATTTTAAAACTTAAATACTGTAGTTAAACCAGGTAGACAAGTTCAATATTTAGATGCCAATTTTTGGATGCACATAGTGATTTACTTAAAGCACCACTTGTAATGTCAGTTTGCCAAGCATGGTTTCACTTGTTACCTAAGACAGAATAGCATGGAGAAACAGCTGAAACAATGGGTTGTTGCCCTTGGCAACCTGCTGACTGACATATATGTTTCTTTAAAATATTGTTTGCTTGCCCTATATTATTTTATAATTATACTTTAAATGTCTGTTTTCTACTGAGAAAGAGAAATGGTGTGCATTTGCATAAGAGAGGTTCTGGGGAGATTCTGGGAGGAGTTGGGGGAAGGGAAACTAATCAGAAATAGGTTGTATGGAAAAGACTATTTACAACAAAGCAAAGGAGAAAGCAAACATGAGAATACCAAGGGCAGCCACATCACGGAAGCCTTTCCTGAGCCACACTGGCTTTGGTCCACCAGTGCTAGCTCCTGTCTTCCCCTTTCATTGGTGTCTGAGTTCTTATGTGAGCAAGATTCCTACAACAATAAGACATGGATAATTGACTATCATTTTAAAATGAAATGATGGTCACATAATATTTGGTAAAACCTGTGGATATTCAAAATTATTTTCAAGACAGGGAACATTTTTGTGAAACAGAAGACACAGAGGTTTGTGTGGTCACCCTTGGATGGAGGAGAAAGAGACCCAGAAAATAGATCTGCCTTGACCCAGATCACCATGGCAAATGCTAACACATGGTGCCTTTCCCTCACCCCAGTATGACCAAAAAGGCTTGGTTGGCAAGGCAATGTGGTACACACCTTTAATCCCAGCCTCTGGAATGCAACGTCAATGGTCTACTCTGAGTTACATCCCTAGCCCACATGCCATAAATCTAAAACCAAAAGAACATATACATTAGACCCCCACAACAATCTTGCACAACCCAGAGGTTCACAGTCCTGCCTGTACCTGGGGAGATTGCTGTAAAAATAGAAAATTCAGACTATGACTCCAGAGATGATTAGGGTTCTGTTTTGGGGGTGGAGCCTGAGCACTTGTTGACATGACACTCTATGTGAGATGCTAATGAACAGTCAGAATCTTGAATATCTTGTCTAGGCCTTTCTTCCCCTTCTGTAGACAGTATCTGGAGTTTGAAAACATGTGGAAGCCACACCACTGGCCTTCACATGTGAGACTGATTAATCCATGTCTTTCCATCCCTCCCCAAGGTCTGTAGCTGGGGAAGTCAGATGTGAGAATCCTGTTTCTATGATATCATCACTCACAGGAGATGCTGATGGACAAGGAGAACATGGAAAGGTCTACTCATCTGCTTTGATGATGACTAATTCCAGTTCTAATTTTTCATCACTCATTGTGCCAGCCAATTGTATCCTGCAGCAGTAGGTCCCATGGTTGGTTAGAGTCCCATTCTCTATGGTCAGGGACATGTCTCCTTTGCAGAAATTCCCCTTACCTGGTATCTGTTGGATTTCTAATCTAGCACATTTCTTTTATTACTACTGATCATCCAATTGGCACATTGTGACCAAGGACAGGGTCCTTTGCCTGAGCACAGAGGCAAAAACTGTCACAGAGTTAGGTAGAATGTAACTGCAGGACCTATAGGCATTCTTATGGCCCTTGACTATATATACGTCTACCAATGACAGAAAGAGAGGGAACAAAATGGGAGGGAGGTGTAGGTAGGTCCTTTATTTCAAGCAATGCATCATAGACTTAAAAGGGAAACTATGGCTGCTCTGTTGGGAGGAAGAGTGACTGTGCCAATAATTATGTGGCTCAAGAGGCAGCAGATATCCCTGTTGAAATACTTAATAAGATTGCATGGGTCTCTCATTCTGCAGCTTGGCAGGGGGAAACAAGAAGTTCCTAAATTAGAATCTTCCAAATTAGGAAGTCTTGAATTAGACTGAACAATATATATAGCAAGTTCCAGGTTAGTCTGGGTATCAAAGACCAGTTTTTAACATCACAGGGTAAACTGAGGTGGGGCATAGAGTGGTCAACTGATCATTCAGTAGAATGTTTTCTTGAAGGAACAAAGCTTGATTCTCTTGGGCCATCAAAGTAGTCCCCGAGGCCAGCAAGAAACTCTTTGAGACAAGGGAGCACTTGTGCACAAACACACACACACACACACACACACACACTCACGGTGGATAAAGCAAGGCTCCAACAAGTAAGCTTAAAAAAACTCACACATACACATACATACATACATACATACATACACACATATATATACACACATGTTCATACGTTGGGTGATTGGGTACTTAGGGAACAAAGACCCAACAACTTATTTTTTTCTCCCACAGTTTATACATCCCATAAAAATCTTTCAGGCAGTACAAAAATCACAGTGTGATTACATTCAGCTTTTTATTAAGTGATCAATCACAATGAGTGTGAGTAGAAAATTATGTTCTTGAATATCATCACATAAATAAACATTATGTAGCATAGGTAAAAAATTATTCCCAAGAACCCACATATATCTGCAGCTAAGCAACTTGTTACAGATTAACAAAATGCAAGCGAGCAAAGTAGTTTTATGAGCCAGTTTCTCTTTCTGGCAGGCTGCAATTTGTGGTTACTAAGAAAGGGTAAATTATTTTACTATTAATCATAAAAAAGTAATCTTACTTGTAGAAAGTCTTAAAAGAATCACAAATCTAAACTTTCATATGTGTGTGTGTGTGTGTGTGTGTGTGTAAAAATCCTCATATATGTATATATATATATATATATATGAAATAATGCAGTTATTTCTATTTTATATCCTCAGGGTACACATCTACTCATTAATAATTTTTTATTAAATCATATCAGGAAACCAAGGGCAAAAATAGGCTTAAAAAATAATCATCAGCTCGATCAGCAGCCCAGCCTTAGCAAGAATGGAGTGTCAGCTAGTACTAGTCTGGCTGCCATTGTTCTTGTTCCCTGACCTCAAAAAAAAAAAAAAAAAAAAGAATCCCTAGCTCAGCTATTAAGAGTGTGCCTTTCAGAACTTGACATTGTTTCCTTAAATTTTCAAAGTCGATGCCACCAGCAAAATCACCTTAACCTAACTGCACGTACAGAATGCATCTCCAGATTCTTTCTAAGGGTGGCAGTCATGGCTAACAATCTACATCTCTAAATTCTTTCTCAGGGTGGTCCACTCCAGCACCAATACTTGAAAAAGATCAATCATGGGGCTGGAGAGATGGCTCAGTGGTTAAGAACACGGACTGCTCTTCCAGAGGTCCTGAGTTCAATTCCCAGCAACCACATGGTGGCTCACAACCATCTGTAATGGGATCTGATGCCCTCTCCTGGTGTGTCTGAAAACTGCTACAATGTACTCATAAAAATAAAATAAATAAGTCTTAAAAAAAAAAAAGAAAAGAAAAAGATCAACACTATTATTGTGAGGGCTGATGACACTGCCCATAGTTTTCTTACAACTCACAGATTAGGAAAGATGTGATGTCTGCAAAGGCAGCAGCAGGAAGAGCAGTAGGAAGTCCTCAGGACATGTCCTCTGGGCCCTGCCTCTCTGAGACACACCCACAGTTTGTGATGGTGGGTGGGTCACATTCCACAAGTTCTAAGGCTGTTTTCTTGTCCATTTTGCACAGCCTTAAACAACACCTGAATGACAAAACCATTTCTCAAAAAACAATGAACAGGTCAGAAATGAGGATTTAAACCCACAGTCCATGTACTAAGGAGTCTGTGTCAGAACATCATTCATTTAAGGACACCATGGGCAATCTACACTCGTTCCCTAAAATGTGTGCTCCCATTGGCCAGAGGTGAAACATAAGAAGTTGCATGCCCCTCATTCCCCATGTGTTGTGTTGAGCTGTGATGTGGTGTGTGTGATATATGTTCTTGACCTCCACTTTTAGGATCGCAGCTATTGGAGAGAACTATGAACAGTTCCTAAGGTTCTTTGAAGGTAAAAACCTGGTCTAGTGGAATAAATACTCAGACAAATGGAAACGGTTGACCAGAAAAAAAAAAAAAAAGGCCAACCTATCTGGGCTACTTGTCTGTTCATTAACAAAAGAAAGGTCACCTAATTCACTGTCTTTCTTCTTCCTCTTTTCTCTCTCCTCTTTCTCCTTCCTGCACCCCCAATGAATAAAACTCCCTGGAAAAATATAAAAATAAGTAGCTTGCATATTTGAAACTCCTCATGTGTTATATTGAAATTTAAAATAAATTCCTCTGCACTAACACACATCTATATGAAAATATTTCAAACCACATGGAAGTTTTGTGCAAACATGACCCTCTGCCAATTTTCCCATCCCCCAGCTCCCCCTCCTAGAGCCCAAACATTAAAAGATGTTTACACTGATGTTCCCTGGTAATGCTTGCACACATGACTGCTTGCTTTGATTTCTCTATAGAATTATGATTACCATGAGGTTGTTCATTTAGGCTCACTGCTTGTATCATGGATATAATCTTTCATCCTTACCTGGTCCTCCATCGTTGGACATTTAGGTGGCTTCCAATCATATGCTATTATAAATAGCATCACTATGACCATCCTTGTATCTATCTCTGTTTGATTGTGAAATTAATTCTTCTCCAATTGAAAAGGTCCAAGTCCCTACTTGGACCTACTTTGTAGTACTTTGTAGTAGCATCAGCAGGCAGTTAAAGGAAAGACCTGAAAACATGAATACATGGCAAAGAAAACCGAAGGCCAGCTCTTCATAGGCACAGCCTTAGCTCTGCAGTTACACTGCTACCTCCCCTGATGCCTGTCTATCCTGGAGGTCAGGAGAGAGGTGGAAACAGGAATACTGGGAAGTGGAAGCCAGAAGAGCTACATAAGCAAGTTACAGGTCATGAGCAATGAGACACTTTCTCCCAAAACAAACAAGTAATATATATTGGATCACAGCTGCAGTCCTAGCATTCAGAAGGTTGAAGCAGGAGGATTACCATGAGTTCCAACCCAACCTGGGCTGTCTAGTCTGAGGCTGGCTTGAGATAATTACAGGACTTCTAGCTCAGTTGGTTGGATGCTGAGTTTGTGGCAGGGCTGTCAGCTCCCATATTTTAGGGTCCTGGTCCTTCACATATAGAATCTTGGGGAGATTTGTGCATCATTTTTGTGGACATAAAATGGCAGGCTAATGTAAGTTGGCATTCCGAAAAGTGAGCATTGTTGCCCATAGAAATAGCTCATTGATCCGGAATATGAGCTGGTTTTCTGTTTATTAGTCAAGAAAGGGGTAACTGACCCACCCTAATAAACTGAACAACAACAACAAAAAACTTGACAAATAAGAAGTGTGTACATTTGAAAGTACTCAGGGTACTTTTTAAATGCTTAACACAAATTCCTTTCAATCCATTTATATTTAGAAATCCAAATAGGAAAGCAATCAAGCCATATAAAACATGCTAAAATCATGACTCCCTTTTCAAACTCTTCCCAATCCATTCTGCCCACTGTGAGTCCAAACATTAATAAATTCTCACACATTGCTGTTCCCTGACACTGTGTGCACACACAGAAGCCTACTGTGTGCACGAATCTGTGCCTGGACTTTCCCAGTAGCACTGTGACTTCCAACATTCTATATCAGGATGATTAATTAGGCTCATGTCTTATAGCATGGATACATCACATTTCCTTGCCTACTTTCCCACTGGTAGTCACTTAGAGGGTTGTCAAATATGTGCCGTTAGAAATCACATTGCTATGACCATCCCTGTGTCTCCTTCCTGCCATCTGTGACATACCCATGCCATGACTGCTCAGCTGTGCACTGAACTTGCACATAAAACTCTTCAGTCAAAAGATAAAAGCAATCAGGCAGCTCTGGGAAGACCGTTCCAACATGTTGGTTCTGTAATAGATTTCTACATCAGCAACCCGTACGGGGCTGGAACAATTCCCTTATGCTAAATTCACCCTAGATCCTAGCCAAACTCTCTGGACCTGGTGCTGATTGAGCTGAGGTAGCAGACAGAAGGCTCCATTGCTCATGGTGAGGGGCTTGAAGGTCTGTCTGCTCCAGGCCAGTCAAGGTCTGTGCAGTTTTCACTGTTCTTTCCAACAGTGACATCAACCACTCTCCTCAGGTGAAAAATCTCTGCCACACATGTAGCAGCCTCATCATCCTGGAATTTCAGGGGACGACTATGAAATGTGACCTTTCACTCTGTCCTTGCTGCTTCTTTCCAGTCAAGGTGTGTCACAAGGATACTCTGGGCAGGGCCACCAGCCTGAAGCTAATTGACTTACAGTACCCTGGAAAGATACAGATCTTATTAGATTTTTTTCCCTTATTAGTGTTAAACCTTTTCTCCAAAAAGCATTTGGCTCTGCAGCCACATCACATGTCCCTGTAATCAACCAGTTTCCTCTAATGTCATCAGTTTACACACTGGAACCTTGATAAAGAAACTGGCATTATACTCCTAAAAGAACTGTGTTCCTTACTGGGGAGTCCTGGAATTGGTTCCTTAGAGTTGAATATTTATTTGGGTTCAATTGAACAAGAATGAAATTTCAGTTTTTGGCAGATTGCTAATATGATGTCAGTCTGGTCTACGTAGCAAGACCTTGTCTCAAAAACAGAATAAAACCAAGCAAACAAACAAACAAAACAACTCAAACCAAAAATCCAAGCAAAAAACTAAGGATGAAAATACAGTCCAGTAGTATGCATACATAAGTAAATTATATTTAAATATTATGCTAATTTATAGTGAATATTTACAAAGAAGGATAAAAAGTACAATACAATAGACAAACCTGAAACCCTGTGCTGCAGAACTACAGCTAAGGGAGACTCTAAGACCAGCCTCAGTTACAGAGAGACTTGAGCTTCCTGGGTTACATGAACCCTCACCTCCAAGTGAACACACATGAAACCAGCCAAGCAAGCATTAAAGCAAGTGGGGTTCAAGTTTAAAGCTGGGATTTCCTCATTCTCCTTCCCACTTAGCACGCCCATTCTCCCTAGGTGTCATCTGCATAATTTGTACTTCTAGATTGGCACTACATCATAAGCAGTTTTAATTTTCTACTGTCCACATTAAAAGTAATGGGTAATAGTACTTGAGAGATGGCTCAGCAGTTAGACATAGTCACTGCTCCATGATGAAGGCCAGACTGAGCATCTCAGCACCCACATAGAAGGCACCACCCCAAGAACACCTGATCTAGCTCTGAAAAGAGGGGAGGATGCAGGGGAACTGCTGTGGTTTTAGAGCTTCCAATTTTCTGAGAAGTCCTACGGTCCAGATTCAGAGAGAGATCCTGACTCAAGGGAATAGGCAAAGAGATAGAAGAGAACACTAAATACTGCCTTCTGGCCTGCATGAGTGTGTACACACACCAGCACAAACATATGCTTGCACACATAGAGAGAAATGAAAACAAATAAAAGGTTAAGCTTTCCATTTAATGTATGTTAGCATATTGGAGAGTCTTCTTCAATAAATGGTGTACAAATATCGGGCTTCAAGGCCAGAGAGATGGTTCTGTGCCTAGGGTAAGTTTGCTGCTAGATCAAGTGCTCTTGTCCAAGTGTTGATTGAGCTGTTGTTGAACAAAAGATCTAGCACTGAGAGTGAGGGACTTTAAGACCTGACTGCTTAAGGCCTCTCTGCAGTTTTCACCATTCCATCCAACAATGGCAACGGCCATCTTCCTCAGACAGAAAATTCCTGCTATATATGCATCGATCTTATCAACCTGGAATTTCATGTAATGGCTACAAAATCTGATGTTTCTCACTGTTCTGCCTGCTTCTTTCTAGTCAAGTGATGGCACAAACACTCTGGGCAGGACAGACAGCATGAAGTTATAACCCAGCCTCAGCTTACCTCTCAGACTTTATTGGGTGCCACAATCTTGTTCTAGCTCTGGCTTTGACACCCACACTGATTATTCTGGGGAATTTCTGTTCCTGTGCAGTTTCTGCTAGGCTTTGCCATAGGAACACATTGTCTTTTTTTCAGTACAGACCTCAAGGGTCATCTTGCAGTGTGCTCTCCTTGTCTGTGGTTGTGAGAAAGGGTGTGTTCAACACCAGTGCATGACACTTTGTTCTCCAAGAAGTGAGACTATACCACTATTATGAAAGTGTACAAAGTTTTGGGCTGATATGACCATTTGGATCTTGAGTACAATGACAGCATCCAACTACCATCATCAGACTAAAGAATGTTTCTTCCTGAGAATGGGTCTCCGCTCACAGCCCATCCTGACCTGGAACTCACTGTATAGCTGAGGATAACTATACACTTCTGATTCTCCTTCTTCCGCCTCTCAAGGACTGCTGTGATTACAGGTGTCTGTGGCACTGGGGGCTCCCTGCATGCTACAAAAGCCGCTTTACTAACTGAGCTATACCTTCTGTCCTTGTTAGTAAGAAGAAACATACAGTTAAGAAAGAACATGTTTCATGTTAAGAAGAAGCCTGCCTGCTCTTTTGTTCTCTCTAAAGATCCTTCTTTGTCTCTCTCTCTCTCTCTCTCTCTCTCTCTCTCTCTCTCTCTCTCTCTTTCTCTCTCTCTCTTATGCTCTTTTGTAGTCTGCTAGGTTCTGCCATCTCTTCAGCTTTTATTTCACTTCTACTCTGCATCTCTTCTATTCTCCTTCTGCATCCCCAATTCTGCTCTCTTCCTTGTCTCTCCTCATGTGCTCAGCTCATGTCTGTAATGCTTCTATCCTATTCTCCTGTCTCCTTAATATCATTGTTCCTAGTTTTTTTGTACCTTTCCAGGAGAATAGATCACATAGTATTCCAAAAGTTCACAAGTTCAATCATATATTCAGACAATAAATTGAACAAGAAGTTACAACGGAGATGTTTACATGTATTTCCATCAAGACTAATTATCTAACTAAACATTGATTATGTGTCACTAGCTCCATAAAGTTGAGAGTCTAAAACTATAATTCTTATGTCTAAGTTAACACAGTATGTCAAAAGGCAAACTAGTATTGACATTTCATGTAGGCAAATCCAGTCAATATTTTATCTTCTGTCCTTGCACCTACAAAAAATTATTTGTTCCTTTTATGCCCTTTAGTTAATGGTGTTGCGGACTAAAGGAATGTATTCCTAAATTATAAATCTGTCTGCCTGCTTTTCTTTTTTTTTAAATTTATTTATTTTATGTATATGAGTACACTGTAGCTGTCTTCAGACACACCAGAAGAGGGCCTCAGATCTCATTACAGATGGCTGTGAGCCACCATGTGGTTGCTGGGATTTGAACTCAGGACCTATGGAAGAGCAGTCAGTGCTTTTAACCACTGAGCCATCTCTCCAGCCCCTGCTTTTCATCTAATGCAATTAGTTCCTGACACATAAAGACTGGCAGAGTTCTAGTTGCAGTTTTCATACCACAGAGGGCCTTAATTGTAGCTCTTATTATAAAGAGCTCAATAATTGCTGGTATAAATTTAGGAATTCTTATATAATAATCATTAGGAATTAAGAAATCATCTATTTATCTATATAGCATTGCTACAAGACAGTACATCCTCGTTGATGCTCCACTATCCCACACTTGTTCAAATATGTTCACAAGAGCTTTATTCATAATAGACAGAAGTTGGAAACAACCTAGATGTCCCTCAGATGAAAAATAGATAAGGATTGGGGTTGGGGATTTAGCTCAGTGGTAGAGCGCTTGCCTAGGAAGCGCAAGGCCCTGGGTTCGATCCCCAGCTCCAGAAAAAAAAAAAAAAAAAAAAAAAAGAAAAATAGATAAGGAAAATGTGGTACATTTACACAATGAAATATTACTCAGCTATTAAAAAAACAAGGACATCATAAAAACTGAAGCCAAATGAATGGAACTAGAAAATTTCACCCCAAGAGAAGTAACCCAGACCCAGAAAGACATACATGGTGTGCACTCCCTTACAAGTGGACATTAATCATAAAGTACATGGTACCTGAAAGACCCCCAGAGTGGGGAGACCCTCACTCAAGTCTCGGGATTATCCGACCCCCCAAGAACTCACACAAGACCGTCCTTGCTGCAATCACATGAGGTTTATCAATAGGAACCAGTGCACTGGGGTCGAGACTCGTATCCCTCACAGGGGCAGTGAAGTTCGACCCCGAGAGGCTGGGAAAAGAGGTATTTAAAGGGAAAAACCACAACCCGAGGGGGCAGGGATGGCGTCATGTTTCCTAGGAGAAACTCTCTGTTTTTCAAAATTGTTTTCTAGGAGAAGCTGTCTCCTGCTTCTCAAGATTGTTTAACTTCACGGTCCGCTAGTTCCTAGGAGAAGCTGCTTCCTGCTTCTCAAGATTGTTTCGATAGGAACCAGCAGATGTAGCCCTAGGAGAGGCTTCCTGGAACATACAATTCTGAGGCCTAACCTTCTGCTCTAAACTTTGTGTCTAGGGGGGCAACTTTAAAACTTTTACCTTTCATACCCGCACTATATGCACAGAGCCAAAGAAGCAAAATAACAAGGAGGGCCCAAAGGAGGATGTGTGGATCTCTCTCAAAAGGGAAAATAAAATAGACATCAGAAGGAGATGATGGAGAGATCTGGATGGGAAAGGGGGTGGGTAGTGGAGTAGGGGTGGGGATCTTGTGTGGGGAGGAGGGGGACTTGGAGAAAACAGAAATCCGTGGGGGCACCTCTGGGATAAACTGGAGACCTGGACTGGGGTACAGGAGTCTAGGGGGCTGACTCTAGCTAAGACTCCTAGCTGTAAGCATATGGTACCTGAAGTGGTCATCTCTTGTAGCCAAGCAGGGCTCCTAGTGGAGGGAGAGGGACACCAATGGATCTACAAAACCACCTTCAACCCAAAATTTGTCCTGCCTATAAGATGGGCAGGAATAAACTAGAGCAGAGACTGAGGGAGTGGTCAACCAATGACTTAATACCCATACCATGGGAGAGAGCCAACCTCTGACACTATTAGCGATGCTTTGCTATGCTTGCAGACAGGATAGTTTAACTGTTTTCTGAGAGGCTTCATCCAGTTGTTAATGGAAAAGGATGCAGGGACCCACAGCCATACAATAGACAGAGATCAGGGAATCTTGTGGAAGATGGGTGATAAAATGAGGCAAGCCGGAGTGCTTAAGGACACCACAAGAAAACCTGCACAACTAACCTGGGCCCATGGAGGCTCACAGAGACTGAAGCACCAACCAAAGAACATGCATGAACTGAACCTAGGCCCCCCATGCCATGTGTAGGATATGTATTCCTTGGTCTTCATGTGAGTCCCCTAACAATTGAAGTGAGGGTTGGTACCCATGGGGTAGGGGGTGGTCCCCTTCTGTGAAGAGAATGGGAAGGGTAAATGGGGAGAGAGGGTATGAGGGTAGGACTTGAAGGAATTGTGGGAGGGGGGATGTGATCAGGATGCAAAGTGAAGAAATAAATACATTAATAAAAAAGAAAATTACAAAACATGAACTATTTCAAAGGAAAATGGTATTTTAAAGGAAATTATCACACAACAGATTTATGAATGTAACAAAGTTAAGATATTTACTGAACACTAACTAACTCCTGATCTCTTTTATTATGAAAGCTACTGGGGAAAAATCCACTCTGTAGGTTTTCCATTTTCATAGAATTGTTTTTTACTTCATTAAATATGTATTTGTATTTGTATCCCAGTATGCTCAGGTGCCCACAGGTCCAGAAGGGAGGTGGCGCATCCTCTGAAGTGAAGAGTCATAGGCAGTTATGAACCTCCTTCTGTGGGTGGTTTCACAGAATGTTCTTAGTACCATGTTTCTGAGTACCAGCAAGTTTGGAGAATGGGATAGACAGACTCCAAGAAGCCTGAAGAAGGGGGGCTGGAGAAATGGCTCAGTGGTTAAGAGCACTGACTGCTCTTCCAGAGGTCCTGAGTTCAAATCACAGCAACCACATGGTGGCTCACAACCATCTGTATTGGGATCCGATGCCCTCTTCTGGTGTGTCTGAAGACAGCTACAGTGTATACATATACAAAATAAATGAATTAATTAATAAATAAAAAAAGAAGCCTGAAGAAGGAGCCTCAGAGTCCTGCAGCCACCAGGCAGGAATGAGAAAGGAAACAGGAAGGAGAATATGGGAGAGGATGGCCCCATCTAGTGGCCTCACCGCTGTAGAACTCAGGCTGATCTTGACACTCTTTATAGAGACTATCGACAAATCAGGGATGTCACTGCTAAAACCCTGATTTGATGTGTAACTGCTGCAGATTTAAGAAAAAAAAAACGCTGTAGTTTAAACACAATACACTTTTAGAGCAGCATTTGGCAAACCCAGGATGCAACTTTCTACTATCTGACCGCTCCTGCAACCCAAAAGAATCAACAAGACAAATATACATTTCCTAGAACTCTATAGAACAGCACTGGGAATGTGGACCAAGATCCAGCCACCCTGCTCTCTTTGGCTACCACAGGCTGAATGACTCTGATCTGGTGTCAGGGATCATTCAGACTGAAACAGAAATTATTACCCTCTAGCCAACCTGCTCTTCTCAACAACCAAACTGTAATCAAGATATCAGCACAATAGCCTTTGTTAACTCTTAGCAAAACAAAATGTTGTATTGATTGTGACAAACTTATTCACTGTGACAAAGATGCCATGTCTTTCTGAAATAAATATAAACATGGCCCGAAGACAATTAGAAATTTAGAAGTCTGAAGTAAACCCACGACAGTCACAAACACTGCCATACCTGCAATAGGACTTCTCTCAGGTAGAAGAGAAGTCTGTGCCCTGCTCTCTCGCCTTTCTTTCCCCTTCCATTTCTTCATTGACTCCTTCCTGCTTAGAGCTCAGTGGGTGAGGATAGAAGCAGTGAGCACCAAGACAGACGTGTAGTGGAACCAGCACTAACTGAATCCCTTGGTCCATTATTTTCTTCCCTGGTTGTCTGTTCCACACTCACCATGGTAACCTCTCCTGACATGAAACACCTCTCTTTATCCTATGATTAACTACATAATAACATGTCATATTTCATGAGCCATAAGAAAGTATTCATACCTACAATAGTAGACTCTCTTTTGTTCATCTATGAAGGAAATTAAAACTTATATCTCCCATGACCAGAGATCCTTAGAGAAGGTAAGGAAAAGGGACATTTTGGGTTATGATAAATTCTGGGGGCCAACCCAGACAGAGTCAGGTATTGAGGTGGGACACGATGTTGGACAAAGGGTAAAGACTGATCACCTTTGACCTTTAACTTTCTCTCACTGTTTTAGGGGCACAAAGCTGATGGCTTCTGGCAATTTCTCTCTCTCTCTCTCTCTCTCTCTCTCTCTCTCTCTCTCTCTCTCTCTCTCTCTCTCCTGCAACCAAAAGCTGATGACTTTTTCCAGTTATACAGAGGAAAGAAAGAAAGAAAGAAAGAAAGAAAGAAAGAAAGAAAGAAAGAAAGGAAGGAAGGAAGGAAGGACAGAGGGAAAGAGAGAGAGAGTGTGTGTGTGTATGTGTGTGTGTGTGTCACATCCACAGACCTACACACACACACACACACACACACACACACATAGCCCAAGCCTATCTTCCTGTTTCATCAATTTCACAAGTGTACATGCATACTTTCATACAAACAAATATACCTACATATGTATGTACATACATAATTTGGACAGACATACACATATTTGGTGGATGGAGCCAAGCTCCAATAGCTACACTTTATTTTTTTCTCTCAGGCTTTTTATACTTTCTTAGACAAAAATACTTTATAAAATTACATCACAGATAAAACGTTACACAAAAAGGGAATTACAGGAGGATGTCTATAGAAAATTCAAAGCAGTGTTTCATTCTATAAGTTCATTATCATAGTGAACACCCATGGCCTCATGCTTGGATCTGACCTAGATTGAGTGTTTATCCTTGATCACAAATTTGTCTCAAACCTATTTCTTTTCTTAGTGCAATTTATGCAATTCCCTATTATGTTGATTTTTACTTACTATTCTATGAGGAGGGAGTCTTATGCTATTCTTTATTCTACCTTTATTACATCTTCTTGGCAAAACAGCTAAAATCATCTCCTCAAATTTTCTTCCTAAAATTATCTGAATCAAATCACGAATCCTGTAAAGTCATTAAATTATTTGTCATTAATTCATGACAAGTCATCTTCTTGTTGGTCTCTAGGAAATATGCCCAATAGGGTGGGCTGTCACCCAGAAAGTATTCACAGAAGGCTATAGGCAGTGAGGGTCTCTTGGTGTCCACTTACATGAAGCCACATAAATGAGGAGTATGGGGGTTGGGGATTTAGCTCAGTGGTAGAGCGCTTGCCTAGGAAGCGCAAGGCCCTGGGTTCGGTCCCCAGCTCCGAAAAAAAGAACCGAAAAAAAAAATAAATAAATGAGGAGTATGGCAGTGACAAATTTGAGAAAGCGCATCAGTAACAAGAAGCAATCCTGGGACGAAGTCTTTGTGGCCATGCCTCACCAGACTAGTCCCATTGCAGCTGAGCAGACAGTGGGCCATCTCCAGGGAGCTCTTCCTGTATGGCATCCACTAATTACATAAACAAAGCAGAATCATGAATCAAATCTAAATTAAATCTCATCCTCCTTAATTAAATCCACATTTGTTTTATTTTAGTTTTACTTTAAAATCCTATTCCTCTTTGCTGGATGGTTTTAGTAACTAAGATAGATATTACCAATAATTGCTTTTCGCAGACAAAAGAATTATGGGGCCTAAAGGACGCCCAAAATGTTCAAGCATTCGTGTTTGAAGGAAGGATCGGTAGTGTGGAGAGACAGCATCATGTCAGCAGTGGATATGCAAAGAGACAGCTAGAGGGGCAGCCTCTCCACTGCCGCTGCAAAGTGGGAACTCAAGGTGAACTGACACAGAAAATAGTCCAGGCACTTAAGGGGTGTCCAGCCTGGTGATATGCCGTAGCTGTCTTCTCCTGAAACTTAAACGCTGACATGAAGATCGTCTTCAATATTGTAGACGTCCGTTGTCTTGGGCTCGTGGTCACGCAGCCTCTTTATTTAGTAAAGTTCTGATCTTAGAAACACAAAAGGCTACCAAGCTGCAGAGGGAGAGAGAGATGGTGAAGAACGCAGTATGAGGTCACCTTTCAGGTCTAAGCATGACTTTCATTTCTGATATATACTCAGAACTCCAGAAGCACCATTCACAAAAAAACCATAACAGTGAACACTACCACCCAGGGCCCAGGTATTAGGTCATAAAAAGTTTGTTTAATAAGCATAGCTTGATGAAGAATTACTTTTAAAATGCCAGTTCATATTGGCATCCCACAGGATATACATGTAATGGAACACAAAAAAATGGGATTTCAAAAAAGGTAGCTATCTAACATCATACTGAGTTACCTAATCAAGTTACACATTTTGGGACTAAGATAAGAACTAGAATATTCACGTGTTTACAGCTATGGACCATGGTGCTTTAGAAAGGGTTAGAAATGTCTGTTGACCTGACTGAGAACTCTGGAGCCAGATGCATGCCATGCCATGTGTGTACAGCACAAACACACACACACACACACACACACACATGTGCATGCTTACATGCACACACACACACGTGCATGCTTACATGCACACATGTACATGTGCACACACAAATACACACACATACATACACACACATGCATGCATGCAGGCACATATATACATGTGCACACATAAATACACACACAAATTACCATCTACAACAATAATATATAATTTTTTTCTTGAAAGAAACAATGGTTTTGAAATCCACATAACAAAAGAAAGAAAGAAAGAAAGAAAGAAAGAAAGAAAGAAAGAAAGAAAGAAAATAAATCCACATAGCACATAGCATCTACATCCTCTAACACTAAGCGTGCAGTAGAAAGCCAGGTAAGAAAGCAGTGCCTTTTTGTTTTTTCTTTTTTTTTTTTTCCAGAGCTGAGGACCGAACCCAGGGCCTTGTGTTTGCTAGGCAAGCGCTCTACCACTGAGCTAAATCCCCAACCCCAAGCAGTGCCTTTTCAAAGGACTGGTGGTCTATGACACAGTTTCAAAAAGACAACCTGTAAGGTAGTCACTTAAATATGACACAGGCACAAAAACATTGTGCATTTGAGGTAATGAGGCACATCTTGGGAGAGAGCTGTTGGTATCTGTGCACTGGCTGCCATCCACTGAATTTCTAGAACTCACAGAGGAGCAAATCAGAGATGAAAACAGACTAACTCTACTTGGGGCTTACTCACACAGCCTGGCACAACCCCCTATCATTCCCATGGTGCTTGTCAGAAAGCTCCTAAAAGGATCTGTCTTTTAACTCAGATGCCTTCTGATTTTTCAATTTTTAGAAATTTATTTATTATTTTGTGTGTATGTTTTGCTCGAATTATGCATGTGCATGTGTCCCTAGTTGTTTGTTTTTTTTAAGATTTATTTTGAGGTGTGTGTGTGTGTCTGTGTCTGTGTCTCTGTGTGTGTGTGTGTGTGTGTGTGTGTGTGTGCACATGAATACAGGTGCACATAGATGTCTGCTATTCTCCTAGAGCTGGAGCTGTGAGCCCTATGGCATGGGTCCTAGGAAACATGGTTGCTGTGCAAGAATGTAGTGATGCAGACATCCACCGTTTTCATAATCTTGCAATTCAATAGTCTTTCAATTAAGAAACCGTTAAGTAAAACTGATAAAAAGAAAACCAAGCCAACTCATTCGATTTAGCTTTACAAAGCAAAAGCTACCTTTCAGCACTTGTTACAAGCTGGCAGTGTCGAGACAGAATGGTTGGGGTATCAGATTACTGACACGTCACTGGAGGGTGTGGTAACTAGAAAGGGGTGTGAGAAACTACAGTTTGGAATTCAAGGTGAGCAATAGACACCAGGCATGATCTTCCTGCCTAGAAGAGGAAGAGAAGGAGGAGGAGACATCAACAGGAGGGAAAGAGGAAGAAGAGGAAGATGAGACAACAAGAGAAGGGGAGAAGGGGAGGAGAGAAAGAAAGAAAGAAAGAAAGAAAATCAACAAGACACAAAGTTCAGAATCGATTGACACAATCCATGCCAGCTTACCTTTGAGATCCTGGCCTCTTTTTCATAAATATGTAATCTAAATATGGATGAGAGGAGGCAGAAATTGAAAACGTCATTAAAAACATGCAAGGTGCTTTCTTCTTCTGATCAAGGATCTTGCTTTTGGCTTTAATTCAACTGTTCCTGGTGGCTTTGGGAAGTTGCCCCCTGCACTGTACAGGAAGTATTCCTTCGCTCACAGCTCGGTGCATCACCCACAGAGCATTCCTAGCTCACTAGAAAGGCATTGGCACTGTCTCTTACTGAAAGAAATGAATGAAGTCTAGATTTGTAAATTGGCTGCTGGAGAACAATCTAAACGTGGACTTTCCAAGCAACCTGAGTCACAAGGCCCTACTAATGGTCCTTCCATCAGGGACCAGCCACCACCTACTCCTCACCCTCCACCTCCTGCCACAGGCCTTTAGATTCCCAGTAACTACCTTCCCTCAGAAAAGAATAAACAGCTCTGGCCTGAGAAAGGAAATACATTTGTATCAGTTTTTGCAATTTGCATTTCCCTCTTTTAGATGCGATCTTACTATTATAGTTCAGGATACCCACGAGCTGTGACCCTTGTGCCTCAGCAGCCTGATTCCTGGAATTACAGGAACTTGCAAACAGAACCAGTTTGACTAATCATCACGGATAAGTGATTTATTTATTTATTCATTATTTATTTATTTATTTATTTTGGAGCTGAGTATTTATTTTATTTATATATGTACACTGTAGCTGTCTTCAGACACCAGAAGAGGGCATCAGATCTCATTACAGATGGTTGTGAGCCACCATGTGGTTGCTGGGATTTGAACTCAGGACCTCGGGAAGAGCAGTCGGTGCTCTTAACCACTGAGCCATCTCTCCAGCCCCCGGATAAGTGATTTCTAAATACGAAAGGGAAACATACTGAAATCTGACAAGCATGCACTGATTCCCCACTTTGCGCCCAGTCAGATGAAACAAGTCGGTAATGAATTTCTGCGCTGGGTCTTAAAGATAGGAAACACGCAAACACAGAACAATAAATAAGTTGAAAAGTTTGTATTTAGGAATACCTGTGCATGTACATGTACATACATGCACGGAACAATTTACGTAAAAAAAGAAGTGATGGGCTGGAGAGATGACTCAGTGGTTAAGAGCACTGACTGCTCTCCCAGAGGTCCTGAGTTCAAATCCCAGCAACCATATGGTGGCTCACAACCATCTGTAATAAGATCTGATGCCCTCTTCTGGTGTATCTGAAGACAGCTACAGTGTACTCACATATATAAAATAAATAAATAAATCTTAAAAAAAAAAAGAAGTGATGAATTCTAAAAAACAAAACAAGGAGCGATTTATAGGAGAGTTTGGAGTGAAAAAAGGGGGAAGGAGGAAATGTCATAATTATAATCTCAGAAAGCGGAAGAAATAACGTTTAAAAATGGCTGTGGGTGGGCCTGACTCGTGGGTGAAGAGCACGTGTTGCTCTTCCAGAGAGCTCCTGCTGGATACCTAACTCCCACACGAGTGGCTCACAACCAAGACCACCGAGCTTTTCCAAAGTGTAAGAAACCACCTCAGTGCTTAGCAGGTACGCACACATAGGCTGGAATTTAGGAAGGGTTATAAACCATGTCTGGGATTAAGAAACATGGATAACTTAAACCCCTTAGCAAGTGGGAGTTTCTTGAAGGCAGTCAAGAGTGGCTGAGAATTCTTACTCCAGTTACTTGGTCTGGGAGATACACATGAAATGTACTGCCTTCTCTCAAAGGGCTGGAGACAGAGGATGTGCCAACTTCATGAAATGTGTAAGGACACTACTGAGTGAGAGAAACTGCAGGCTCAGCATTTCCAACCATCAGTATCCATGCCCGGATACCACTCTCCCTCGAAACTGTGCGGGAGTTACATTGTTTAGCCCCATAGGAGCACAAGGACTCAGAGCAGTCAGAGGGAGGCACAGAACCCTGTAGGACCTCCACTGGGTCTGCTTGCTCAGTGGATATAAAGTGGCATTCTGACCTCCTATAGAAGTAAAACATTTTGCTTTGCAAACATTTTTTGGATTTGTGGTCATTTATCAAGGAGACCCCAGACCTATTCCTACCGTTGGGAACCATCTTAAAATTACTTACTTGCCACAACTAATGAGCTCACAAGAACTAGAAGCAGCACGAAAATGGAGAGACCAATAGCAAGGCCTTTAGTCCTGGTCGAATTGCTTCCTAGAGAGTAGCAGCAAATTGAAGAGGCATCAAGTGAGTTGAACAAGCCAATGAAACAAATAATATCAATAATTACATATGGTGTGCTTAGCATTATTTGTTCTAAAAGCATAAGGCCATTTGGCCTAATATGAACATCTCCAATTTGCCCTAAGGTGTTTTTGTTTGGTTGTTGTTGTTTGCTGTTGTTGTTTTGGCTGGTGTACTGCCAGAGACCAAACCCAAGAACCTAAGTCCTTGCAAATGCTAAACGGGATCATCTACCCCCCAGTCCAGAGTTGCTCTTTCCACAGCCACATAGCCCTCAAAAATTCCTATCGGATTCTTTTCTTACTTCAAATTTTGCTTCCTCTGTGTTCTTTACACATACTAAAATAAAGGTTGTTTCTCCCAGGAACCAAGAGACAGTGAAAACCTATTTGTATTTGTAGAGACAGGACCTGGGAAAGCACTCCTGAATCTAGAGTCTCTTAGATTTTTCTCAAGCTCAGGGTAGAACAAGTCTAGAAAAACCCTGAAGAATCTAACTTGTCTGCGATCATCTTACCATGTTGTCCTAAGGTAAGGTAACAAGGTGAAAACATCACCAGTGGGCTCTCTAGAGAGGAGTCAGTGGGTGGAAACTTTAAGTAGGTGGGCATCTTTATCAGAACAGGCTTTATATTGTATTGTGATTAGGTTTTTGGTGTCCTTGAATCTACCCTGCTGATTTTAGACTTCTTGTCACTAATGATAAATGAAGTCTTCCATGGAGTGAAAATCTTTGTCATAAATTAGCTTATTCTCTTACCCCATCCCCAAATTTTGACTATTGGACCCCCATCTTGGGGTGTTTCCCTTCTCCCTCCCCCCCCCCCCAGTTATAGCAAGAAGTTGCTTACACCCATGGCAGCTGCTCTCGGCCCTGATTTGGGCCCTGGGGTTTCCATGGCACCCTTCTCCCTCGCCAAGCCTTTAAATTGTTGTTATTAAGAAATTGTTTACGCCCCTGATTTGGGCCTGGGACTTTCCATGACACAGATTTTTCCTGTTCTCCTGTTTTCCTGGTTGGGGATTTTCACCTGCTTTGTTGTTTTTCCACGGCTTTTGCCTCAGGTATCTAAGGAAATCTCAGTAAAGCCTTGGTGGCACTCTCTGAAAACAGGTGACCCATGTATGTGTTTCTTCTTAAATCTCGCAGGCCTTCGCCCGGTTCTCAATGTCGTGACGACGCAGGCATCGTCATTTGACCATAAAAAAAGAAAAGTTCTGAAGTAGCTGAAGGGGTTTGCAACCCCCTAAGAAGTTGGTTGAACACAATATCAACCAACCAGACTCTCCAGAGCTCCCAGGGATGGAACCACCATCCCAAGAGAACACAGGAATGGACCTATGGCTCTATCCCCTTATGTAGCAGAGGATGGCCTTGTCAGGCATCAGTGGGAGGAGAGGCCTTTGATCCTATCAAGGCTGGATGTCCAAGTGTAGGGGAATGTCAGGGCGGGAAGGTGGGAGGGAGTGGGTGGATGAGTGAGGGACTACCCACATAGAAGCAGGGTGGGGGGATGGGATAACAGGTTTCTGGAGGAGAAACCAGGAAATGGGGTAACATTTAAAATATAAATTTAAAAAATGCAATTAAATTTTTAAAAAGTTCTCTCTTATGTCTTTCTGTCCCTCCCCCTCACCACCCACCCTCTGTCCCTCCTGGTCCCCACTCACCCTCTGTCTCTCCCTTCCTCCCTCTCTTCCTTTTCTACTCCCTTCACTGCTTTGTAAAATACCATATAATTAAACATCTCTAACAAATTGACCTATCTTAAATGTAAACTCCCTTTTAAAGTGTCAGAGGATTTTTCTTCTTTTAAATTTTATACTACAGGTTCATAGGTGTCTTTTGTTTTTTGATACAATGTCTCACTATGAGTGCAGTCCATGCTGTAGTCTCAAACTTGCGGTCCTTTGTTTCAGCTTCCAGGATCCTAAGATTAAGGGATACAAACATTCACTACTCCCGCCTCTTTTTCTTTTCTTCTTTTTAAACTTTCTTTGCTTGAGACAAAAGTCTCTGAACTCAGTTTGTACACAAAGTTTTTAGAGGTGACTTGCTTCTCTGACGGTAAACAAATGAAAGGGAGAGGGGCCCTCACACTGTGAATATTCCAAGGAAGATCTTAAGATGTTACAGTGCAGTACCATTCCACTCAGCGAGAAGGATTTAGATTTTCACTACAGACTCTAAAAAACATTTACAGGCCTCCTTTAATGGCTTATAAGTTAAACACCATGGTCAAATACTCTAGATGCTCAGAGCATCCTGCTAACTGCTTGAAAATTTACTAAATTTCCTTAGGAACTTTTGCATCTTACCCTTTCTGTCCTGGTCTCATGGAAATGGACCCTCACCCTTGTTGTTTATATGGGAAAATGCACACACACGCCCCTGTTTATCTACAAATTTAGGGGAACTAAAAAAGTTAATTGTGGAGCAATTTAAAGGGCCACCTGACTTCAACATGAGCTGAGGGTGGTAAGTGCACGAAGGTCACACCCACATCCAAAGATGATGATGACTCTGCTCAGTAGGAGTGGAGTTGCCATGATGTCTACAGCGCCCGGTGTGTGTTTTCACCCAATAGTTCACTGAACCTTGCTCGCCTTGGATCAGAACTGCTTTAGGAATCGCCTGTCATATCACCCACAAGCCAATGTGTCTCCCATGATGTGAGAACCAGGATTTCATGTGGCAGGGGAGTTGTTGAATTCCATTCACATATCAGGCTGTTTCTGAAATACTTACTTTGTAACAGAAATTATATTCTTTTATGTATTCTTTTATTCTTTCTATTTGAGAATGGCTTAGATACCAATATCTATTTCGGATGAGTATCTGCAACATACTGGTACTTTGTATTGTGACAAATCCCTTAACTGCCTTTTACAAAAGAAAAAAAAAAGAAAAAAAGACGTAAAATGTCCATACATTTCTTTCTAATTTTAACAAATGACAGGCATGTCTGTTGGGTAGCCTATGCACACTGTACCATTCCAATGAAGGGAAATACTATAGGTCTGTGGAAGTCCCTAACTACTGGTGCCCCAGCATGAATAATGTTGGATGACTCATAGTCCTCCTCAATTTTCATGATTCTACACTTAAAATTTACTCACTCTGGGAGCACTTCCAAGGAGGTGTAGGCAATGGCTAAGCTTAGGTGGTATCTACAGTCTAGGCTCTGTTTGTAACTTGGGACCTGAAATAACAAGACCTTCCACAAATAATTGTGATTTTCCATAAGTGAGATGGTGAGTCAGGAGGAAATCTGAATTCAAAGCTGACCATGTCCATTAAAAAAGCAAGGTTCATAGTCAAGGTCCTGTGCCTAAGCACTTAGACATGCACACGTAAGACTCAACACTATGGCGGAGAGTATCGGCTTTAGTGATGTTATTTCTGTTGTGTCATGGAAGGAACCACGAGGAAGGGGAGAGATGCTGTCCAACTCACGTCACAGATAATATTAACACTCTCCACACAGTGAGGCGCGTCCAATAACCTGTCAGAAGGTGTACATGCTAGTGTCTAATAGCTGAATCTGAAGCCACATGTCTCATACTTAGCATTTCCCCAGTTAGTGATAACAACAAACCCCCCAAAAGAAACCCCAAAACAAACAAAAAAAAACCCAAAAATCAAAAAAGACCAAAACCAATCAAACAAAAAGTCCATCTGAGGATGTGCTCGGATCTGAATGTTTGTGTCTCCATAATTTCCCTTGTTAATGTTTAATCCTCAGTGCAGTAGACTGAGAGCTGGAGGCATCTAGAAGGTCATTAGTGAGAGAGATAGCACTCATGAGTGTGAGTAGATTCTGTATAAAATGGGCTAAAGGGACTGGCTTGCTCCTCCCTTTACATGAGAAACCTGAGGGTACCGCCAACAGGAGCCCTCATCAGACAGACACTCATGAGCCTGTACTTTGATATTGGTATTCCCAGCCTTTAGAATTGTGAGCACTATGTTTTGTTCATTCATTTTTTAAAAAAGTCTGCTCTAAGGTATTTTCTTACCACAACCCAAATGAACTAAGATGGGTTGTGTGTACAAGCACCAGCACCACAGAAGCATGGAGCCCTGGGACTCCGATTCTACCTGCAAATGCTGGGCCCTACCATCTTCATTCTCATTCGCATTCTATCTCCTCTTTCTAAAACTATAGCAGTGGCTTGTCTTTCCTTTATGAAGTAAGGTGCTGCTGAACTCTGCCAACCTACCCAGCTAGCTCTATGCTAGGGATAGTGAGAAGTTGTGAGTATGTCACATGCTGTTTCTGGTACAGAGCCAGCAAATTTGTTCCAGGCCAGTCCTAGCAGAAATCAATCAATCAATCAATCAATCAATCTCTCTCTCTCTCTCTCTCTCTCTCTCTCTCTTTTTCTCTCTCCCCCTCCCCCTCCCCTCCCTCTCTCTCCCCCTCCCCCTCCCTCCCTCTCTTTCTCCCCCTCTCTCTCCCTCTCCCTCTCTCTCTCTCTCTTTCCCCTTCCCCCTCCCTCTCCCCCTTCCCCTCCTCAGTGTGTGCGTGTAGTTTGTAGAAGACTCACATAAACACAGACGTTCCCAAGTCATAGCAGCTACCTGTGACCACCTCCAGAGCTCAGGCACCGTGATAGTCGTAGCTGTCATCACATCTATCACTTAAATAGCAAAGTATAGGGCTAAACAACTACAAAATAATGATCTGAATTTAAAAAGACAGGTTACTATTGGCTTCTACAATCAGTGTAAGGCATCAGTAACGGAGATTAGGAAGTAGCATATGAAGACAGTACATACGCATGATTCAAATTTTAATTAAAAGCAGAAAGAAAATCAGGATGTCCACATTAAAAAAAACAACAACAACAACAACAACAAAACAAAAAAGCTGAATTTTATCTTAGAACTGAGACTTTTGTGAACTCTTCACTAGTAAGCACTGAACAGAGGTTGGGAGAGAAACACATTTCCATGTGAACATTTTTGTATGTAAAAGGATAATCTTGTGATATAATTCGAGGACTATTTTTAAAGCCCAAGGCAGGCAGGCAGGGAGTGGAACGCCCCACCTACACCTGTGCCCTGCGCTCAGAAGGTCAGCTGACCACTGCGGAAGGCAGCTCGTCTGCGCAGCCGCACCCTGCATAGCCTGCTTCTCAGGGTAGATCTGTCACAGTTTTACAGTGTTGAGAACAGGGATTTAATGTTGTAAGACATTAACTCAGAAACAGAACACAGTCTTTAATTCAAGTCACTTCAGCTTAAATAATGCTCCCTGCTGTGTTTACGGTCGGAAAATTGAATTCAGTTTCATGGGCCAGCAAGGCTAGCCCACATACAATTAAGACATGGACGCTGACTTAGCTCATGGTCTTATATTAGGGATGATTTTTAGCTTCATTCAAGCACATAAAAGGTATTTGTGTCTCCACAGGAGCATTTGAGTCTGGGTGTGAAGGGACTTTCATGTGTTCTCAGTACTAGAAAGTTAGAGGCAGGATAACCGGGAGGACACGGCTATCAGAGGTCAGCCTGAGATACATGAGATTATGTCATTAAAAGTAATAAAAAGCAAACGTTAAACCACAAGCATATTTATAAGGGCCATTGTTTCCTTGTTAGGGGAGAAGAACAAAGTATTAGTGAACAGTGGATCCGGTTCACTTGCAAGAAATAAGCAAAGAAGCAAGGCGAGCTTACCTGGTTGAACCTGCAGTGAGGTGGTCAGTGTCTGCACACCATCCCATCCCTTCATTTCCACTCGGCAGCAGTAGAGACCGCTGTCACTCACATAGGCGTAATCGATGGTCAAGGATGCATTTCCTTGAAGAAGCTGCGCGTTGATCTGGTAGCGACTGCTTGTCCGATAGTTGATTCGGTTTCCATCAGTCCAGACAAGTGTTTGTCCACACGTATCAGAAGCACATTCGCCTCGGCCCCAGCACACGAATGAGAGTGCACGAGATTCAGGATAAGAACATGGCAGCGTCACAGGCTCACCCCCCATTCCATATACTTCCGGGAATGATCCTGAAGCAACTGCGGTGAAGAAGAGGAAACAGAAGCTCTCAACACTTTCCCCAGGTTCTATTTTTACTTTTGCATTTCTTTTCCGCTTTTCCCCTTTGTTTCAATTGAGGATTAAACTTGGAGCCTGACACATGGGAGCCATGTGCTGTGCCATTGTGTCCCAGCTCCAGTCCTTCTGTTCATTCTTTTGTTCTTTGTAGAGTCTTGATAGCCTAATATTTCATTATAAACATTTTTATGTTTGCAGATTCATCTTTGGTATGATTATGCAACGAATAGGCTTGTGGATAAACAACACTGTACTGTATGATATTCACCTGTGAATCCCCACCCCCGCCAGCTTCCTCCCCACCTCCACCCCCAGTGCGCACGCAAGCCTGCAGGCATCAAACCCCGCCCCCTTGTTTGTTTTCCTTCTTTTTCCTTTTTGAGACAGGGCTCACTCTGTAGTCCTGGCAGGCCTAGAACCCACTATATAAACTAGGCTAGTCTAGAACTCATAAAGTTCCTCCTGCGTCTACCTCCAGAATGCTGGAGCTAATGGCACCACTATGCCTGACCTGTAGGTTTGTTTCTTAATCAGGGTCTTGCTCTAGCTCAGGGTCTTGCTCTAGCTCTCCTACAGGTGCTATCCTCCTGCCTCAGATGTCTGAGAGGTGGAATTACAAGCGTGCACCGCTAAGACCATCTCTAAGTTAACTCTTTTTCAACAAAGAATTATTTATTTCTTGTATGAGTACACTGTAGCTGCCCTCAGACAAACCGGAAGAGGGCATCAGAATCCCATTACAGAGGTTTGTGAGCCACCACGTGGTTGCTGGGAATTGAACTTAGGACCTTTGGAAGAGCAGTCAGTGCTCTTAACCACTGAGCCATTTCTCCAGCCCCTAAGTTAACTTTTTAAAGTTTTTTTTTATTTATTTTTTTAAAGATTTTTTTTTTGGGTTCTTTTTTTCGGAGCTGGGGACCGAACCCAGGGCCTTGCGCTTCCTAGGTAAGCGCTCTACCACTGAGCTAAATCCCCAGCCCCTTTTTAAAGATTTTTATTTTTATTTTTTTATTTATATGAGTACACTGTAGCTGTTTTTTTTTTGTTGTTGTTGTTGTTGTTGTTGTTGTTGTTGTTGTTGTTTTTTCCGGAGCTGGGCATCGAACCCAGGGCCTTGCGCTTGCTAGGCAAGCGCTCTACCACTGAGCTAAATCCCCAACCCCGGTGCTGTTTTTTTTTTAAAAGACTTATTTATTTTATGTATATGAGTACACTGTAGCTGTCTTCAGACACACCAGAAGAGGACATCGGATCCCATTACAGATGGTTGTGAGCCACCACGTGGTTGCTGGGATTTGAACTCAGGACCTCTGGAAGAGCAGCCGGTGCTCTTAACCACTGAGCCATCTCTCCAGCCCCACTTTTTAAAGTTTTTATTCTACTTGGTCAGGTCAGATTGTGATTACTTCACGTCCCCCTTTCCTATCATCTCTAGAAACGCATGCAGTCTGCCCTCTTTGCTCCCTTCCAAATGCATGGCCTCTTTCATTCATTAATAGGTGCTATATACATATCCATACATGTATGTATCCTGAAATACATCAATGCTGCCTGCCCCATCTGTGGAACGTTACTGTATATCTGTATATGTGTTCAAGTCTGACCACTTGAGGTCAGATTACCAACTGGCTAGCTCTTCCTTGGGCCAGACTAATTCTGCTCTTAGCTAAGTGGGACAAGGAAACACAAATGATGCTTCAAGTTTAAGTTTTAAAAACTTAAAACTGCTGTCATAGGGGCTGTGCGTTGCTGGGTACCGGCAAACCTAGAACTTGGGAGGTGGAGGCAGAAAAGGTTAAGGGTTCAAAGCCAGCCTTGGGAAACTAGAGGATTCAAGACTAGCCTCAGTTCAGGAGACTCTATCCCAAACCACACTTTCCCTCTTCCCTTTGGTGCTAGTCACTAATTCCTTACCTATCTCTTGCTATAAAGATCAGAGGAAGGTTTTTATTTACAGCATTATGGCTTCAAAACAGAAGGTTAGTAACTTCAATGTCAGTTTACAGAAAGGGTTTTATAACACCACTGGGAGGAGTGAGGTTTTTGGATCAGTCCTCAAAACGAAAAATCCAGTGATCCCTTCTTGTAAGTGGATGACATTCCAGTGACACAAGAAGGTCACAAGAAGGTCACAGGATCAGACTATTCAGTCCAGAACTAAATCATGCAACTTCTAAAACCAAAACAAAAATGTAAATATGAGTCTTCTTGGACGGAGGAAGAAAACCTCTACTGTCAATTGCTTCTAAGTTGTCTTTAGAGGAACTCTGAGGCCTGAGGCTGTGGCTCAAGGATTCAGCCCTACCCCCTGCCAGCCCCTGGGATGGATCCCCAGTGCAGGAAATAAACCAACCAACCAATTAAGAACGAAACAAGGCACTGTGAGTTTGACTAACCAGTAAGCACAGTCCTCAGGGTATGAGTGTATATTTCATACTGGGACACACATTACTTCATGGTTACCTAATACCTTTTCAGAATCACAGATATAATACATCATATTATAATAAAATTATAGAAACGTGTGATAAGAAATAACACATACTCACCCCTTACTCTTCTATCACATGCACACATATGTACTTGTGCCTTACTAGTCTATCACATGGAGGCTCATGGACTCGCCCTCACACACTCTTGTGGTTTGACAATTTGGCTATCGATTTTGAAATACATACAAGGAAATGATTCTTTCAGAGCTCCCATTTTGTCCTGGTTCTCATCTCTCTATGCAACTCACAGTCAACAAAACCCAAGGAGTGCGCTATGTCTGCATCCCGTGCAGTCTCCACGGCAGCTTCAGTTCACCCCCTCGCTTACCTGGGAGAAGGAGTACGAATGCTGAAATGAAGATTTGAGGGAGCATCGTGGCACTGACCTGGAGAAAAATGAGACAATACTCTTGTCGGCTACAGCACTCAGCACATGGTCCTGTCTTAGTTCTCAGAAGGTAACTTATCTTTGATCCCTAATGATGGGAATCACATGGTCCTATTCTACTGGCTCAAGAAAGCCTGCATTCAAAGGTCTCTTCCAGGGCTCTATAACGTCCCAGTGGTAGAGGGCTATTTGCTATTTACAAGGAAAGTTGTCTTCCAAAACACCCTTCTCTTTCCCAGTCCTTCCCCACATATAACCATCAATGTTCCTCCTGGTTTTGGTACAAATAAAGCACCAAACAGACAGAAAACTGAAGGCAGGCATTAGAGTGTGTTCCCTCAGTAGAACCCTAAGCAAAGCCCAGTCTTCTGATGGCAAAAATGCACTTGCCCTCTGGCGGACACAGCTCTTTCTGCTCAGTGACCACAATGGTTCATCGCTAAGCCTCATCTAAGCTCATTACCAGCAAGATGCACTGAGTGAGGGTGTAAAGTGTCACTCATGCTGACACACACGATTAGTGGGGCCACATCATCCAGAGGGATGTTAGAGACACCTACAAAAGCACTAGGTGCAGACCTTCCACACCTAGGTTTCCTCCTCAGTATAATAGCTCTAATGTTTGCTCAGCTTTTTTGAGACTCTGCTGTAAGGAAGACGCTGAACTATTTACTCACAGACATCTAATCCTCACAGAGGTCCTCCTAGGCCAGCTGCTCTTAAATCTGTTTATGGAGAATGTTACATGTCTGCAGATTACAACTTCTAGGTTTCAACTTTTGCTTCTTAATTGCTAAGCCATGAAATACAAGTAAGCCTGCCTAAAATCTTATTAACTCCACCTCTGATCAGAAGATTGCATGACTTCCTGTCAGAGAAGAAGGGGTAAGCCTTTTCTAGTCTCTTGAGGCTGACAATGGCTGTCATGAGGATGCTTTTAATGACCTCAGCATTGGCCTGGTACTCCACACTACTCACACTAAAGCCTCTGCACTTGGAAGAGATCAGAGCCCTGTTGGGCAAACTGTTGACCAAACACTCAGAATTTTCTGCATAAGAAAGCGTAAAATTTGTTTCTTAATTAACAGACAAATTTTAGAAATCTAAAGCCCACATGAATATCGGCCTTAGATAAAACTACTTGGCACTCTAGGCCAGGCATGGTGGTACACATCTTTAATCCCACCAGTTGGGAAGCAGAACAGGCAGATCTCTGTAAGTCCTGTCTACAAAGCAAGTCTGGGACAGCCAGGACTCTTTTACACACAGAAACCCTGTCTCAAAACAAAAACAAACAAACAAAAAACAACCAAACTAACAAAAACAAAAGAAAAAATACTTGAAAACACATAGCACCAACCATTCTGTTCCTTTCAGGTTCTACTGAGGACAGGACACAAACTGTCACTGCCTCAGGTACACCTGCCACCTTCTTGACTCATCATCACTGAACCATCCATCCCATAGATGCCCTATGGTTCCACTTTACACCCTATACAAATCGTTTCTTACAGGTATCATTTAATCTGCAAACCTTGGAAGTCAACGGATAAGACTGCAATTGTACCTGTGCCCTCACCTCCTTGGCCCCATTTCCATATTGTTATATAATATTACATATTACCTACAGATACAGACCCAAAGTGTAGGGCTTCATCTATGAGTACCAGACTATTTTTCTATTTTCTTATTTCTCATGTTAACTTTACTTAAGGTTTTAATAGCTCATCTATGGAATTCCATTATTATAAACGAAGATCTACCACCCAAGAATCCAAAGAACTCTATTGGATCTTAAGTTGCCATAATGTCTAGCGACTCATCGTTGTCCTAATGTCCCACATAGAATCCCACATCATCCCAATTACAAAGCCACATGGTACAGAACCTCCAAGGAGCACTATCCTCATTGCCTCTCTCCAGCAGGAGCCTGCAGAAGACGGTACATACCAGTTAGGAGAGAGCACTGCTTCTTGGTAGTCTCTCCTAATCCTCTGCTGCTGGATTCTTCCAGCGCTGCTGATGGATAAAGACTCAGCTCTCCAGAATTTCATCCTTATCTATGGCCACACCTTCACTTGAGTTGTTCGAAAATTGAGTCTCTCCTGTTCTTCAATCCATCCACTAGATAGCATCTGCTCACTGATATAAACAGGCTACAGGAGAGCCTAAGTAAGTGGGAGCACCCCTCTGTGTGCCTTGGGCTTTGTCCCCAAGCTGCAAAATTCCTCACTTGAGGTGTGACTCCAGGCCTGGGGACCACATTGGCTTTTGAGATGGCTGGAGAGTGAAGAAACTTTGACACCTGGACCAACCGTCTAGATTTTCAGGAGAATTAACTGCACTCCAGGAAGGAGCATACATTTAGAAACCAGGAGTTCCTGGAGCAAGAGCTCTTGTTATACTTCCTGGATGCCATCAACTAACATCTTTCTAATCAATGTTTACTAGCGGCCCATACTTAGAATGGAGGAGTTGAAAGAAATAATGTAGTTCACAGCTTCCAAAAGTTTGAGGAGAACCTGAGGTGGGGTGTACATCTTTAATCCTACATTTTTTTTTTAAAGATTTATACACTGTAGCTGTCTTCAGATACACCAGAAGAGGGCATCGGATCTCTTTACAGATGGTTGTGAGCCACCATGTGGTTGCTGGGATTTGAACTCAGGACCTCTGGAAGAGCAGTCAGTGTGCTTAACCATTGAGCCATCTCTCCAGCCCTTTAATCCTACATTTAATTTGCTGGGGAGCAGAAACAAGCAGATCTCTGTGTTGTCTGGCAGCAGCAGCAGTGAGAGAGTTCTAGGCTGGTGAAGAGTGCGTGGTAATATGAGATCTTTCAAAAAGCTAAACTCAAGCATCTCTAAACCCCAGTGCACATTTCAGTTACTACTAAATTGTCCACAGAGGCTCCCGGAGTCTGGGTGTTGTGTAAGACAGAGAACAATGTGGCTACTTTCCCGACTGGCAACTAGAGGGTGCTATGCTGTTCAAGTAAGAGGGTTTCCAGAAGGAAATGTGAGTTTGGAGGGTATCCTCACCCTCGCAATCCGAATAAATAAAGAAACAAACCAACCAACCTTGTACACTGTCTAAAATACTGAGGACAGAGATTTGAGCAAAGGCTTCTGCTTGTTCATCGTCATCTCATTGAGTGTGACTTGTTTTGTTTTGTTTTGAGACAGTCTGTGTAGCTCTGGCTGTCCTGCAACTCTCTGTGTAGATCAGGCTGATCTCAGACTCAGAGATCCTCCTGCTCCCCCCCCCCCCCCAGATTCCCCACTCCCCCACACACACCCCCTGTGCAGGGATTAAAGACTTGCACCACCTCAGCCCAGCTCATCTCATTGAATATGAAAATGCTGTCTCTACATCTATTGGGGGGAAGATAGAGGGGACTAGAAGATTTACTAACATTAGGCTTTCCCAATGGAGTCAAGAGAATCATCTCGATTTTGACATGGGATGTTGTCATGGTTGTTTGAGTATCCTGTTTCATTTTGAGACAGGGTCTCAGTCTGAAGTGCAGACTGACCTTAAACTCTTTTATAGTGGAGCAGCCCTTGAACTTCTGGCCCTCCTCTCTGTATTTGTGCTAGGTTCAAGGGTACCATAACCTGGGGTTCCTCTGCACTGAGGATTCAACCCAGGACTTCATGTATGCCTGCCAAGTACTCTAAAAGTGAGCTATAGCCCCTTATAATCATCTTAGGAAAAAACGTCTCCATACAAATTAAGATGTCCCAGAGTCTCTAGGCAATGAACTGTCACTTCCAGGAGCTCCTGTACAAAATATATGTTGTATTTTGCAAATCACTACTCTGGGAATGAGTAGTCGGTCACACAAATGTGTGTGTGTGTGTGTGTGTGTGTGTGTGTGTGTGTGTGTGCGTGTGTGTGCGTGTGTGTGCGTGTTCATATATAATGGATGAGCCTACAGACACCCAAAGAGGGCCTTGGATCTTCTGGAACTAGAGATCCATGATATGAGCTCTTGTGGGTGCTAAGAACCTGACCTAGGTCCTCTGGAAGGGCAGGAAGTACTCTACCTAACCACAGAGCCATATCTTTGGCTTTGGCCCTTATATTGATGTATCATTTGAGTATTTGAGAAGACTCAGCAGTATACTAACACATGTTAAGTGGAGCTTTTCATTTTTTCTTATTTTCATTTCTGTGTGCATATGTAAGTGTGTGTTTGTGCTGGTGTGGGTCACGTACATGCAGGCCAGAGGAGGATGTCCAGAGTTCTCTTCTATTTCTCTTAGAGTCAGGATCTCTCCCTGAACCTGGACCTTAGCTTCTTTTTTTCAGGAAACTGGAAGCCATGAAACCACAGCAATTCCCCTGCATCCTCCCCTCGATTCAGGGCTGGATTTGGGTTTTCTTGGGTGGTGTCTTCTATGTGGGTGCTGGGAAGCTCAGTCTGGCCCTCATCATTGAGCAGCAACTATGTCTAACTGCTGAGCCATCTCTCAGGCCCTGTCACCTTTTTCTTTTCAATATTGATAGTAGACAATGAAGTGCTCGCTTCAGTGACACATATACTAAAATTGGAACGATACAGAGAAGATTAGAGTTGCCTCAGCGCAAGGATGACACGCAAATTCATGAAGCCTTCCATATTTTTCATAGAAGAAGGGGGAGGGGGGATGGGATAGGGGGTTATGGACAGGAAACCGGGATAATATCTGAAACGTAAATTTTAAAAAAATCCAAGAAAAGAAAAATAAAATTAAAACTGCTTATATAGCTCTCATTGTACTAGCACTGGATAGTGCTGTTCTAGAAGCACAAAGCCATTCCACAGATGACTCCTGGGGAGGGCGGAGTGGGAAATGAGAAAGAGAATGAGGAAATCCCAGCTTTAAACTTGCTTGGCTGGTGTGTATTTACTTGGAGGTGAGGTTTCATGTAACCCAGGAAGCTCAAGTCTCTCTGTGTCTGAGGCTGGTCTTAGAGTCTCCCTTAGCT
The DNA here is from genome assembly GCF_021556685.1 of Rattus norvegicus. Lineage (NCBI taxonomy): Eukaryota > Metazoa > Chordata > Mammalia > Rodentia > Muridae > Rattus > Rattus norvegicus. The sequence continues at coordinate 36,922,782 of NC_141543.1, read as the reverse complement.
GTAGTTCTGCAGCACAGGGTTTCATGTTTGTCCTTTATACTGTATTTTTATATTTAGTTGTTAATATTTCAGTATAGATTAACATAATCTTTATACAACATTTATTTACTTAGTTTATTTATTTATGTATACTACTCACCAATATTCCTAGACTGATGTTTTGATTCTGTTGAGACAGGGTCTTGCTTTGTACCCCGTGCTGAAATCATATTAACAACCTTCCTGCCCAGAACTGAATTTCACTTGTGTGTAACCACACCCAACTAAATATTCAACTACAGGAATGAATCTCAGACTCCCATTAAAGAGCATGGATTGGTTCACAGTATGATGCTGGTTTCTTTGGTTTGATCAATTCCAAGGACATGTAATTTTGCGGCAGATTCAAATAACTTCAGGAGAAAAAGTTGAGTAGCAACAAGGAAATGAACAATCCAACAAGAAATTCCAAGACTACTTACTGTCAAGCAATTAGCTTCAGGCTGGCTGCCCTGCCCAGAGTGTCCTTGTGACACCTTGACTTGAAAGAAGCAGCAAGAACAGTGTGAAATGTCAGACTTTGAAGACTTTCCCAGAAGGATGATGAGGATACTGAATTTGTGGCAGGAATTTTTTAGCCCGAGGAGAGTGGTTGGTGTCACTGTTGGAAGGAACAGTGAAAACTACACAGACCTTCACCGGCCTGGAGTAGACAGGCCTCAAAGCCCTTCACCATGACCACTGGAGCCTTCCGCTACCACAGCTCAGTCAACACCTTCTCCAGAGAGTTTGGCTAGGATCTAGGGTGAATTTAGCATAAGGGAATTGTTCCAGCCCAGCAGAGGGTGCTGATGTAGAAATCTATTGCAGAACCAACATATGGAAACAAGAACCAACATATAAAAACAGTCTTCCCAGCGCTGCCCAGTCACTTTTATCTTTCAACTGAAGAGTTTTATGTGCAAGTTCAGTGCACAGCTGAGCAGTCATGACATGGGTATGTCACAGATGGCAGGTAGGAGACACAGGGATGGTCATAGCAATGTGGTTTGTAACTGCACATATTTAACAACCCTCTAAGTGACTACCAGTGGGAAAGTAGGCAAGGAAATGTGATGTATCCATGCTATAAGACATGAGCCTAATTAATCATCCTGATATAGAATGTTGGAAGTCACAGTGCTACTGGGAAAGTCAAGGCACAGATTCATGCACACAGTAGGCTTCTGTGTGTGCACACAGTGTCAGGGAACAGCAATGTGTGACAATTCATTAATGTTTTGACTCACAGTGGGCAGAATGGAATGAGAAGAGTTTGAAAAGGGAGTCATGATTTTAACATGTTTTATACGGCTTGACTGCTTTCCTGTTTAGATTTCTAAATACAAATGCACTGAAAGGAATTTGTGTTAAACATTTAAAAAGTACCCTGAGTACTTTCAAATGTACACACTTCTAATTTGTCAAGTTTTTTTTATTGTTGTTGCTTTTGTTGTGATTGTTCACTTTATTGGGGGTGGTTCAGTCACCCCTTCCTTGGCTAATTAACAGAAAACTAGCTCAGATCCCAGATCAATGGACTGTTATCATTGGCAACAGCGTCCATTTTCCTGAATGTCAATTTCCATTTGCCTGTCACTTTATGTCCAAAGAAACAATGCACAATTCTCCCCAGGGTTCTGTATATGAAGAACCAGGTCCCCAATATATAGGAGCTGACAGCCGTGTCACAAACCTAACTTCCAACCAACTGAGCTAGAGGCCCTACAGTTATCTCAAGCCAGCCTCAAACTACACAGCCCAGGTTGAGTTGGAACTCATGGTAATCCTCCTGCTTCAGCCTCCTGAGTGCTAAGACTGCAGGTGTGATCCAACACACTTTATTTGTTTGTTTGGGTGGGTAGGGAGTCTCATTGCTCATGATCTTGCTTATTTAGCTCTTCTGAATTCAACTTTTGTTTTCATCTTTATTAAACTGGGTATTTCTTATTTACATTTCAATTTTTTTCTTTTTTTTTTTTTTCTTCTTTTTTTTTTTTTTTCCGGAGCTGGGGACCGAACCCAGGGCCTTGCGCTTGCTAGGCAAGTGCTCTACCACTGAGCTAAATTCCCAACCCCCTTATTTACATTTCAAATGTTATTCCCTTTCCTGGTTTCCAGGCCAACATCCCCCTAACTCCTCCCCTTCCCATTCTATGTGGGTGTTCCCCTCCCCATCCTCCCCCCATTACCACCCTCCCCCAAAAAATCCCATACACTGGGGGTCCAGCCTTGGCAGTCCCCTTCCACTGGTGCCCTTACTAGGCTATTCATTGCTACCTATGAGGTTGGAGCCCAGGGTCAGTCCATGTATAGTCTTTGGGCAGTGGCTTAGTCCCTGGAAGGTCTGGTTGCTTGGCATTGTTGTACATATGGGGTCTCGAGCCCCTTCAAGCTCTTCCAGTTCTTTCTCTGATTCCTTCAACGGGGGTTCCGTTCTCAGTTCAGTGGTTTGTTGCTGGCATTTGCCTATGTATTTGCTGTATTCTGGCTGTGTCTCTCAGGAGCGATCTACATCCGGCTCCTGTCGGTCTGCACTTCTTTGCTTCATCCATCTTGTCTAATTGGGTGGCTGTATATGCATGGGCCACATGTGGGGCAGGCTCTGAATGGGTGTTCCTTCAGTCTCTGTTCTAAACTTTGCTTCCCTATCCCCTCCTAAGGATATTCTTGTTCCCCTTTTAAAGAAGGAGTGAAGCATCAGCATTTTGGTCATCCTTCTTGAGTTTCATGTGTTCTGTGCATCTAGGGCAATTCAAGCATTTGGGCTAATATCCACTTATCAATGAGTGCATACCATGTGTGTTTTTCTTTTTTTTTTTTTTTTAATCTTTTTTCTTTTTTTTTTCGGAGCTGGGGACCGAACCCGGGGCCTTGAGCTTGCTAGGCAAGCGCTCTACCACTGAGCTAAATCCCCAACCCCATGTGTGTTTTTCTGTGATTGGGTTACCTCACTCAGGATGATATTGTCCAGTTCCATCCATTTGCCTATGAATTTCATAAAGCCATTATTTGATAGCTGAGTAGTATTCCATTGTGTAGATGTACCACATTTTCTGTATCCATTCCTCTGTTGAAGGGCATCTGGGTTCTTTCCAGCTTCTGGCTATTATAAATAAGGCTGCTATGAACATAGTGGAGCACGTGTCTTTGTTATATGTCGGGGCAACTTTTGGGTATATGCCCAAGAGAGGTATAGCTGGATCCTCAGGTAGTACAATGTCCAATTTTCTGAGGAACCTCCAGAGTGATTTCCAGAATGGTTGTACCAGTCTGCAATCCCACCAACAATGGAGGAGTGTCCCTCTTTCTCCGCATCCTCACCAGCATCTGCTGTCACCTGAGTTTTTGATCTTAGCCATTCTCACTGGAGTGAGGTGAAATCTCAGGGTTGTTTTGATTTGCATTTCCCTGATGACTAAGGATGCTGAACATTTCTTTAGGTGCTTCTCAGCCATTCTATATTCTTCAGCCGTGAATTCTTTGTTTAGCTCTGAACCCCTCAACCTTTCAATATTCCTGTTTCCACCTCCCTCCTGACCTCCAGGATAGACAGGCATCAGGGGAGGTAACAGTGTAACTGGAGAGCTAAGGCTGTGCCTACACAGAGCTGGCCTTTGATTTTCCTTACCATGTATCACGTTTTTCCTTCACCTATGTCCTGCTGCTTCTGCTGCTGCTGCTGCTGCTGCTGCTGCTGCTGCTGCTGCTGCTGCTGCTGCTGCTGCTAAGCTTCAGTACAGGCCTTGACCTTTTCAGTTGAAGAACTGTTTCACAGAGGGCAAGAAAGAGATAAAAGGATGGTCACAGTAATGTTATGTGTAATAGCATGATTTTTAGCAACCTAAATATCCAACCATGGGGAACCAGTTAAGTATATTTGCTTGATATATCCATGATATAAGCAGTGAGCCTAACTGAACAACCTCATATAAGCTGCTGGTAACCACAATGCTAGAGAGAAAATCAAAGAGAACAATCATGTGGGCAAGCATTGCCAGGGATCAACAGTTTCTGGACATCTTTTAATATTGGACTCTAGGAGGGGGAGCTGGGCAATGGGAAATGTTTAGAGAAGAGCCATGTTTGCTTATAACTTTCATGTGGGTTGGATGTGTTATTATACAGATTGTGTTATTGCAAAGGACTTCATTTTAAATTTCAATATAACGAGGAATTTCAAATTAGTTTTGTATTTTTTCAGGAAGTTTTATTCGCTGGTGTAGAAGAGAAAGAGAAGAAGAGGAGAAGAGGAAGAAGAGAGAAAATGAATTAAGTGACCTTTCCTTTGCTGAGGAACAGATAGCTAGCCCAGATAGGTGGACCATTTTTCTGTTCAACAGTGTCCATTTCTCTAGGTGTTTATTACATTAGCCCAGGCTTTTACCCTCAAAGAATTGTTTATAATTCTCTCCAATAGCTGTGATTCTAAAAGTGGAGATCAAGACCAGACAACACACAAAACACACCACAACACAACACATGCTAAGTGAGGGGCATGCAACTTCTTATGTTTCACCTCTATCCAATGGGAGCACACATTTTAGGGAATGAGTGTAGATTGCCCATGGTGTCCTTAAATGAATGAAGTTCTAACACAGACTCCTTAGTAGATGGACTGTGGGTTTAAATCCTCATTTCTGACCATTTGTTGTTTTTTTTTTTTTTTTTTTTTTGAGAAATGGTTTCATCATTCAGGTGTTGTGCAAGATGAACAATAAAACAGCGTTAGAACTTGTGGAATGTGACCCATTAGCACAAACTGTGGGTGAGGCTCAGCAAGGCAGGGCCCAGAGCACTACATGTCCTGAGGACTTCCTGCTGCAATGGAGCATCGCTCTTCCTGTGCCTTTGCAGTCACCACATCTCTCCTAATCTTTGAGTTGTAAGAAAACTATGGGGGCCCCAGCCCCTCTCTAGGCAGGGTCATCAGCACTCCCAGTAATAGTGATTGATCTTTTTCAAGTATTGGTGCTGGAGCAGAGCAATGTTTCAACCTCCACCCTCGGAAAGAACTCAGAGATGTAGATTGTTAGCCATGACCACCACCCTTAGAAAGAATCTAGAGATGCATTTTGTACGTGCAGTTAGGTTAAGGTGTTTTTGCTGGTGGCATCGACTTTGAAAATTTAAGGAAACAATGTCAAGTTCTGAAAGGCACACTCTTAATAGCTGAGCTAGGGATTTTTTTTTTTTTTTTGAGGTCAGGGAACAAGAACAATGGCAGCCAGACTAGTACTAGCTGACACTCCATTCTTGCTAAAGCTGGGCTGCTGATCGAGCTGATGACTAATTTTTAAGCCCATTTTTTGCCCTTAGCTTCCTGATATGATTTAATAAAAAATTGCACCCCAAGGATATAAAATAGAAATGACTGTTTTTATATAAAACTTTAGATTTATAATTCTCTTAAAAAACTTTATTAGATTACTTTTTGCAGTAAATAATAAAAGAATTGATCCTTTCCTTGTACCCACAAATTGCGGCCTGCCCATAAGAGAATCTGACTCTAAAAAACATTACTTACATTTTGTTAATCTTTAACAAGTTGCTTAGTTAAACATGTATGTGGGTTCCTCAGAATAATTTTTTACTTATATTACACAATGTTGATTTATGTGATGGTATTCAAGAACATGTTTTTCTACACCTAAAATCATTGTGACTGATCACTTAATGAAAAACAGAATGTAATCTCATTGCGATTTTTGTACTGCTCAAAAGATTGTGCTGCAATGTATAAACTGTGGGAAAAAATTAAAGTTGTGGAACTCTGCTCCATCTACCCACTCACCTAATGAATGTGTGAATGTGTGTGAATATATGTGTGTATTGTATATGTATGTATGTACGTATGTACGTATGTACATATGTATGTATGTATGTATGTGCATGTGTGAAGTTGTTGATCACCAAATCTCTCTCTCTCTTCTCTCTCTCTCTCTCTCTCTCTCTCTCTCTCTGTGTTGCTGTTGTTGTCGCTCGTACCTGTACACACACATGATGCCTTTTCTCACTGGTCTCTAAGAGTTTCTTGCTAGCCTCAGGAAGTCCTTCCCTGCCAGAGTGAATGAAGCTTTGTTCCCTCAGAAAACAGTCTGCTGAATGATCCATTGCCCCCTCTACATGCAGCCTCAGTTTACCTGTGTGTTCAGGTAGAGGACCCTGTCCTTGGTCATAGAATGCTAATAGGTGCTCAGCACTAATAAAAGAAATGTGCTAGATTAGAAATCCAGCAGATACCAGGTAAGGAGAATGTCTACAAGGAGACATGTCCTTGGTCATAGAGAATGTGATTCGATCCAACCATGGGACCTGCAGGATACAATTCCCTGGCCCAATGAATGATAAAAGATTAGAATTGAAATTAAGCATCATTAAACCAGGTGAGTAGACCTTTCCATGTCTTCATTGTCAACCAGCATCTCCTGTGAGTGATGATGTCATAGGAACAGGGGATTCTCACGTCTGACTTTCCCAGCTACAGGCCTTGGGGTGGGATGGGAAGACATGGATTAATAGTTCTCACATGTAAAGGTCAGCAGCGTGGCTTCCACATGTTTTAAACTCAAGGACACTGTCTACACAAAGGGAAGAAAGGCCTAGACCAGAGGTTCAAAGCCCTGATTGATCGTTAGCATCCCATGGAGAGTGTCATGTCAATCAGTGCTCAGGCCCCACCTTCAAAACAGGACCATTATCATCTCTGGAGTCACAGTCTGAAGTTTCTCCTTTTACACCAATCTCCCCAGGTACAGGCGAGACTGTGAACCTCTGGGTTGTGCAAGTTTGTTGTGGGGGTCTAATGTGTATGTACTTTTGGTTTCAGATTTATAGCTAGGGATGTAACTCAGAGTTGACTGTTGACATTGCATTCCAGAGGCTGGGATTAAAGGTGTGTACCACATTGCCTTGCCAACCAAGCCTTTTTTGGTCATACTTGGGTGAGGGAAAGGCACCATGTGTTAGCATTTGCCATGGTGATCTGGGTCAAGGCAGATCTATTTTCTGGGTCTCTTTCTCCTCCATCCAAGGGTGACCACACAAACCTCTGTGTCTTCTGTTTCACAAAAATGTTCCCTGTCTTGAAAATAATTTTGGATATCCACAGGTTTTACCAAATATTATGTGACCATCATTTCATTTTAAAATTATAGTCAATTATCCATGTCTTACTGTTGTAGGAATCTTGCTCAAATAAAAACTCAGACACCAAAAACTCAGACACCAATGAAAGGGGAAGACAGGAGCTAGCACTAGTGAACCAAAGCCAGTGTGGCTCAGGAAAGGCTTCCATGATGTGGCTGCCCTTGGTATTCTCATGTTTGCTTTCTCCTTTGCTTTGTTGTAAATAGTCTTTTCCATACAACCTATTTCTGATTAGTTTCCCTTCCCCCAACTCCTCCCAGAATCTCCCCAGAACCTCTCCTATGCAAATGCACACCATTTCTCTTTCTCGGTAGAAAACAGACATTTAAAGAATAATTATAAAATAATAAATATGGGGAAAGCAAGCAAGCAAAATTTTACAGAAACATATATGCCAGTCAGCAGGTTGCCAAGGGCAACAACCCATTGTTTCAGCTATTTCTCCAGACTATTCTGTTGCAAGTAACAAGTGAAACCATGCTTGGCAAACTGACATTACAAGTGGTGCTTTAAGTAAATCACTATGTGCATCCACAAATTGACATTTAAATATTGAACTTGTCTACCTGGTTTAACTATAGTTTTTAAGGTTTTATATCATCTTCTATGTTATTTGCATGCATAAGTGCATGTGAAGAGTGTGACTGTGTGTGTGTGTGCGTGCGCGTGCGTGCCATGGAGGGCATATGGAGACAGGAGGACAACCAGGGGCACCAGAACTCAGGAGGCAGAAATCTCATGTAGAAGTTAATACTCCCTTGAAATCCATGACTTGTGAACAATCAAGATATGAATGAAGGCGAAGAAGATATCAATACTGAAGCCTTTGTTAACTCTTAGCAAAATCAAGTGTTTAATTGATTGTGACAAACTGATTCACTATGAGAAAATGCTTTGCTGTCTGAAATACATTTAAATATAAACATGGCTGGGAGACAGTTAGAAACTTAGAACTCTACATGTAACCAGCGATAGCCCCAAACACTGTCCCACCTGCAATCGGGCTTCTCTAAGGCCGAGACCGGAGGTTCACTCCCTCATCTTTCCTTCCATTCTGCTTTGCCTCCTTCTAGCTCCTACTTCAGAGCTCAGCGGGTGAGTCTAGGAACGAGGAGCATCCAGGCAGAAGTGCAGTGGAAGTAGTACTAACGAACTCAACCCCGTGCCCCATTATCTTCCCAGACGCTGCCTGGTCCATACTCAGCACGGTAGCCTCTCCTGACCGGAAACACACGTTCTTACCCTAAGGTCGACCGCATTACAATGTATCATGTTTCAGGAGCCGTTAGAAAGCATGGGCACCTGTTTATCTGCCAGAGAAATTAAACCTGCAGCTCCCATGACTTAAGCCCCTTGGGGAAAGTTAAGAAAAATGACATTTTGAGTGACAATAAAACAAATAAAACATAATCACGAAGTACTTCTAAATTAAGCTCTGCCCTCTTCATTTCCAGATTTTTATATCTAAATTCTTTCCCTCCCTTTTAAAAATATAAATGTACGGGCTGGAGAGATGGCTCAGCGGTTAAGAGCACTGACTGCTCTTCCAGAGGTCCTGAGTTCAAATCCCAGCAACCACATGGTGGCTCACAACCATCTGTAATGAGATCCGATGCCCTCTTCTGGTGTGTCTGAAGACAGCAACAGTGTAGTCATATACATAAAATAAATAAATAAGACTTTAAAAAATATAAATGTACATATTTATTTAAATATATTGTTTATATACACACATATATACATATATCTGTACTTATATTTCTGTCCTTTTAATGACTTTAGTAAGATAGAAGGCCATATATATGTACATATACATTTAAATACATTTACACACACACACACACACACATACATGTACATACACTTATACTCCCGTCTTTTTAGTAAGATAGATGGCCATTTCCTGGATTACTATGGCCATGCTCCCCACTGCCAGGAAGTGGGATCCTGAGATAAACTGATACGGAAAACAGCCCTGCAGCTCAAAGGATTCTCAGCGCAGTTACAGTCCATCACTTCCTTCTGCAGGTTTGGAAGGTTGTCATCTCCAAGGGCAACTGGGATTTAACCCTTGGGTGAGCACTGTCTTCAGTGACGTAGACTACATCTTCAGCTGGGAGTTGCGCTATACTTTGAAAAGCTTCGTTGTGATAAACATGGAAGGAAACTGAGCCGCATTCAGAGTTGCTGAAAAAGAGCAGGAAGATCACTTTTCAGATCCGAGCAGATTTTTTTTTTTTCATTCATGATTCAGCATGATTTTGAAATCAGCATGAATCATGGATTATTCGGGACTGGAAGGGCCCCATTCACAAAACCATAACAGTGAATGAATAGTACCACACAGAGACCTGGCAGTAAGTCATAGAAAAGTTTGTTTAGTAAGCATCAGACAAACTAAGAAATAGTAAAACAAAAACAGTTTGCATTGGCATACATTGATGTAGTCTTGTACTAGAACACGAAAGTGGAAAGTTTAAAAGACAGTTCTCTAACTCCAAACAGAGTTACCTAATCAGGGTGTACATTTTGGAATTGAGCTAAGAACTGGATGTCTCCTGTCATTTTCAGCTTATAACTATGACCCTGCAGTTAGAAGGGCCTGGTAAAGGATTTGGAGGGCCTGGTGACCCATGCTACATTCCTGAAATACACAGAAAGGTAGAAGGAGAGAACCAGCTCCACAAAGTTGTCCTCTGACTTTCTCAAGTGCCATGGAGCCTGCGTCTATACACACAAACGTGCCACCAGCAACTCCTCCCACCACAGTAATAAATAAATCCTTGCTAAAGAAAATAGAAGTGATTTTGAAATCTGCATAGCATCTGCATACTCTAACATTAACACGGAGTGGGGAAATGGGTAGAAAAACAAACAGTGCCTTTCCACAGGGGCTGGCTGTCTTGGAAACAACTGCAAAGACGATGTGCATGGCCCACACTTGCATACAGCACGTGCACAGAACATCAGGCGCTACAGAGAAAGGAAATGATTACTAGAGAGAACTTCTGGGTTTGTGGTTCAGCCTTTCCCATAAGCTGTAGGAGGAGTTTTTACTGTGGATAGTCATGGTGGATTGGGATTTGAGCTTCTAGAGCTCATAGAGGAGAAAATCATAGAAGGAAACTGACTTTAAGTCATGGGTAGTGATTTGACATAGTGGATTTTTGCCATCTCTACCCTGGCCATCACTGCTACTGAAATGTAGAACCAAAATGAGCATCTCCATTCAGCCACAAGAAGAAAACTTGTGCTGAAAATTCCAAAGAAGTTGGGACAAAGCTTTTCTTTGTTTGGGTCAATATCATTTGTACAGGTATGGAAACAACATAGGGTCAGAAAGCTCAGATGGTGCAGTGTGACGACTGACAGAGAATGGTTTTCAGGGGATTATTTTGATCTCATGTTTGTATTTTTGTAGGTTGTATTTTTCTCCCCTTCCCCCCCCCTTTTTGAAAGGGGGAGAGAATGTAATGTTGGGCGGGTAGGAAAGTACCATTGAGGAGATGGCAGAAGGGAAGGAACACGACCAAAACGTATTACATGAAAAAAAAAACAAATTGGAAATAAGTAAATAAAAAAAGAGGGGGGAAATGAAGGGGAGAGGGAGAAAGAGAAGGAGAAAAGAACGGGAAGAAAGAAACCAGGAGAAATCTTTAAGACTGCAAGTCCCGAAGCAACGGGCACAGGCTAAGTCAGCTTACCTCTCTTGGCTCTTCTTTCTTCTGTGTCTGCACTCTAAATTGGGAGGGGCAGGGAGTTGGGAGGAGTTGAAAGGAAAATTGAACATGTCACCAAAATCATCTAATGATATTTTCTTCTAGTTAAGGGTCTGTTTTTGGGGTTGGGGATTTAGCTCACTGGTAGAGCGCTTGCCTAGCAAGCGCAAGGTCCTGGGTTCGGTCCCCAGCTCAAAAAAAAAAAGGGTCTGTTTTTAACTGAACTGTTCCCTGATATCCATGGACCCTACAGGACGTATCTTCTCTTCATAGCTTCATGCATTCACCCACATAGCATTCCTAACATACAAGAGTGACATTAGTAAACTGCTATTCACCAAAGGGGAAAGAAGGAGAAATCTAGGATTTTAAATTGCTTGATGGAAAATAAGCTAAACATGGACTCTCCAAGAAACCTGAGATACAAGGTTCTACTAATGGTCTCTTCCATTAGGGACCCTATTGAAAGTGTCACTAATGCTACCACCTACTCCTCATCTTCCTTCCTGTCAAAAACAGACTCCCATTAACCATCCTCACTCAGGGAGAATAAACAACCCCTAGGGCCACCTTAAATAATCCTTATGAATAACCGAGTTCTGAATATTAGGGGAACCATCCTGACCTTTGACAGGCATATTCTTATTCCCAAATTTCTGCCCAGTCACGTGAAATACATCAGTAATGATCTAATGTATGGTGTCTGGAATAGTCAATGACTGACATTCCTGAAGGAGTAAAATATTTTGCTCTACCAAAATTTCCTTGGATTTTCAGGATCATGGAAACCCAGACCCATTCCTGACATTGGGAACTGCAATAAAGTCACTTACGTATGACAGTTGGGATGCTCGCGAGGATCAGCAAGAAGGCAGACACAGAGATTCCAATACAGAGACCCCTAATGGGGATCTTCAGGGGAGTTTCCGTAGGGACCACTTCCTAAGGAAACATCAGTAGTTGAAGAGACTCCAACCAAGATAAGCAGAAAACACATCCCATACCTCAACCTAGACTTTTCCCACCTTTGCCAGTGGCTATCATAGAATATTCAAGTAGAAGGTAGTGCACACCTTGATTCCCAACACTTGGGATGCAGAGAAATACCTGAGAGCTCCAAGACAGTCTGGTCTACGTAACAATTCTAGGACATCCAGAGCTTTATAGAGAGACCATGTGTTTAAAAAATAGAGAATAGTGCATGCAAGTAAAATCTAACAGAAATCTGAGGTGTTACCAAGCTGTGGAACTCTAGACAATGCAAACTTCAAAGTGTCTAAGAGGAGGATGAAAAGGTTTCCCATGTAGTTTGAAATGACATCATGGTTGCATATCTTGAGAGTGATGATATCAGAATTAATATCCAGTATGGTATTCCTCTATGGAAAAAAAACAATGCCTCTTTTCAGATTGTCGACAATCTGATGTTACAGATTGACTCAGCTACAAGGTCCACTCTGTCTTCGTGGATCCTACCTGTCTTATAAAAGGCAATTCGAGATTATACTTTTTTTTCACTTAAAACAGGTATGTAGCATGTATGCATATGGCCATACTATGTAACCACAGCAAACCTGGAATCCTCCATGTAGAGGCTGGCCTCTAACTCAGAAATGCTCATGCCTCTGCTCCCTGATAATTGGAACTAAAGCCACAGTCTTATGCCAGGCAGGATCTACATCTATATAAAACCACTCAGGAGAGGCTGCTCGTGGACACATCCTGGTTAGCATTGTGTGATCAAACAGAAGTGCTTCACCCTGATGAAGGTGACTAGGGATCGCCACCTATGAGAATAAACATGAGAAGGCTGGGCACCACCCAATGTCACTTCATAGCTCAGCACTGATCTGCTAGCCTTAAGAAGCCTTCATACTACAAATTTAACTGCATGAAGCAGACCATGAGATCAGGTCTTTGCCCCTTTATAAGCCTCATCTCTGGATCATAACCCCAGCTTCTTTCTCTGTTTAGACAGTGAGACCATGGACACATTAGCTAGGCTCTATGCACTCTCTCTCCCTACATGCTCAAACAACATGTTCAGTAAGGTTCTTGGGTAAAGTATTTTCAGTTACTTCTTGACAAACACTGTGGGGAGTATGGAGTAATGTGTGCAGGTTTTGAGACAGGGTCTCGTGCATTCTAGGCAGGCCTACCACTCACTATGTAGCCAATGTGATGAATTTCTGATCCTCCTGCTTGCACCTCCTGAGTGCGTGGATCACAGCAGTGCCTGCCCTGCCCACTGGAACATTTACTTTCTATCATATTTTCCTAGTACATTTTGAATTTAATTCTAAATTATTTCTTCATGCTGGTAAAGACAACTGTGTGAGTTCAGGTACAACTCTGTCATGCAGGACTGTGCTAAATCCTGCACGAGTCTGCTCAATTAATAGTACTTACAACATGGAATTGTGGTTTCTGATATTGCACTTAGATACACAAATATGGCGTGTTAATTTATTCTCCTTTGGTTAGCTCATTCTTTTTTTAACCTAATTTTTAGCTTTAGAGAATCAGTCAATCTCTGGACCACGATCTCCCTCCGTTGTTTTGTAAAATATCATTTATTGAACATATTTATCAAACTTGCTTCCCAGTAACCATTTTAGAGTCGAATCCTTTCCTCTTTTTCATGGAATTATTATCATATATTTAATGGGATTTTTGAGACAGGCTCTCACAATATGACCCAAGATGCTTTGTTTGTCCAGACTGTCCTCACACTTGGTATCTCTTATGTCAGCTTCCTAAGTTCTAAGATAAAGGCATAAACGACGATGCCTGACCCTTTTCCTGTGCTTCTACTTCTTTTGAGACAAAAGTCTATAAACTAATCTGACCACGTATTTATAGGCAACATGATTCCAGAAAAGGAGACAAGTGGATCTCACTATCAGCACACAGAGAGAGATATGCTTACAGTGTGGTTATTCCAAGGGTGGTCTGAAGATGTCACAGTCTCAGTCCAAACTGCTCAACAAGAATGAGAACAAGTCATAATTACAAAGATGCTAGATATTTTTCACTACTGACATTACCCATATTCACATATTCACACCATCTTCTATGATGAATTGAAAGTTAAATAGCATCAGGTATTAGAGGTGCACAGAGCATCACACTAAATAGTTTACTAAATTGTTCTTCGAGAAAACAGTTGTGGGGTTGGGGATTCAGCTCAGTGGTAGAGCGCTTGCCTAGCAAGTGCAAGGCCCTGGGTTCGGTCCTCAGCTCCGAGAGAAAAAAAAGAGAGAGAGAAAAGACAGTTGCACATCTTAACTTCTCCCTCTCCCTCTCCCTCTCCCTCTCCCTCTCCCTCTCCCTCTCCCTCTCTCTCTCTCTCTCTCTCTCTCCCCTCTCCCTCTCTCTTTTCATGTGTGTGTGTGTGTGTGTGTGTGTGTGTGTGTGTGTGTGTGAAAACATACAAGTACAAATACAAGTAAATGCAGGCTTATCTCAGTTGTGGAAGAGTTTAAGATCCCACCTTATCTGTCCTTCCATATGAGCTGAGGGTCGTAAGTGCACAAAGGCCACACCCACATGCAAAGGTCAGAATGCTTCTACTCAGTATGAGTGGTGCTGCCATGATGTCTATCATAGGGCACTGCACCTCGACCTGGATCACAATTTAGAAATCACCCACAAGCCAACATGTCTCCTATAATGTGAGGATTAGGTCGTGATATGGCAGGGGAGCCACTGAACTCCATTCCTATATCAGGGTGTTTCTGAGACATCTATTTTTGAAACAGATTATATATTTTGTGTGCTTTCAAAAGTCTGGATGTCAAATACAGGATTCTTGTTCTGCTGAGTAATTACAATAAATAAATGTCTTATACCCTAACCATGAACCCCTCAATTAAATGGTATTCATTAAAAAGCACATATCAGATGATTACACAGTTCTAATTCTATCAAATGACAGACATCATGCACAGACAAAGCACATGCACAGTACCCACAGAGTGAGTGGAAATACCACAGGTCTATGGAAATCCCAATGACTTGTAAAGCTGCCATTGCCCAGCATGGATAAAGTTGGGCAACTCTTGGCCCTCTTCAGTTCCAACATTACTATTTACATTTTAGTCATTGAGAGAGCCCTTCAAGGAACCAAAGTGCAATGGCTAGGTTTAGGCAAAATCTACAGTCCAGGCTCAATTGTAGTCTGAACCTTAAGTAAGACCTTCTCGGTAAGGAAGCAAGATAAAAATTTAACACTGACAAGCATCACTAGAGGCAGAGGCAAGAAAATCTCTAGGACTCCAAGGCAAGTTTAGTTTAATGAGCTCCCTGCCAGCCAAGTTGAGATCCTGTCTCACAAAACAAAATCCAACTTGTCGCACCTCAGCAGGTCACATGAATATGTAAAATGGCACTTCTTTTCTAAATCTCAGTTTTCAATAAAGGTGGTAACTTATCATTGTTCTCCCAAGAGAACCCAAGAACCCTATCCTCTGAAGCACTGAAAACTAAGTATTGAAGTGTTGTGTCAATCCTGAGATATCTTCATTGTCCTATAGTGTGTGTGTAGCTGCCTGGAACAAATTTGTTTTGTTTTGTCTTGTTTTTCCCACAGATCTTCATGCTTTAAAATCACAGTTGTAAGCTAGAGCCCACTGCAAACTCAGTTTTTAGCTCAGTTCTTCAGAGCCCTCCTTGTGGATGTTCCCACAGGCCAATAGGAGGCAAGGAAATCTATGTATATCATCGGATTGCTCAAACAACAATAACATTGCTGGCCCTTAAAATCCAGTCCTACTCCATTAATTGTTGGGTTTTAGGAAGCTTTAAGTATCCCTCAAACAGCTATCTTTTCACGCCTGGATATAGAAGATTTGAACCCGATCTTGTCTTTGGATGTCAAGCTTTCTCCCATCTCTAACAAATTGTTCATGACTATTAAGTGTAAATTCATAATGTGGGCATTCCACCTACAAACTTTATGGTATCAGGGAAGCATATGCACAAAATTTATTTTATATTAAATGGTGTGCAAATGCATATGACTCCTGTGTATGGATTTCTGCATTTGATTCCAGATGTTTGTGGAGACCAGAGGCATCAGATCCCCTGGAAATGGGATTACAGGAATCTGTGAGCTGCTCAATGTGGGTGTCTTGAACCAGCTCAGGATCTCCTCAAGAGCAGTAGTCACTTTTACCTATAGAGCCATCGCTCCAGCCCACACAAAGAACATTCCAAATCCCTAAAGACTTCAGATCCAATGTGTAAATACTCAATCTTAAAAAATCTTTTGCATTTTTCTGCTTTACAAATTAATTCAAAGATCCTTGAAGCAAATCATTGGAGAGTATCAACTGTCCCTAAGGATGGAGACTTATGAAGTCTTTCTTAGTGAGGATCTGAATGCAGGACAAACAACGTTCAAAACATAAAACCCAGTGCCCATGGCAGGAAGCCTGAGGCTGAAGATAGAAGAATCAGCTTCCAATTCAAGCGAACAGGGACAGAGTCTGAGCCACTTTCTGTCTTCATAACCTCCACTATGAGCTTTCTGATTCTGTGTCAGGTCCTGTCACTATACAACAGGGACAGATCACAGCTATACCAGCAATAGTTGTCTGAGAATTAAACACCGCATCCTAAAGCATATAGCATGCTACCAGTTACTCAGGAAATGTTAAATGTCAGCTTCACTGAACTATGGTGTAAGTGCGTGGCCCAATTTCAGAATGGACTGAGAACCCAGTTTTGTTTTGTTTTGTTTTTTTCATCAGAAAGTCATGACTTCTGAGTAAGGTTCTCATCATCCTCATTAGCTGTCTTAAATCAATGATCCACCCAAGCCTGGCTATAAGTGGATCCCCTGGGAGTCTGACAAAAAGAGCTGTTACACAGCAACAAGCACAGGTAACTTAAGATGGGAACAATCACAGACCCTGTGAAAATGGTGTTTAGGACACAGTTGAGAACATTTCACCTACATTATATTTCTGCCTTGACTCAATGTCCTATGTGTTCCTGTAGAATCCCATGAAAAGGATTCTGAGTCCTGAATCACATGGGTTTTACCTGGTTTCTGGATCTGTGTGTGTGTTGATGTTGGAAAAGTAGAGGCAGAGATTCTGGTTGATTTTGGAGACTCTGTAGGTCTTGTTGAAGCAATCATGTGTTTTATGGTAGTTACGGGTCTAATAGAAGTAATTTTAAGTACTGTGGTAGTTTCAGTTCCCATGAAGTAGTTGAAGTTGTTACGGTAATTGCTGGTTTCCTTGGAGTAATTGTGGATTTGATGGTTGTTGAGGGAGTTCTTGAAGTAGTTGTGGTTTTATGGTTATTGAGAGTGTTCTTCAAGTAGTTGTGGGGTTTATGGTTCTTGGAACCCCTGCCCAGCCAGTGACATGGCTTGAGCCTGTACCCAGAGCAGACTTGGGGCTCTGCATCCACTCCTACAACACACATAGGGGTCCCAAGTGCTCTGAAATGCCCGGGACACGGGAGAGACCACAGCATCTTTCCCAACACCCAGAGTAACTGGGACCCCTGGGCTCCAGGGACACAGGGACCCATGCCTGGCCAATGGCACAGGTTCCTTCCAGTTTAAACCTGCACCTGGAATTGTGACCTTCTCACCTGTGATCTTGTGCTTGTTAGAACACCTGAGAGTCGGGAAAGACTGCCCACTCTCTCCCTACCTAGTCAATATAGTACTCAAAGTCCTAGCCAAATCAATTAGACAACAAAAGGGGTCAAGGGGATACAGATTGGAAAGAAAGAAGTCAAAATATCACTTTTTGCAGATGATATGATAGTATACTTAAGTAACCCCAAAAATTCCACCAGAGAATTCCTAAACCTGATAAACAACTTCAGCAAAGCGGCTGGATATAAAATTAACTCAAACAAACCAATTCTTCATA